>NC_085002.1:14815530-14818030 GCF_963854185.1 Sardina pilchardus | reverse complement strand
AACGAGACCATCCAAGGCGTTCTGGCTCTCTAGACGCCTCTCTGATCAGTGTGGTCTCCGTCAGGTGACAGAAGCTAGCTTGATGATGGAAATCTAGATCCTAGAAATAATCACTTGATTAAAAAACAAAACAAAGGAATTCAAAAGCTTTATTGGACAGGGAGTGTCACTGTGGGAAAAAAATACCTTGATGAAGTGATTGGTGCTGTTTCACTTTTGTCACTGTGGTAAAGCTATAGAATGGGTAGGCTACAGTATATGACCCAGGCAAAAGAAAGAACAAATCTTTGAAGATATTTTACCTATGCATACCTTGGGATTTTGATGAATAAAACACCATTCCTGACAGTGATGCGCCCTTTTGCCTTTCTTTGCAGTTCTCACTATTTTAACTTGTGCCTGTCTTGATGTGCAAAGTGGTGGTATGAGAGTACAGTCCTGGGCTATCTGGCATATGCTAACTTTAGTGGATATCTAGGGAGTGTAAGAATTTATGACATGACCCACGAACAGGTATTTGCATTCTGTTGCTATTTGTAGGCAATTCTGGAATATTTCAAACCAAAAGTATCACATATAACATCTTTGAAAGTGTATTTATAGCCCAATAGTTAAGATGCAGCTGCCAGTAATAGCCTGCTTTAGCCAGCTTTTGATTGATTGGATTACAGTACACTCTTTCTCACTCTTGACAAACCGCCTTCTAGAAATGCTGGTTTGAAATCCTCTTTAAGCACGTTCTATGCAGATGTATCAGACCATGTAGCATCCCCCTTTTTTCGGAGAGATCGTTTGTCAAAAACCTGAAGGGATTAGTCTAATGAGAACCCCACCCCTACTTTTCGCCCTCGGTGGAGCCAAACGTGCTGGATCGACCGTTGTTGACTCCGTTTGAATAATTGTGAGGTTTGCGGAGGGTGGGTCGGTATTGTTAAATGAGATTTCGGGAAGGAGGGGGGGTGGTAGATGGGTTTGTGAATACGGGGTTGTGTGCTGCCCCTGTGCTCTCTTGCTCAAGCAAGGCGAGAGGATACGGTTTCCACGCCCCCCCACACTCCCCCCACTCCCCACTCCCGCGCTCATGAATGATGGAGACGCAGGAAGCTTCATTTAAAAGTCACGTAGTGGCCTTGTCAGCCCTCTACAACCACCATGTCAGATGGCACCGACCTCTTTTTACCTCCCCCGCCACCCCCGCCACCACCCCGCACCCTTTTCTTTTTTAAAGTACCCCTTAGTCATTCCTCCTCCTGTCAAAACCCATTTTTTGAAAGACTCCTAAAGAAAGGTCTCTTGTTTGATCAGCTTCATAGACTTTGTTGTACTTGAAGAACATTGAATTATTTATCAGCTGTGCTTGTAGCTGATTTTTTTTTGGAGGGGTGATGTGCACAGGAGTCATTAGAAACACAGAGACATGGAGTAGGGAAGAAATTATTTTAAATTACTCAAATAACCTGAAGTCCTTTGATGCATGATTTCATCTGCTATTCTTTCCGAGTCTGTGAGCTTGTTATGTAACTCCGCCGATGCAGGAATACGGTTCACTGTCAACTTGACACTAAGTGTTTCTACAACAGCTGCTTGGTTTTGCCAAGGGAATATATTGTCACACATCATTAAGAAACCATGGCTATGGAGCGTTTTCTTTCTCTAAAAGCAGTTTGGACCTTAAGCAACGCTAGAAACTCCAGTGGAAGGGGGGGGGGGGTCTCATTGTTTGGCCCCACACTATGCTCGTATCAGAAAAGAAAGCCTGCGCATTTGCATGTTAGCTTCTTACCACAGATTTAATGATGATTAAGTCAGGGAGGTCTGAAGGACGGCCCGAGGCTTATTTTTCATTCCGCGTCCTTTTCTCACTTTCAGTTTCGCTGGCTTTGTTCTCCCTTATGAAGCTGGCTTTGTTGTTTCCCCCCCCCTCCACTGGGAGGCTGGAGGCCCACCTGACGGAACAAAAAGGAGAAATTAACCCCGGCGCCACGCATTTCATATCGGGCCCGATGTCTTTTTAATCACGCCAAGCAGCTGGAGTCAGCGCACGGCTGGTTTTTCGCTGAGCAAACAGATTGCGTGTCGACGACACCTGTCTGACCCCGCGGGTGTTCTCCGAGGCTATCGAAAGGCAAAGATGAGAGGCCCTCAGAGAGGCGCGGTGCGCCAAGATGGGTGGTTCAGAAGTTCAGCTTCATCAAACGTGCTTGACTTCATACGCAGTCACGTCCCATGTTTGAAGCCCACCCTCAGCTTACATCAAGCCCAAAAAAAGTGATTGTTTTGTCTTTGCGGTGGAGTAATTATGTAGACGCAGTCTAGTAAAGTTAGTCCATTGTCCTGACCTGAAGTAGCGGTCATTGGTGCGACAGAAAAGCTAAAGATGTGCTGTCATGTTGCAGTTCTAGTTGCCATGAACATTTTTTTTGTTGGACTTCCATATTGATCATGCAGTTGACTCACACCACTTTTCAGTATGTGAAACACAGTTGTCTGAACAGTGACT
>NC_085002.1:14768030-14805530 GCF_963854185.1 Sardina pilchardus | reverse complement strand
AAACGTACGTTATCAGGTGGGATCATTCTGACAGATCCCCATTCTAAGTGAATGGAAAGAAGACGTAGCAAGATTGCCCTCCGTTGAATGGCCAGATATTTATAATTACGTTATTGAAAAACCGAGCGTATACAGTAAGGAGAAGTGGCGGGTGTATAGATCATTGGATATATAATTATGTCCCAAATGGTCATGTCTAAGATTTCCAATACAATGACATATCGGATGAGTTTAGTGTTGTCGCTGATGGCAGTTGATGGTTGTTTTGCCGCCAGCGAACGAAGTGACGTAGGCTCAGCAGGGGTCTATAGGCTGTCCGGGAGATGGGGGGACATGTCTGATTGCTCTGGCCTTCACGTGTCCTCTGGTCAGGCCTATCACTCTCTCTTTCTCTTTCTCTGTCTCTCTCTCTCTCTCTCTCTCTCTCGCTCTCTTCTTTTTCACTCTATTTTGCTCTCTCTCTCTCTTTCTCTCTGTCTCTCTCTTCAGGCGGCACATGGTTAAAGATAAATGCACTCCAAACATATCATTCCTTTGAAATCATGGTTGCTATACAGAGTGGTGACACTGAGAGACAAACTGCTTTGCATGTCTTGACCTTCAGATGGACATTCACCGTTGATGTGTGTGTGTGTGTGTGTGTGTGTGTGTGTGTGTGTGTGTGTGTGTGTGTCCGTCCGTGTGTGTGTTTGTTAGTTAGTGTTCCAGTATGTGGCAGTGGCACGGCGTCTGAAGAGAGTCTAGAGTGGCTCTCTTCTCCTCATGAGCCGAGCCTCCTGCCAGCACCTCTCCCCCCGTTGTCTGAAGTGGTTTAGAGATGAGAGACGTGGTGCTCTTTTGAGACGGGAATGGAGGCGGAGCAGAGTAGCGGGAGCACAGCAGGGAGGCTGATTGACACAGACACGAATGTTGACAGCCAGCGAAGTGTACCAGAGGGGGGAGAGAGAGATGGAGAGAGAGATGGAGAGAGAGATGGAGAGAGAGATGGAGAGAGAGATGGAGAGAAGAAGAGAATGAGAGAATGAAAGGTAGAATAGGAGAGGAGAGAAAGTTGGCTTGTGGGTCTTGCTAGGCACTCACCTCTCTCTTGCGCTCTCTCTCTCTGTCCCTCTCACCCTCTCACCCCCCTTTCTTTTTCTTTGTCTCTTTTTGTCTCTTTCCCTTTTCTCACCCCTTCTCTCTCTCTCTCTCTCTCTCTCCATAATGTCCTTGTCTCTTTCTATTTCTCCCTCTCTCTCTCTCCCTCTCTCCCTCTCAGAGGCTCCATGTGGGTCTCCCGGCGCTGCTGGATGTGCCGTGTGTTCCGCCCCCTCTATGGGTGCCTGAGAGTGGAGAAGGGAACCTGGGAGAACGATTTGATGTGATTTGGGGCTCCCACACTGTATCTCTGTCTGCTTCCTTCCTCTCCGCGCTCAAAGGAACACTAGTCATTTTCTCATGCTTTTCCAAAAGCTAATTCTAGCTTTTGAGAATCGCTTTCTTCCGGAAAGAGCCGTTGGTGGTATAATGGATACGTTGGACCTATTGAATCTGTTGCCGTGCTCTGTATTTTCAACGTACTGTGGTCCAGTTGAGAACTGAGATGAGATGCTTTTAGCCAATCCTGTGGTTTCTTTGCCCTTCTTTGTCTCCGTCTCTCTCAGTATGATATGGTTATATAGCCATGTACTGTACAGCTTTGTATAGCCTTTTCCTCCAATGGGGAAACAGTCATGTTGCAGTGCAGTGTGATTAGGTGTTGAGAGGAGAAAGCGAGCATGGCGAGTTGTCAGTGGACCTCGGCAGAGGCAACTCCCCTCATATTGCTCCTTTCCCAGCATGCCTTGGGGTGATGGACAGAAGGGGTTTAGCCCCCTGAGAAAATCAGTGCACTCGCCTGTCATGCAAAAAAAAGACGGATGGTGTGTGGAATTTTCTTGGCATCATTACCTGCCAAAAAAGATGAACTCCCGGGAAGATCGCACGCAGGAGAGCTGTGAAAGCAACTGCACTCCCCCCCCCCCCCCCCCCCACCAACCTAGCAAGGTTATTAACAGAGACACGCTCAAACGACTCTCCTCTTCTCCCTACATCTCCTGTTCCTTCTTCTCCTCCCCGCCTCTTTGTTCTGTGGTCCTCGAGTCGCTCTTTGTCTTTCTTGTTCTCACAGTCTTGCTTGCACGTCCTCATAGGCGTTCACTGTTAGTCATTGCACAGGCTTTTTGAACTTCAAGTTGTGATCAAATTAGGGCTGCTAAACTACAAAAGTGGAGATTATAGGCATTTTTGTAGAACTAACCAATGGTTACCTCAGGGCCAATGTACTAGCTAATCATATATTAGACCATAGCAATTTGTGATTACATGATCAATCAGCTAAACCGGAAAACAATGTCAGTATGCTACAGTATATTAAATAAATGTTCCTGTTTTAGTATATCCAGACACTCCTACAGTAGATGTAAGTTGAAGCATAGATATATGAACATATGCTTATTGATTTACAAATGGCATAGTTCAAACATTTGGAAAGAAACATTGGGAAAAAGTTCATCATTGACTTCAGCTGAGAAGGGAAACAATACTTCACTCTTGCTGGATATACTTTTTTTTTTTTTACCCCTACGAACATGTGCACTTCCGTCGACTTCTCGGAATCATTATCTGGGACTAGGCATGGAGACCAGGCGGACAAGTCTAACAAGGAGTCACCTGTCAGCTCGCCACTGCCCGGCCGAGTTTGATGTGCCACCACAGGTCTGGGTCACTGATCAACCTCTGTCGGGCCTCAGAGGGAGATGCCATCATTAGACGAGGCACAGCGGTTTGTGTGTGTGTGTGTGTGTGTGTGCGCGCACGTGTGTGTGTACGCGAGTGTGTGTCTGTATGTACTGTATGTGTGTGTGTGTGTGTGTGTGTGTGTCCTGTCCCAACACTGTGTGCCTGGCCAATCTGCAGCATATGCAAGAGCCAAAGAGGAAACACACAACTCCATATGCTCACAAGCAAACAAACAAACCTTTGCCTTTGCTTGTTGACATTTTTTTTTTTTTTTTTTTTTCGTGTACTGTATGCATGGAGAAGCATTCGGAATCGAGCAGAAATCGCTCCGGTTGAGATCACACCTTCTTATGTGACGTACCGGGTCGATCGAGGAGCAGGTCTTCTCGGGTCAACAGCGTGGCAGCTGTGCTGTAGGACTGTCTTAACCGCATTGGAATAAATGGCAGAGGCATTTAAAAAAACAAATGAAAGATAATGTCAATGAAGTCATTACAGACCCCCACGCAGCAGTTTGTCTGCCGCTATGCTGAGCTGTAAAGGCTAGCGGTACTTCAGACAAGTGAGCATATGGTTTTCACTCTTAGATAGCAGTGAGCATACTGTATGTCACAGGCGTGCCAAAGACCATATGAAGAAGAAGGCTTGAGTCTTGATGGACAAATCAAACACCTAAAGGTCCAGAGATCATCTGGAAGACAGTCCGTTTGTCCACTCTCATCTGGCATCCCTGCAATGTACATTGAGATCTGTGCCAATGAGATGATAGCCTGGACGTTGTAGGCGATCACGTGGAACGTGCTTTTAGATCCGACTAGCGACATATGTTTCCTCTTCTGGCTGTCTTCTGTCTCTTCATTCGTCTGTTTCTGCTTGCGTGAAATTGTTCACAGGGGAACGACACTAGAGAGCTTTCCTCCTTCTTCAGTTGTGACTGAGCTACATCTCTATGGATTGGCTTGAAGCCTCTCTCTCTCTCTCTCTCATTCCTTTTCTCTCTCTCTCTCTCTCTCTCTCTCTTTCTCTCTTGCTCTAGTTGTTCTTCAGTAGATTATTGCTATGTCTTTATTACTTTGTTAAGTATCAGACAATTCTGTCTGCTCTGCTCAAAGCCTCACGGCCACATCCTCCTGAACTGCTGTGAGCGGGCAAAGCATTTAGTAGGGAAAAAAACAAACAAAAAAAAAAGAGACCGAAGATACAGGCAGGAAACGCTTGAGCAGAAATAACAGCCTAATGCTGACTTCTGTCATTAGTAAATAAGATTCAAGTTAATTTGCGTTCATTAATTGGGAATCGGCAGCCTGGGGATTTCCGTGTAGCTCCAATTATATTTGATGTGACTAGTGATGTAGTTACACGGCAGTCTTGGTTTTATTTTTTTATTTTTTTACAAAGATAAAATACATATTGTGGTGGGGATTAATTATTTTTATGCCATGTAGAAAAGCTAAGCGTTTTATAGCTTGTTATGTTGGCATAATGAGAGTTTGTGTTGTGTTGCCATAAAAGATGATTTTTCTATTTATGTTTTACTCATTCATAATACAACAAATCTAGAAGCCTTATGTCAGCAAAACGGTAGAGCGTTGGATGGTTATTATGGGATATAATCAATATGTTTTGACAAAGTAAAATGCTAACACATCACTGAATGAGCTCCTGCTGAATGAGACAATCTTGTTTTTATGAGTCCTTTTATTATCTTATGTCAGAAGGTTAATGCAGCCAGGCCTAAGATATAGGATTTCCATTGCTCTTTGCATAAGCTAAATGGTATGGGCTTGTTGCATTCTAGCCTATGCGTTGCAGCCTCCAAAGTCTATTGCTGTTAGCCTGTTACTTTGCCTCTTCATTCATTGTTGGGAATGGGATCATTTCCTAGTCAGCCGAATGATGCATTGTGGAATAGTGGTCATTACTCGTAAGTATGCTGAGAAGGGTAATTGAATGCAATCTAAGGCATCTTTTTTTCCTGGAAAAATAGCGTTTCTGTAGTCTTACCCTGGTTGTTGATGTAAGTATTGCTTCCTGATACAATGGCTCAAATTGTAATACAATTTTTTTTTTTCACTTCCTGGTGAGCTGGGTCCAGGGTCATCAGTGCGGGACCGCAAATGCACATACGATTAGTTATATGCCAGTTTCTCCACTGTCTGATTCACGAGAACCCCACAGATTCATTTCACTTGGTATACCTCATCTCTTGTTACATTGAAATAACGCATAGGATTAGCTTTGAAGAATGAAGTTGTTCTCGTAAAGCCAATTATATGCTCTTTCCTTGTGAGATACATTAAGAGGATTTGCCATGTAAACCTGTGCCCATATATTCGCTGTCAAACCGCAGGCCAAGCATGGGGACTTCAATTGTGGCAGATCAATTGCAGAGTGCTAATTGACCTCTTTGGTCCCACAAATAGCCTCAGATGAGGACAGTAGTAACATTCTACCAAGTTAATGGCACATTAATGCTGAGGATGAGTCAATAACAACCCCCGAGGACAATTAGCGGAAGATCGCTTGCTAGCATCTAAGGCTGAGTGATCTGGACACACACACACACACACACACACTGCACGCCTAAGGTCATGCAGAGAGCTGTACTCACACTGAAGTGTCGAACGCCTCCTTCGACATGACAAGGCCGCCGTGCGAACATCATCCGGCCGCGCGGCGTGCTTCCTCCTCCCTGTTCGCTCCCTGACACGTCTTTTCATCCGTGCCCAGTCCTGTCTGCATGGGGCTCCATTGTGATTGCTGAGGCGCACACACACACACACACACACACACACACACACACACACACACACACACACACACACGACACGCACACATACACACGCAGACATGGCCAAGGTTTTGAGGCCGTTTGCTTGAAGTTCTTTCTTTTACAGAGTTCAAGTGCGTGTGTGTGTGGGTGACTCTGCAAGTGGGTGTTTGGAGGAAGTGGTTGTCTAATCTGAAAAGGATGTGCTCCGCTGCTTTGCATCCCCAAGCAGACAAGTGGAGGAAAGAGATGATCCAGTTACCTCATTTTTTGGATGGTCTAATCTTGAAGGGAAAAAAAAACGGTTTTATGTGGATCTGTGTGTGTTTGTGTGTGTGTGTGTGTGTGTGTGTGTGCGTGTGTGTGCGTGCGCGCAAGAGAGAGAGAGAGAGAGAGTGTGAGCGTATGTGTGTGTGTGCGTGCACGTGATCAAGGCCAATTTAGCAGTTCAGTGATTCTGAGGAGATAAGTCCACCGGTTAGAAAGTGCTTATCCTCCTCCTTGGCCAGATAGGAGAGCATTATCCACTCTTTCGCATTGAGATTTTAAAAGAGTAGGCCTTGTTTTTTTATTTGCTCTTTTTCAATACCTCCCCTGTAACGTGTTTGTTTCATAGCAAGTGCATTTGAATTCATATAGGTGGTGGACAACGCTTAGCGGTGAAGCATCGGGGGCCCCTTGAGGAGGCATCACTTATGCTAATGGCAGCCATCTTATGCTGTTTTGCTCTCTCGTAGGAACTGCTGTAAGGATGAAATTAGACGGTGCTAAATCTCACTCTCCTTCCCTCCGGCGTGAGCAGTAGCACCTGTTATCCAGCTGACATTTCCTCCGCGGCTCCGTTTCTTCTCCTCTTTCATCATCCCATCTGCACACATTCTCCCGGCCCGTTTTTCCGGAGATCGCTCTGTTTGTTCGCACCAACCTGAGTTCCAATCCAAACGCCGTGTTCCACCTCCGTTTCCCTCCAATTCTTCCTTTTTTTTCCCTCGTCCTTTTTTTTTTTTGTTCTCCGCCTGTCTCTTTAAACAAAAAGTCATTTTCTCTTCCTCATTCCCTCTGTTCTAGCGCATGGCCGCGGGACACGCTATTTCATCTCGCTTTGAACTCTGTTTTAATTTTGTGCTGCAGCGGTGTTTTATTATCATATTCGTTCATTTACGATGCTCAACCTCTCCACCGTCGAGCGTGAGCTGCCCTTTATTTTTTTTGATTTTTTTTTTTTGAAAGCCTTGGCTCTCTCGCCTCAGGAGGAGAGAGGAGCGAACACTCTCCCTCAGTGCAGTGTTGGTTTAATCCTTACCACCTTGTTCACAATAGATATCCACTTTTGCTCTCACACCTTCACACACTCTCTCTCTCACTTTCTCTCACTCTCTCTCCCCATAATTTCCTTGCCTCTCTCTCTCTCTCTCTCTCTCTCTCTCTCTCTCTCTCTCTCTCTCTCTCTCTCTCTCTCTCACACACCCACACACACACACACACACACACACACTCTTCTGCTCTCACACTCTATTTCTCTCTCTATCTGTCTTTCACATACAAGAGCTCCGGGTCTTTGCCAGGTAGCTGTCTAGACATGTGCTAGTCAACCTGAAGAACCATATTATCTCCTGTTATGTGCCACTCATTCCTGATGCAAGGTCAGCGTACCTTGTGTGCTCTCAAAGGTACATCCCCTCAGCTGGATAAGGACATTAGGCAGCATCTGAATAGTCATATTGGACACCATGAGGGTCACGCGAACTGAATGGGGTTGGAATGGGGACACTTTTGCAACAACGCCTTAATAAGTGATTTAATAGTCAACTGAGTGGCATTTAAGATACGACAAAGAGTTAGAGCAGTTCCACCAATGAAAGCTACACCTTTTGAATTTAACATTTTGCCTTTCTCAGTTCAGTTTAACCTTTTTATTTATTTATTTATTTTGGCTAGTAATGACTTCAAATACAAGCAAAACAAATGAAGTGCCGAGGCGGAATACTTGACTGTAGCCACAACGTTTTAAGAATGTCGCCGTAGGCAGGAGGCTGACGGTTGTGCGCTCTCTCTCTCTCTCTCTCTCTCTCTCTGTAGAGGCGTAGCCGTAGCCCCAGAGAAGGCACGTCTGTGTAATTAGCGGGCCTGTAGGGGAGTGTGAGGCTGGGTGTGGGAGAGAGAGAGACTCGGCCGCTGGAGAGATCTCCATGGCGCTCCGTGACGCTCGCTCCACCGCGTCCTTCCCCTCGCCGCCTCACAGCCTCCATGCCGAGCCGCTCCGACACCCACGAATCCCTGCTAGCCTCACAATCCAGCTCCTGATGGAGACAGGCCGCAGTACACTCACACTCTCAGATACTTGCATGCATACTGTACTGGTTTATGCTCAGACACACTCGAGTAGGACACACACACACACACACACACACACACACACTAAGGTATGGTCTAGTCGTTGATACTCACTCACATACTCATGTGCATACTCGAGCTACACACACTAGCCATAGATCAGGTCTTGTAGGCCTGGATACACATGATTGCATACACGCTGGTATAATGGTGCAGTGCAGGATGTGAACACACATTCACGCTTTATACACACACAGACACACACACAGACACACACACACACAGACACACACACACACAGACACACACACACACAGACACACACACACACACACACACACACACACACACACACACCATAAACCAGTCTAAGGGTAAGTGTGGCATGCCATTTGAGAGGGCAGCAGAAAGGTTGCCATGTGCCCTCTTGATGATGTGCTGATCGGGGCGCTCTCTGCGTTCTCCCCTGCTCCCCCATGTGCTGCCCAGTCTGACCGCGCCCTCTCCTTTGTCCGTGTGTTCTCTCTCAGATGCCAAGGAGATTGTGCTGAAGGCACAGATTCTGGCGGGCGGACGCGGGAAGGGCATGTTCGACAGTGGCCTTAAGGGAGGAGTGCACTTAACCAAGGAGTAAGTATGTCTTCATCCACATTAAGAATAGAGACATGGAGGAGGGAGTTGTTGTAGGGAGATCCAATAGAGCCTTTCAGCTAGATAAATGAATAAGTCTGTTTCCAAGGCTTGTCTGGTGGCATAGAAAGCAACATGGAGCTCATGGTATGACCTCGGGGATAAACAGAAAAAAAAGTTTTAAAGTTTATATGTAAAGTCTGGTACATCTTCGCTGCAAAGTGTCTGTGTTAGTTTTGAAAGTTTACATTTGAAACTGGAAACCTTTAAGGAACAGATTGAGAGCGTTTATGAAACAGAGATGGAAAACCTGGCTTCAGAAAGTTAAACTTCAGCAGATTTTACCTGTGCACTTTAAACATGTGATTTCTCTGAGAGGACCTGAGCTAATATGAAACAGCTTGTTTTCACTGAATGGTTGGAACAAAACTTTTACACTCTGAAGCCAGGTTTCCCATTTCTGCTGCTAAGTGTATGCACCCCTAATCTATCAGACTTTGTCCCATTTTTCTAAGTCTTTAAGTTACCACCGAATATTAAGCCTTAGTGCAATTCATAATAGAATGAAAAATGGAATAAAACCTTTGGCTGGGAGACAATATTGTGTTCCCTTCCTGTTGTGTTTTGGAAGAAGGTGCTGAATTGACAGTGGCAGCTCGTTGTTTGTGCTGCGCGGAGACCTGCCGTGACGTCTCCTGTTCTCTCCCAGCGTGCCCCCTCTCCTCCAAAGAACCTTTTGAACTTTGCTTATCTTGAGCAGAGCACGCTGCTCATTAGCGGGGACCTGTGTGTGTGCGGTAGAGAGCACTTGTGGCTGCTCTTATACTCTCTTAGCTGAGCTGAGCTGAGGTGCTCCCAGAGCCCTACAGTACAACAACATGTAGTGTAGTGCAGTGGGGTGGTGGTGGTGGTGGTGGTGGTGGTGGTAGTGGAGTGGTTAAGGAGCTGGTAGTGAAGTTATGGGTTCAAGTCCCGGCTACCACCGTCGTGCCCTTGAGCAAGGCACTTCACCCCAAGTTGCTCCGGGGAGACGAGGCCTTGTAATGATTGACATATGTACCTTGCTTTGGATAAAAGTGTCTGCTAAATATATAGATACATAAATAAATGAATATAATTTTTTTTTAAATAGAGCACAGAACAGCTGTCTGCAGTGATGAAGAGAAACTTAATTCTGTCTGCATTAATACGGCTCACATGAAGTTTGCTGTTTTGGTCTGCTTTTTTAGAGCTGCCTCTCTATCTCTTCCTCACGGATTTCTGCATCTCTGTCTAATTCATAATATCAATCTGTCTCATCAAACCGTCAAGAGTGGCTTGTCATTCTTATATGCTGGTGTTGGTTTGGAAAGGAGTCTGCATAGTGTTAACCATTGTAATAAGCTGTAGCCTGTATCCTGTTGCCCTTATTGAGTATTTTCTTGGAGATAACAATTGCATGGGTAGTGTACTGATCTGAGGTTGCTTAAAATGCCCAAAGCAGCACATAGTATGATGCATTTGGACAAGGTAAGCACTACCTATGTAGTATGCTGCAACATTCAAATGTTTTGTCATACCACTTAATGTGAAATCTGTGACAGCCCATGGCAAAGCATAGACTATAAATGGGCATGTTTGAGTCACAAAATGGAGACTGTGTCTTTGGGACCAGTGTTCCAGAGCACTGTTCGTTCAGGTACCTGTGAGAGGTCAGGCAAAAAGGCCTGATTTATGATAAACGCTCACGTCATACATCACTGTCACCCTACTTCCATATTCAGGCTAACTAGGCTGAGAAGGAAGAGGGAGAGAAAGAAATAGAAAGCTGGAAGAAAAGCACAGAAACATCATAAAGTTGCGTTTCCCAGGACAGTGATGTTTACTCGATTCTGTCTCGCCTCTATCTGTCAAAACGAGAACAAAAACCGGAGCCTTCATTTATATTCCCAGCAAAACGTGAAACAGAGAGAGCATGGAATGAGTCCAACAGCGCTCAGATGGGCAGAGACTTGTGGAGACTTATTTAAAGAGACGTGTAGACATATTGGAAGGATTCTCAAAATGCAATGCAGCCTTTCCAGGCACCTTTTTTTTGTATTATTATTATAACAAAGACTGCTGAACAACACTAAACAAACACAAAAGTGAGAAAACAACTAAACTTTAGCTAAGGGGAAAAGAGCCATAGTAGCAGAGGTTGGGGAGACCCCCCCCTCCACACACACACACACAGTCTGTACTGTTTGAATAACAATCTGCGTGCGTGTGTGTATGTGTGTGTGTGTGTGTGTGTGTGTGTGTGTGGACCTCTCCCTCTCTCCCTCCTCCCCTCAGCCCAGCAGTGGTGGGAGAGCTGGCCAACAGGATGCTCGGCTACAGCCTCACCACCAAACAGACCCCAAAGGAGGGAGTCAAAGTCAAGACGGTAAGTCTGACCACCCAAAACAAACGATCAGGGAAGGTCATTTTGCTCACATACTGTATACACTCATTTCAGGCTAAAATCAGTCGGTTCTAAACCATACTGTTTATTTATGTATCTGTCCCATTATAGGACAGTGATGCATTAGTCGTATTGTCCCTTGACCTTTTCCCCATCTTTATTTGCCAACTGGTTGTTTGTTTTTTGGCGATCGTATATTTTTGGTATTTATGTTGTTTTGTGTCACGGTTCATTGCCATAAATAATGCATGCGAGTCAGGTCCTCTTTGAGGAAGAGGTGAGTAAACAGTCATTTCCATGTGGCACTAACAAGTAAGAATATCATTTCCCTCTCTCTTATTCACCCATACACACACACACACACACACACACACACACACACTCACACACACACACACACACGGCAACCTTCCCTCCCCAAGCAAATAAGCAAACAAAACATACAAAAAAAAGCAGACAAAACACATTTTCAGGTAATGAAGCCTTCTTGCCCTCAGCTAGTGTGTGTGTGTGTGTGTGTGTGTGTGTGTGTGTGTGTGTTTTCCTCCTTTCCCCCTGTTGTGAAATATTGCCTAGAGCTCCCCATTAAGGTGTGTTTTTGCTTGCCAGTAGCTGCTTGGACACCTGGCAGCTCTCCCCTGCCTGGCTGCAAAGTGAACAGAAGGGATCAAATGAGTGTCACATTTGTTACCCCCCCAAACAGTGATGGTTGACAAAGAGAAAGATTTGCAGCTAGCTATCTGAAAGATGTCACGTTGGGACATGAGAACAGTTGAGGTGAAATATGATAAATACTAGCTCATGCCCACCCCCACCCTCTCTCTCTCTCTCTCTCTCTCTCTCTCTCTCTCCTCTCTCTCTCTCACCCCTCACCCCCCCCCCACACACACACATGCACACACACCACACTATACACACACAGTCTTTCTCTCCAGTCTGAAGGCATGTGTGTCTTCGAGCCAATCGAGCTCCCCCCCCCCCTCCAGCCCGAGTCACCAGGGTGGCTGTTTATGAAATCGATTGTGTTCTCTGGCAGATATCTGCTCTCCACTCTAAGCTCCTCTCTGCTCCCCCTCAGCCCCCCCCCCCCCCCCCCCTTCTCCTTCCGATCGGGGTGTAGCATCGGGGTAATAAATATGGCAAGCGAGAGCGTCCACTCGAACATGGCACTGGGGATTGAATATCTGCCCTCTTAAAAGGCTGTAATTGCGTTGTCATCCTCTGTTTCCCTGAGTAGGCGAGGGTGGTGATGGTGGTGGTGGTGGGGGGGGTTGTGTGTACACTCAGGCAAGCTGTTGGTCTGCCATTGTAGCCGATCTGTATAATGTGGCTTTATTCACTCTACAATGCCGCCACAATCCTCTCCAGACTTCACAAACCGTTTCACCATGCCAGGACAGCACTAGAGGGAGGGGGAGAGAGAGAGGGATAGAGAGAGAGAAATGGGGTAGGGGAAAGAGAGAGAGAGAGAGAGAGAGAGAGAGAGAGAGAGAGAGAGAAATGGGGTAGGAGAGAGAAAGAGAGAGGCTCATCCTTTAGTTGTTTGTTCAGTCTCATTTAACTCTCATTTGTGAGGTGTTAGAACAAGAGCATTTGCAGTAAGCCAGTGCTGCGGCGGTAGATAAAAAGCCCTCTCTCGTCTCCTGCTTGCCTCGCTTGGCCTCGCGCTCCCACCCTCGCCCCCTCCTGCTCTGCTATCCCCCCCCCCCCCCCCCTTGTTTAGAGTCGTGTAATGTCTGTCTCGTCTCGCTACTCTCCCGCATTCGCTTGGCATTTCGTAGCTTCCGTAGAGGCTTCCGCGTTGCTCAGCCGTAGAGAGCGCGGCGCGGCCCATTCCGCCAGTGCCGTCACCCCTGACTCATTTCCGCTCCACCTGTCCCGCTCAGGTGATGGTGGCCGAGGCCCTGGACATCACCCGGGAGACGTACTTCGCCATCCTCATGGACCGCGCGTGCAACGGCCCGGTGATGGTGGGCAGTCCGCAGGGCGGCATGGACATTGAGGAGGTGGCCGACAAAACCCCAGAGCTGATTTTCAAGGTAGGCATTGTTGGTTGGTTGGTTGTTTGTTGTTGTTGTTGTTGTCGTCGTCGTCGTCATGGAGACTACATGGCCATGCACCAATGCGCACACACGCACACAAAAGCCCCCAGGCTGCTGACGGGAATGTGGCCATTTCGTTGCCCACAGCCCGTGGCAAGACCCCAGCCTCTTTCTTCTCCCGTCTTTTTGTCTTTCTTCCCTTCTCTCTCGCTCTCTCTCTCTCTCTCTCTCTCCCTCTCTCTCTCTCTCTCTGTCTTTGTGACTGAAGACTGCTCACTCTGCCAGTATGTTCAGAAGATCACAGTAAAGCCCATTATCCTTTCCCATTCCTGTCGCTGGGAGTGCCGTTTCCTCTCTGACTGATCTCTGTGAGATGGGAGGGTAATTATAAAGCCATGGCGAGGGCCCTGGGTTCTCTGTTCTCCATGTCTGGCGGATTGCCACCTCTTAATTGCTGCTTTCATGATTTAATATCCACTTTGTGTCAAATTACGGCTGATGTTGGCCTTGCGCTCTCTGTCTCTCTCTCTTTCTCTCCACAAACCACCCCCCCCTTCCCCTCCTGCTACAGGAAGTCATAGATATTTTTGAAGGGGTACGAGATGACCAGGCACTGCGTATGGCAGCTAATTTGGGTTTCAAAGGACCTCTGGAGAGACAGGTAATCGCCCGAGCCTTGATATGCAACCACTTTTCTCTACTCACTGAAGTCTACACAGGGAAAGCCTTTTTTTCCACCAACCACAGTCTTGTTTTAGTCTCTAAATGCAATGCTATGTAAATGCAATTCTACAGTATGTAAATGCAATGCTTTGCTAAGACCTAAGACAGCAAAGCAAAGGTTAGATTGGACAGTGCCATAGTAGCCAATCT
Organism: Sardina pilchardus; assembly: GCF_963854185.1. NCBI lineage: Eukaryota > Metazoa > Chordata > Actinopteri > Clupeiformes > Clupeidae > Sardina > Sardina pilchardus. Next base: position 14,791,696 of record NC_085002.1, on the reverse strand, counting down.
AACCCATTTTCTTCTAGAATAAACATGGAAAGAGAAGCTAATTAAACAAATTGCATTTATCTCATGTGGATGTGGTACAGTAAATATATTTACAGGCATGATTGTTTGTTCTTTGTGTGAAGACTAGTATCCATAGCAATCGTTATCATTGGAGACATCAATAAAACATGCCACTGTGAACACAGAAGAAAGGTTTAATATACATGCTTATATTCCTGTACATTTTTAAGTAGACAAGTTCTTAAGTAGACAAGACCAGATATCTAAAGTCAGCTGCTAGAAAGGTTCTTCTCAGAAGCTGATCTTTATGGACTAGATATGGAATTGGTCACTGTCTTAATTATAGATAAAAGTTGCTACTGATTACCGTTGTTCAGTGAGCATTTCCCTTCACCTCTTCACCAAGACATCTCCGCCATTTGTCTAGTGGCACTATGCCATGTTAGTAAATCCTACAACTGTACCCAAAGCACCATAAAAATCAAATTAGTTCAGATTGTTAAATGCACAAAACATATAAATCGGCTTAATGAATGCGTTTTAAAGCAATGAAATAAACAAGAGTCAGAGAGATTTCTCTGCGTGCCACTTGATTGTGGCTGTATCACAAACAGGCTTGATTTGGAGTCGCCTACGGAAATAGAAATAATTTGCCACGTGCCTGCCGCGTCAGCTCGCTTCAACTAATGCTGTCTCTTTGGTATGGCAACGTTGGCGTCGAGTGTCTGCTCCACTCAGTGATAATTGAGGCGCCTTTTTCGTGGGGGGGGGGGGGGGAATGTAGTTTAAATAACTTTGCAGCTTTTGAAGCTCTTTGAGGTGACAAAAACGCCTTGCTTGTGTGCGTGAAGGGAGAAGCATACTACAATGTTCGCTGTCAGCGTGCTTTCATAATCAAACGAGCCGCCCGTCGGAAGAGGGACACAGAAGCGTGTCATTTTAACTATTGTATCTTTGAGAATCGGATGCTTTGTTGCAGCAACAGTCGTTCATAAAGCACTTTAGAGAATAATGCGCCGTAGCACTGAATGGTTATCACACTTCCACTCTCACTCTGATAAAGAGAAGCAGCCGCATAGCTCGTCGACAACCACCAGCCATACCAAACGATTTGAGTGTGAGCTACTGTTTCTCTTTGTTCTTTCGTTGATGATTTATTAAGTATATAGAGCGACGTATGCAGGAAGTGTCTCAAGCAGTGAAGCACGCAATTTAAAGACTAATTACAAATGTAAGTGCCCATGTTCAGTGTCCGAGATCACACTGGCCAATCTGATCCTACAAGGATGCTCTTATCATGTGAGGCTTGAAGATGTTTTGAGGCGTTTTATGTACTGCGATGCTTTCAGCTGTGCAGCAGTGGCGAGGCCTGGCGTTGCACGCGTCTCTATGTGTAGTGGGGTAATTACTGTCTCTCTGTGGATCTGGCAGGCAGCGGATCAGATTAAGAGGCTCTATGATCTGTTCCTGAAAGTCGACGCCACTCAGGTCGAAGTCAATCCGCTGGGCGAGACTCCCGAAGGACAAGGTAACACCTTTTTTTGTGTTTTTTTCCCCCCACCTTTATTTCTTTCTCTCTCTTTCTCTTTGTCCCTCTCAATCTTCAATTCGCCCTTTGCCACGGCAGAAAGCTCTTGTTTGTCTGTCTGGCCGGTTGGCTGGCTGGCTCTGTGAGTCCCATGGTGCTTGGTTAGGCTTGATGGAGCTAAGATGTGGCGAAGGGATGTCTACTCGCATGTACACATCACCTTTCTTATTATTATTCTGATTAAGAATTTAGATGAAAAGTTAACAAAAGCAAACTGATGGAATCTTGGTAAGATCTTGGTCTAGACGTCGGATGTTCTGCTAGTGGTGTCGTCAAATTGTATCAGCCATCTCTGCAGCTTTAAAATCATACACAAAACCCCTAGTGGATAAAGGCACTGGGGACAGTCCAGACATCCTTCACTATTTCATGTGCTACAGCACTCCCAGGCATAATGAGTTGGTCCTCCAGGGCACTATGCTCGAAGACTCTCTCCCATCGCTCCATCTTAGAGAGGCCCAAAAAAAGAAGCCTCTCCTGGAAGATGAATCACCCTCTATAGCCCGTGCATCCTCTGTTGGTCATCCTGGGGATTCTCAGCTCTTTCGGAGTTTATACCGTTGTAAGATGTGTTTTTACTTGTTTGAGAGAGCTTCCTTTAGGCCACAGCGGTGTTCAGGCCCATGATGAATACTCTGTAGACTTCCTGCCTTTTGTAGATTTATTGATTTAGTTGTCGATTGCTGTAGATCTATGTTCCTACTGAGATAGTGCTGCACATCAACAATGTAGGAGGAAATTGCATTAATTGGATGAAGCCCAAAGCATTGTCAACTGTTTTGTTAGTGTATTTTATGATGTTGGCTACATGTGATGTTACTTTTATTCTGCTGCTGTTTTAATAAACTCTTTTTGGCAACAGGTTTTTTCAAGGTTCAGTAGAGCACAGCCTCCTTGCTGGGCACAGCCGTCTGTGTTAATCCTGATTAACAGTTAACATCAACTCTCTCCATTGCATAGGGCTGTAGCACTGTAGCATTAGACAGCTACAGTAGGAGTTCTAGGTTTTTGGTTAGACTGTAATCCGTGATGGGTTCAGTCGTTCCATCATCTACCTTTTTTGTTTGTTTGTTTGTTTTAAATCATGTGGGTTTGTTTGTTGTCATTGCTGTTATTGTTAGCTTATAGGGTTTTTCCCCCTCTTTTTGATTTCCTGGATACCCACAGGACCATTTATAGTGGTTCTATCCTCGATATCTCCAGGCATAGTTGAGTTCTATGAATGGTCTTCATGCCTACCTTTCAATCACAGGCTCATAATCACCTTGAAATATAATCCCATCAAGTCACAGCTAGACTGCTGCTAGAGCTGCTCATGTGCCGCAAGCTCAAAGCAGACTTCTGAAATGACCTCCTATATCAGAACCAGAGGCCTCGCTTAATGGAAGCCTTGTTTTAACCATGGAAAGATGAAACATGTCTAGTGGTTGATGTCAGGTCCTCTTGTCAAAGGATACCACATAATATACTTAATAAATGTACGGTTTAATTATGTTATACAGCTATTTGAGCTGAAATTGTTGCAGTTATATTTTTGAACACGTGTATTATTTGTGAATACATGTGTATTTTTGAACACATATTTTTGAGCACACATCTGTTAATACAGCCTAAGTTACCTTAAAATGACTTTATTTGCTTCGGGGAGAGGCCAGCAGCAGAGACCCAAACTTTTAAGAAGGACTGGCATCCTCACATGCCCACCTGCAACTTATTCGGCACGCGTGTCACACCTTAAAAGGATAGCTGTGCTCCCGCAGTCACCACGTCTGTCGGAAAGCTGGCCAGAGCATCCCCTGTTACTATAGCAGCACCACACTATTTCAGGAGGTTTGCATCAGCATCCGTCCCTTCATGCAGTACCTGTATGTGCTGTAACTTTATGTTGGAATAACTAAAAATCACCTTCAAACAAAATGCCAGACTCACTGGAAAGAACCTGGACCTGGTTGCTTATATTAAGGTAATCACACTGTCTGGAGACTGCCACAGGTCGTCTTATGACAAAGGAATGCATACAGTTTCCTGGCCAAGCTATACCATAGATGCATCCCACAGATGTTTTTGCTCCAGCAAAATGGTATGGGCCATCAAGTATGAATACTGTCTCTTAAAGTCCACTCCCCGATAAAACTTACCCACAGTCATTGCCTATACTGCACAAGCTGCTTAAGAAATCAGATGCAGCCGGCTCATAAACTTTGACACTTAACAAGACAAGTGTGTGCTTGAGGACGAGTCTCCGCTATAGTCGGGGAGTATGCTGATCACAAAAGGAGCTTGAACCCTTCACCACGGCGGCGGAGACGGCACGTCCGTCCGCCCGCCGGCCTGCGTGCGACTCGGCTCCGACTTAGAGTTAGCGTCGGCGTCGCTCTCGGGCTATTTTTCTTTCCGTATCGAGGGGGAGGGGGGGGGGGGGAGCGTGTACATCAGAGCCTTTATTATGTCTGGGGCCATCAGCTCCGGCTGTATATCCCAAGGATGAGCCATTACAGCAGGGATGTGCTGTTGGCTCCAGAGGGATCTCCTCTCATTTTTCCTCGGGGCCGTTATCCAGTATTGATAGATGGTAGACTCTAGTCACCGGCGTGTAAATGATGGCGTTATGGAGGAGAGTACAAATCCCACGGAGGACGACCAGCCCGGTGAATTTTTAAGTGAAAAAGAGAAAGAAAATCCTCACAATTTTACTCATGGCTATTTTCTCTCCCAGCTATAAAAGAGGACTGGAGAGTATTTTTTGATACAGGCCAGTTGCTACAGGCTTATCCATAGCCTCGTGTGAAATGTTATTCCTTTTTGCAGATGGTGTTTCAAGGATGTCCACCATTTAAAAATTCTACAACCACCACCTTCTAAGACAAACAATAATACTCTCTGGTCATAAAATCACCAGAGTATGATTGTTTGTCTTAGTAGGCGGTGCTTGTAGAAATTTTATTTGCTTTCTATGTTGCCTATTCATAAATGATTTAGGCAGTGAGTGTTATTCATACCGTAGCCTCCATTTAGCCATGCATAATCACCTATGCTAGTGAATTAAATATAACAAAAGATGAGATTAATGTGTGCATTATTCATCTGGCATTTTTTTTGTGTTTTCTATTGGACTTCTATGAATAAGTAATTTTTTTTTTGTAAGTTTTATGAATAGAATATGATTCATTTTTTCTCTTTGTTGCTGTCTTCTCTCTTTCCTGCTGTCCCCTTATTCTATAGTGGTGTGCTTTGATGCTAAAATCAACTTCGACGACAATGCCGAGTTCAGACAGAAGGCCATCTTTGCCATGGACGACATGACTGAGAGCGACCCCACTGAGACGGAAGCCGCAAAGTATGATCTCAAGTACATTGGATTAGATGGAAATATCGCTTGCTTTGGTGAGTTCTGCCTACAGCTTTTCTCTCGCTCCCCCTCTTCTTGCCTTTTTTCTTACTCACTCACTCACTCTCTCTCTCACACACACATACACACACTCCCTCTCTCTTTCTCTCTCGCTGTCTCCCTCACTCGCTCATACACACACTCTCCATCTCGCTTACATTTTTGTCCTTCTCTCCCTGTCTTTTAAATACTCGCACACAAACACACGTCTCTGCTATTTGAAACTTTCTCCTCTTCCACAAAGGGCGTCATGCAAATCAAGCTTAAGTGGAGACAGCTCTCAGTGGGCTCGGATCCAGTCACATTCATAACCGGCTTTTTAACAACTCCAGAAGGAACCTGCCGTATCCAATGGCTTCTAATTAGCATGAACCCTCCAAAAATCCTCAAGTGAGCTGGATTGTTAGCACTCTCATTAAAGTGTCCCCGCACTGTAAATCAAAGCGCCTTTTTTTTTTTTTTTTGTCTCCTCATACCGTGCAGTGGTGCCTTAGGTGATGCAACACGTCTCTTTCCCCAGCACACAAGCACATACACACACACACACACACACACACATGCACGCGCACACACAACAGGCATAAAATAGCCTAGCCCAGAAGAAAGAGCACAGGTTAGCGCCTCCTTTGGCTCCAGAGGAGCTGTTGAAGAAGGGAAAGAAAAAAAGCAAGCGTACACAGCTCAGACCAGATGGGTTCCTTGAAAGGCTTTGTAAGCCAGCAAAGTGACAGCTTTTAAAGTGAATTTCCCTTTATCAAGATTTTCTTTCAGGGCGCTTGCCAAGATGCTCGTTCGGTTCCAATAAACCAAATGAGGTGAGACGTTTGTAGCAAGGCTTGTTGGGTTTAGCGGGAAGGGGACGAATCACTTGGCTCTCGTTCAACACGGCAGCCCCAAAAGTGTTGGGTAGGCAGACTAAAATGCTCTGTAACAACTTCCTCTAAAGAGCTCTTTAAAAACCAGATATAACTCTGAAATAAAAAAGTACCACTCTTTTCCATTCTTTATTTACATTTTTCATCTCCTAATATACCATGTGACATTACATATTCGTTTTTAATGGCATTTCATGCTCACTCTCACTGGAAGTAGTCTCAATTCCGTCTCTTAAATTCATAGTTTCATAGTTTTCTAGTTGAACCTCTCCTCCCTGTTTTTTCTGTGTTATGCTTTTGTTTTGTTGTTTTTGATGAAGACATTGCAGTCAGTGTGTCGAGGTGATTCTTTGTCTACAAATATGCTGCTAATTGTTGTGGAATGATGTCATTAGTCTGAACACTTTGCAGTGGTTGTTTTTCGTACTAAGACCACCAATTGAAACAGGATGTTGTTACTGACTTTTTTTCCCCCTTGACCTGTTAGCTGAGGTTTGGGTCGAGCAGTTTCTCTGAGATCAATTTTGATTCTTTCCCTCAGTGAATGGTGCTGGCCTTGCCATGGCAACCTGTGACATCATTGACCTCCACGGAGGCAAACCTGCCAACTTCCTGGATCTTGGGGGTGGCGTGCAGGAGAATCAAGTGTACCAGGCGTTCAAGCTCCTCACTGCCGATCCGAAGGTATGTCTGAACCCTACAAAGCACTCATCTGCACTTTCTCTCCTCCTCCGAGAGCATCAAGCTGATAGATGTTTGCATTAAAGCGGTGTCTTAATTAATGCAGCATTGTGCAGCAAAGCATCCCTCGCAACTCATCCTGCGTTTTAAAGAACCTGACAAAGATTTTAAGTGCACACTCACTTGAGCCGACTGTTTTGTTACCAATGTTGGCACAATGCAGGATGTGATTAATTTCCGGGGAAGAGCAGTCATTAGTGACTGCAGGAAAATTACAACTGCATACACAGTGTGCAGTGGGTGTTTTTTTTGTCTTCCTCAAGTCATTATTTCAGCAGTGCACATATCCTAGAGCTCATCTTGACAAGGAAAGGCAAGACGGTTGAAAACCAGCTCTCACACAACAGCTGTTTGTTTATTTCAGTTGCCTCACTGGTGTAAGACTCCATCGTATCATGTAACTCCACCGAAAAAACATTCCGATGAGTGTTTTGCTTTCTGATGCTGTCAGCCTCCAACGCTGCTTTAAGCACGCCGCACATCATTCTGAATGTTGGTCCTTAAGTCACCGTCTTGACAAGGAGAAAATCGGGACACCCTCCTCGAGTCACTAATTATCACCTCTTCCCAACTTGAAGTATTTACTATTATTGTTTGCCACCTCTTTGCCAGCGAATTCACTTTTTCGGGCTCTCCCGTCACCCTATTACTCCCTGCCCTGAGACAGGAGTGAGGCACTGCTGTTGACATGAGGGTGCATTTATTTAAGGAAATTGGTGGAAATGCATTTTGTGACTAAGGCATACCTGCTCGCCTCCTTTACGACAACTCAGATTGACTGCATGAGCATTCATCAAGTAGCATACTGGAGCACTCTGTTCAAATCTTTGTGATGTGTGGTAGGAATATGCTAAAAATATGCCAGTAAAAAAAAAAAAACACGCTTAAAAAAATTGGAAGGCAAGTCAAACACTTAAGCTTTTGATGTATCGGATAAATATGAGTACCGGTATATGTATTCGTTTTTGGGGGGGTTTTTTACCATGGATTTATCACAGTCTCTTGGAAAACAAACAAGAGGTGTGTCTCATGCCCTGATCTGACTACATGGACAAACCCATTCATTACCCTGTCAAGCAGGAGCTGTAATGGAGACGAATGCTGCATAGGCAACAAAAAAGCAGTCACTAGTATTAAAAAATAAAATGAATTATGTATGCCTGTGTTACTCTAGTGCTCAATGTGTTTTTCAAGCTGCTGGACTCGAGTCAGACTTCTCCAAACATATGTGTGTGCTTTTGGCGTTCTGGAAGTGTCGAGGGAAGGAGAGGCTCTCTCCGTTTGGCAGAGCCAGAGAGGGCTGACATTGAACCTGTGCTCAGCTCCATTTGAATTTCAGAGTGGGACACTAGGCCACCTCAGATCTGAGGAAGGGATGATAATTATTCCTCTCCTGGCATGATGAGATACTCATTAGCATTTTTTCCTCATGCCATAACTCTTAACTGTTGGTGATTATGTTTACGTGTCTTTTCTCTCTGTCTTTCCCTTTTTACTCTTTTTTTGGACTCCCAAACATACCCTCCGTTAGTCATCAGTTCTTCTCAAATCATACTTTGTCTGTGGACCCAGTTGGCATAAACATTGCTGTTGTGTCCCAACAAAATGGCACAACAGATGCCAAAAACTTTCTTTGATGTTTTAGCATCTTGTCAATTAACTATCAAAACTATGTAATTAGCATTTTCATAACTGTTCCATGATAAAGATGTTAACACCAGAAGTAAGCATGGATATGTAGGATGCCAAAAGTTCAAAATCAATAAAATAATAGTAACAAATCAATGCTACTAGAGATCATAGGCACTAAAGCATCGAGTTTTCAGTCCCCTATAATACGGCCAACTGTAGCTTTTAACCAACACTCAGCTTCTAATAGTGCCTTTATCTCCACTAAGGCTATCAGGGCTCTGATAACTGCCGACAGAATGACAATAAATGATGGGAAGTGACTATCGCAGTAAAGTAATACGAGTTGAGAAAGCTCCAGCTCTGGAAGCGGTGGAGCGTGACCGTGTGACACATGAAGGGACGCATGAGCAGCCAATGAGGCCACTCCGGCGTGTGGTGTGAAAAATGCTCCATGAGCATGCCAGCTAATTCCAGCTAACGTTTTCCAGGCAAACAGCACTGATGTCATTTCCTGCTCTTAGAAAGGACGTACAGTATAGTGTACACACACATCCAACACCTAAAGTAATGCATACCAACCACTTTGCACCCTAGCATATGTTTTCAAACTGCTTTCAGGTAGTCTGATCAGAGAAGACTAAATGCATTTTTTTTTTTACTGAAATTAAACTCAACTGTTTAGGAGTTTAGATACACACCACTTGCATAGGCAGGTGTTGTTTTTTCCTGTAGAGGCAAAATTGAGATCATGTCAGAAGCCGGTACCTGAAGGTACGAGATTCACAGTTTGGCCTGGAAAACGGGCTTTCTTCTTTTTGAATTATTTTGACCGGGGCGCTCAACAGTAGAACACACCCACCGGGGGGAAAAGAGAAAGAAAGTCACTAGGCCTATGTGCTACAGTACACACAAATGCACAGTCACCACCTCTGCCTGTCAGTGGCTGAGGTATGTGTGAAATGAATGCCTTTGCTCACAGCCATTTTGTACTGTATTTCATTATGTGTGTGTGTGTGTGTGTGTGTGTGTGTGTGTAAAGTGTGGAAGGACCACACAAGGGAGGCATTTTTCTGAGACCGGCGAATGATGAGGGCGCGCGTGCAGGCAACTGTCACCTGTGAGTATTTCGACCAGTTCAGCGAGGCTGTAAAGGGCCCCTCAGCGATGTGCTGTTTAAGGCTAACGAGGAACAATGTGCGAACGACGCCGACAGACTGAAGGCCGCGCTCACCTCAGCATCAAGGTTGAGCAGATCGGAATAGGAAGGGGAAATGAATACGATGTGCAAACCAGCACATTAGCACCAGAGCGTTGGGTTGACCTCCACCTGAAGTGTGTGTGTGTGTGTGTGTGTTTTGTGTGCGGGGAGGGGGGGGGGGATGCGTGCAAGAGGGCGAGAAACAAAGCTGCACGTGGGCCTTACTCACACATGGCTGCCCGTAGGGATGAAGGTATGCACTTTTCGCTTTTCACTTTTTATGCCTCCCCAGGGATAGGGAGGATGGGGGCGATGGAGATGTGTTTAATCGACTCCATACTCCTCCCCGAGGGGGGGGGGGTGGTGGTGAGGGGGTGTGGGCTGAGCCCGGTCACGTTTTCACACAAATGCGCCCTATTAACTCCCTGCATACATTCAAAGAGCCCTTCTCACTGTGTGCAGAGGCCGCGGCTGCACAGGAGCCGTGGTGAGTGATTGGCCCACGCCTTTGATCTGGAAATCCTGTTGGACTGCCCCCCCTCCCCACACACACACATACACACACACACACACACACACCCCACACCCCAACCTCAGTGCCTCGCTGCACTTAATCCCTCCCAGGAGGCCAGAGGCACAGCATCAGGCTCAAGGCCTGGCCAATGATGGAGGCACAGACCGGCCATGCTGCGCTCAACTCAGTAGAACTGAACTGAGCCCAGCCCAGCCCAGCCCAGCATTACGGACACTCACACACACACACACACACACACACACACAGGGAGACAGAGGCACATAGATACTCTCTCACACGCACACACACACACACACACACACGCACACACACAGAGGGAGAGAGAGACCCGTTGGGACAAGTGTCAGGGACAGGCGCTCTATTTTTCAGACATCACACTGCAGTTCTGCAGCTTTCACATTAATCCCATCCACTCTCGGAGAGGAGCTACTTTCACCCTACGTCTTTTATTCTTACACTTTTTTTCACTCCTCCGGCATGACACGCAACTCCCCCCCCCCCCCCCCCCCCACCCCCCCCCCCCCCACCCCCCCAACCCCGCACCCTCCCGCCTCGCCCCAGTCTTAAAAGCGTGTGAGGCGCCATAGATGGATTTCTCATTCTCACCTCAACTAACGAACTTGAGCATCTAGGAACACCTGGTTATCCGTAAGCGTTCTCCACATCGTGCCTGCCCCCCCCTCCCTGTGTCCTGGGGGCCTGGCAGTTGTGTGCCATGCTTGGGGGGGGGGGGGGGGCAGTTAAGAGTACTGTAGGTGGATGTGGCAGTAAATGAAGGAACAGATGATGGGGAGGGGGGCACCGTAAAGACTAATGACTGAGCTGGGGTGGGCCCTGTGGAAAGAGCAAGGCTTTCTGCTTCTTTCATCTGGGTAGCTATTCATTTCCAGATTCATTTAGTGTGTGTGTGTGTGTGTGTGTGTGTGTGTTTGTGTTGTGTGTGTGTGTGTTCATCTATGTCCCTTTTCTCTAATCTTTTAATGAGCAGTTTGTGTACAGAGTCGAGGTGGATGCGATTGGAATCGAACAGGGCTGTGAAAAGAAGCCCTTTCAGTCTGTGTGTGTGGTATGGGATCATTAAGAGAGCTGGTTCCAGCAATGGCCAAGCCTCCGCCGTAGATCAGGAGGTCTCGCCAGGAGAACGGTGGTAGGGGAAACTGCAAGGCCACCAACACAGTACTGTTCATCCATTTGCGTATCCTTCCAACACATTCTGTTTGGTCAGGTCAAAGAAGCAGGCCCTGTTATGGATGCAATGAACGACTGAATGGGGAAAGTGTTTTATTCACGGTTGTGTACCTGTGCTGCGTCTATACCTTTGACATCCCATTGCCTTGGTCGCTGCACGCTGCAGGCTTTCAGATTTCAAGGTTGCTTTATTATGTAAAGCCTGAAAGATGTATTGCAATTTAGAGTCAGATGAAAAGGAGCATTGTGGTTGCTAGATGGCGTAGTATGGCGGGGTTGATTAGTTTGTGTGTGCCAGTCCATATGGGCAGGAAGCACAGGAGGTTAATGTGAAAGGAAAGAGCAGCCTGACCTTCTCTGGCCAGTGCTGCCAGACTTTTAGAGTTCTGCGGAGGGTGGAGTAGTGTCTGTTGTTTTTGATCATCAATGCCAGCAGCAGCACTTAATGTTTGTGTGTGTGTGTGTGCGTGTGTGTGTGTTGTTTGCTGTTTACTTGCTTGCTTGCTTTTGTGTGTGTGGTGGTGTTTGTTTGATTTTATAATGTGTGTGCGCGCGCACAGTCTGTGCTAGTCTGTGTGTGTGTGTGTGTGTGTGTGTGTGTGTGTACAATAGTGCTATTTGAACTCTACTTTTTAAATAAAACACAGGCGAGTGCACTCTCACGTTGAAACGCTGCTTGAACAAACTTGTCACACAGTTCACAGCTGAAGTGCGTGCTGAGGAGCGGGCACTCAGTCCCAAACAGGCCCACAGTCAGCGCCTGGCTTTCTCAAAGCCTTTTTCCATTTGTTCAAGGTTGGTAAATTGCTTGAGAGTTACCTTGGCATGCAGGTACAGTATATGACCACAATGAGAATGTCTGAGATATTTAGGCCTATTTATCTTTACTTAACAGGCTAGAGGCAACCTTATTCATATCAGGAAATTGAAATCGCTTGCGTCGGATTTGGACATTTAGTTTTAGGTTCGATCAACAAGTGTTGATGCACCAAATTAATAAATAGTCAAATAAAACAATAATAGATATAATTGACAGGGCAGATTGAAAAGGTATAACTAATTTACTAAATGTGTTTGGAGGACTGGTCTGGGCTTCCTTCTCAGCTCTTCATCTGAGCTTAATCTTCACACGTATGCCTCATTATTATTATCATTATTATTATCATTATATCCGTGATGTATGATTTATCGTAAGCTTATTACATGGCTGTTTGTAATGCTGCAGAATGCTCCATTCACTTGAATAGGCCTTCCCAACGTTCGGAGGTCTGATATTTCTTGATAACAGACCGTTGCTAAGTAACGGTGTGGCGCGTCGGAGTCCTGTTTGCCCTGTCGGGACTTATATTCCCAATAATTACCAGCATTCTATACGTTATCCCTTACTTATGCACAGAACAATGTTGGCACTTTTAACACGTCTATCTATCTTGGTTTACTGCTAATGCACAGTCAGGGCTATGCAGTGGAGCACACTGGCTCAGGTCTGTCAGCACTACCAATGTAAATAAATATGTTTTATGTAGAGACATTTGAAAATGACATTTGACTCTTTTGGTGGTGGTGAGTTCACGCCGACAGTGCCACAGAAACAAAAACATGTTGTTGTTAATATCGGTGCCAGGCTTCTTCTTTTCGGCATCTGCATGGCTTTGCTCTCGAAAAGCTACCTGAGGTGTCATTCCCCTGCGAATCGCTATTTCGCCGCCGCAGTGTGATCTCACTCTCACCTCCGCAGGCCTTCAATCTCTCACTTACTCACTCGCTCGTGCACTCACTCACAATTTCCGCAAAAGGTGTTCCTTACCTGACACATAACATTCCAAGACGCTCCCCACAGACTCTGAGGGGAGAGAAAGAATGCAAGGAGGAGTGAAACGAGAAAGAAATAACGATGAAAAGAAAACACAGGTGATGTGCAAATGAATAAACGATAGGAGTTAAGAGGTATTTTTAAACTAGAAGACAAGAGGAGATGTTAAAGATGAGCCGCACCTTGTTTTTATATACTGTATAAAACAACAACAACAAAAAAAGGAAAAGGAGGAACGTTAGAATTTTAATAACTTTTGGGCCCCATTTCAAGTGCGGCATGCCATCAGTCTTCGGTGTCCCTCTCTGAAGCGCCTCAGCCAGCACTCAGCCAGCACTCAGCCAGCAGCACAGCGTCCAGGAGGACGGGCGGTGTTCGGGTTTTTTTTTTGTTGTTGTTGATGTTCCCTTCTTCCTGCGGTGCAGGGAGGTGCCAGCTCATCCATTTCGCTCTTTTAAAAAGGACTCTGTGGACGAGCGGCGGAGGGAGCTTGCGTCTGTCATTAATTAGCTTTGTCTCTCCACGCTCTCTCTCCCTTTTGCTTTTTTTTCTCCTCCCTCTCTTCCTTTCATTCGATTCTGCTTTTCGGCGGCGGCGGCGGCACGCCGGCCTCTACTTTTATGTGCCTGGCTGGCACGAAGAGCGATGGACTCAGCTACAGGTCCTTCTAATCAAGCCAGGATGCCTAGTGGAGAGCAGTGTGTTTGTGTGTTTATGTGTGTGTGTGTGTATGTGTGAGAGTGAGAGTGAGAGAGAGAGAGAAAATATGAGTGGATGGTTGTTTGTGTGTGTGTGAGAGAGAGAGAGAAAGAGAGTGACTGAGTGGATGGTTTTGTGTGTGTGTGTGTCCGTGTAAGTCTGTGTGTGTGTGTGTGTGTGTGTGTGTGTGTGTGTGTGTGTGTGGGCGGGTGGTCCTGAAGCTGCGGGAGCCAGCCTAGGTTTGTTGTCTCTGCTGGAGACGGCCTCTCGGTGAGTTGATGAAGCGCCCTGTGTGCGTGCGCCAGCCTCCTCTCCATCGGCCCGGGCACCTGTCGTCTCGTTGGGCATCGTGGGCACGCAGATCTGACACACGTCAGACTCCGCTCCATGATCCTCAACACCGCTCAGCTGGGGCGCAGTTCCTGCTCTCCCCAACTCCCCCTACCTCCCCTCCCCTTGCTTTGTCATCACCACCACATTGCCTTGAACTCTTTTCTTGTGTCTATTGGATTTCTGTTGGTTTTAGTTTTGGCACAATGTCTGGGCCCCCTGTCCAGAACCACTTAATGATATTTTAAGGCAGTGTAGCAAGGGTGATCCATACTGCATTTTATTTGCTTGTTAACACAGCCTGTTGACTATAACAGTGTTGGGTATGCTAGCTTTTAACTCTAAATTGTGATTGCGTGCATATTTTGTTGCAGCACTGGAACCATAATGTTTGCTTTGTGTCTCCAGTCTCTTTATAGTCTTTTTTTTACAACATTTGTTTCATTCTTCAATCTTAGATTGAAACTCACAGTATATGAAAATGAGTTAGTAAATCGGTGGGTGTTCTTTTTTATACAAATTCAATTCAATTGTATAACTAAAGACTAGCATTTCAATCATTTTCAATTTTTTTTGTTTAGCTTTCTTTCCCCCCACCGCAACCAAAACATCAGCTGTTGCTCACTCACTCACTCCCTCCCTCTCCACCTCGAGCTTTTGTGTGGTGAGCATTCTGGTACATAATGGCTGCTGTGCATCACCCAGGTGGGTGCTACACTTTGGTGGGGGTTAGCGAGGTTCCCTATTCACTGTGAAGCGTTTTGAGTGTCCAGAAAAGCGCTCTCTAAATGTCTAGAAATGTTTTCTTGTGGTTGTTGTTGTTAAGTCTGAACCAGTCAGCTGATTAAGGAGCAGGTGGGAGGGAAGAGGTGGACTCATCCAGTGGTCTGTGTGTGGATGCTAAGAGGTGAAGGCTTCCAGGTGGTCTCTCTCTCTCTCTCTCTCTCTCTCTCTCTCTCTCTCTCTCTCTCTCTCTCTCTCTCTCTCTCTGTGTGTGTGTGTGTGTGTGTGTGTGTGTGTGTGTGTGTGTGGTGGGTGGGTGGGTGATTCTGTGCTGGGCTTGCTGGTCCCCTGCTGTTGGCTGGAGCCCTGGGATGTTGTTGTTGTTTGGACTGCTGCATGTCTGTCCTGCTGCCAAGAGCAGTGATGTGGCACTGATGGGGCAGATGAGACCCTGGCCTGGAATGCATCCAGCTCACACAGCTACTCACACTCTCTCTCACTCACACACACACACACACACACACACACACACACACACACACACACACACACACACACGCCCACACACACTCACTCTCCTTCTCTCAGTGTGTCTCCCTCTCTCTCTCACACACTCACACACACACACACTCTCTCTCTCACTCTCCTTCTCTTAGTGTGTCTCTCCCTCTAATACTCTCTCTCTCTCACTCACACACACATACACACACACACACACACACGCCCACACACACTCACTCTCCTTCTCTCAGTGTGTCTCCCTCTCTCTCTCACACACTCACACACACACACACTCTCTCTCTCACTCTCCTTCTCTTAGTGTGTCTCTCCCTCTAATACTCTCTCTCTCTCACTCACACACACATACACACACACACACATCTGTGAGATGTGCACACATACACACACTGTCTTTGATTCCTGCATGCAGACTCAAAGACACACAGTAGGCTATGCTCTTTATAACCAATAAAGAGCAGCCATGGTTTGTTTTGACCGCAGAACACCAGGGCTCATGTACACAGCATCTAGCCCCTCTGGGCCCTGGCTACATTAGTTGCTATGTTCAAGACAGAGGATTGCATTAATAAGTCTACTGCTGTGCAAATGAACATTTAATCCTGTTTCAAAGGACTGGTGTCCAATATGTGTGTACAATCTTTGGGAACACCATCCTTGATTAGCATGACAGCACATGAAATATTTGCATTGCACCGTTTGTGTTTGTGCATGCCGTGATCAATGAACGCAATCCCCAAAGAAACTGCCTGAAGTCTCTCAGCAAATAAACAGTGCCGTGTTTGAGGTCTTGTGTCAATGTGAGTTGGTCTTTAGAACAGTTAAAAAGTGGCTTTTTTTATTCACTCACATCTCTGCTGAAGTTTTAGTTTGTGATCTACATGTTATCAGACATTCCCAGTAGTGGTGTAAAATAGCGCTGTGGGTGTTTTCAGTTTTCACTGAAGGTTAATTTTTTCGTTAAGCATTGCGTTTGGTCAGATCAATAGGTCCACAAGGCAAATCTGATAGAACCACAGGCTGTTTAGAGCCACTCGACGATGTCGGACACAAAAATACGACTAAAAGATGCGGCGTTGCAGGGGACGGGGACTGACGTCCACGAAACTGAATGCCAACGTTGAATTCACATTTCGCGACATTCTTGTTTTGTTTTTTAATCGATAGAATTTCCCTCCCTTTTGTTGCGCTCCCACCGGAGCTCCTTGGAAGTAAACGTTTGATTGAAAAGTCTCTCGCCTGCCATCCCTCATCTGTGGACCGAGATCAATAGCGGACCCCGAGATTGCGTCTGGACTAATTGAGCCATTCTCTTACAGTTATTGTGCCGTGGAGCCCTCCGTCATGTCAATGGCTGCCCCTGATAGAGCACTGTGGGGTAGCCACAGACTCCCTGGGATCATCAAAAGGGGAATGCAATCCATCAGTGAGCGAACGTGACCCCGTGGCGCGCCAAAGCTCCAGTCAGGAAGGGGTTGAAGAGTTGGGCCACTTGCTTCTGCTTTCTATTCTCTCTCTCTCTCTCTCTCTCTCTCTCTCTCTCTCTCTCTCTCTCTCTCTCTCTCTCTCTCTCTCTCTCTCTCTCTCTCTCTCTTTTTCTCTCTCTCTGTCTTTCTCTCTCTCTCTCTTTCTCTCTCTCTCTCATCCACCCAGTCACTCACTCTGTTTCTCTCCTTTTCTCACTTTGTTTGCTCCCCCCATCCCTCCTGTGCCTCGGGCACCTCCTGCGCTCTCCCCACCAAGGCCAGAGACATATAAAAATGTAATTGCGAGTAGGTGAAGGTGAGCTAAAAGTTTTGACTTGCTCCAGGAAGTTCTGATATCGGGGGGCCAGGGGGGCAAGAAAATAAGCTAGCCGATGAGCTCTCATACCTTAGGTCACGTCTGGGCGCTAAATAAGCTCTCACTACCTCCACCACCCCCACCACAGCTACCACGATGGTGTAGACCACAGCGTATACCACAGAGCGGTTCAGTTTCACTGGTCTTGTCACATCCAAATAGTGAAGTGGCCAAGCTTTCAGACATCACGCCCAATCACCTCTGGACCGATCTTGTAGCTGTGATGTTGCTGAGGTAGATGTTATGAATGATTTATGTCCATATGAATCTTGATTTTTTTTATTATTATTATCAAAGATCCATGTCATGATACCCTTTATAAAGCTTTGAAGTGTGAAAGGGAATACCTGGTTGACATTTAAAGGTATGGGGAAAGGATTGTATTTTGATGATATGTGCTATTAAATCCCCCTGGAGGATTTATCATATTGCGATATGTCACATCAAGGGAACAGAGAATATCCATCACAAATCCTGGTTTGGTCAAGTCACTCAATGACTCATTTGTTTCATCTCTAATTCCAAAGGGTGTTCATTGAATCATTTTGTATGATTGAATCATTTTGCAGTTGATAGGAATGGTCATGTTAGCAATTATTCCACTGCATAACATCCGTAGACCTTTCAGATAACTGTTAGAGGTGAGGGAGCCGTTCAGTCTTGTTTCACAGTTAATAAAGTATTAATGCTTATAGTACATTTCCTTGACAGCAGTACTTGTGCGCCGGCATGCATAGAAAAGGTTTATGGGTTGGGTCTGTTCCTCTCAATCTGCCATCATTTCACTGGACCTCAACCCAGCTCCATTAAAATGAAATATATGATGACATTCATATGGATCCCTTTCCCCAGTTATTGACAATTTAAAGTGATGCTCTTCTCATGCATAATCTTGTCTTAGTGGGTTCACTTCGTTCTCCGTCCACCTATTGGACCCTATTCGCGTCATGATGCCCTCCCCCCCACACCCGCAGAAGCTTGTACTTGTAAATGTAAAGGGAAATGTTCCAGATACTTTTCAGCAGTGTGTGGGCTCATTAAAATCCACACTGTGCGTCGCCACTGTCTCCGTGGCCCCTGCTTCAAGCACGGGAGTTTCCAGTTCTGTTCATTTCCCGGGAAAAGCTCGTCCACTGCCATTAATACCAAGTCAGTGGTCCACTCTTCTCGTTCAGTCACGGCAACATCAGGGCATGCCCCAGATGCTGTCTCAGCGTTTAATTGCAACCCTCCGTCCGTCTGACTGCCAACCATTTCATGTCATCTGAACCATAAGCACCAAGAAGCAGCTTGTACTGCCTGTCTTCTGCATACTACTAGTCTGATCGTCTCTTTACTGTTAACCCATGGGCCTGCCATGGTTTATGGCCCGTATGCACAATGGCCTTCATTTTGCCGTGCCATTCATGCGTGTCTGTCTGTCTGAACTGTAGATGTAAAGGCCTTTTGTGTTTAATGGCTCGGCGAAAAAGTCTTTGATGACAACCAGCCACTTTAAGTGCCTTGGAGCATGCTATTGTATTGAACCAACAGAGGTAACAACCAGCAAGACTGCTAATCATAACTGAAGGTTATCAGCATGTATTGCCATTGTGTTCACCTTGCCTTGCCTTGCCTTGCCTTGCAAGCGTCGCTTTTTTCAAACCAAGTTGCTGGTACTGTACAAGGCAGATGACAATACATTGGACTGAGAAAACAGACCTACTGTATTCTTCCGATCACGACAAATCCTCAGCACGTTGAAGCTGTTTGCAATAGATGTCAGTGTAATACACAGTCACACAGTAAAGAGGCCGGTGGTCCCCTCAGCTGTCATAATGCAGGATCAGAACCAGGCCTAACCCATCCCAGCCCCTCCTGCTGTGTAGATCTGGAAAATAGGGCTTGTAAAAGAGGGGCCAGCCTTTCTCCCCTGACGCTACTCTCCTACCCTGGGTCCAGGCCATAATTAATCTGATGACTTATAGCATGTTTGATGAGACCAGACAGGTCCACGACGGTTTTCCCAAAGGCTTCGCTAATGTCATATTGGCTTCTGTCCCTTGCTGAAGTGTCCCCTTGCTGTAGCACAAGGGACGAACAGAAATGCATGGCTTCGAAAACTCGCCTCAGAAAAGAAGAAGCCTTTCAAGTGATATAAATGTCTGTCCATCTGATCGTTTGTATTAAAAAATAGAATTACCATTGTCCCGAAATAAGCACGATCAATGAGAAGTGGCAACAGTCGTTTAGTGGACGAGATGGATCTGACACACGATCCAGCTCTGTGTATTACATCGGGGGTTTCAGACCCGCTGTTTGCTCTTCCTCTTCTGCTGTTTGCTGTGCATGCGGAGCCACACTGACTGCAGTTCAGAGAGATTATTGTCACTGTAATTGGCTTTTGCCTGCCCGAGTTGATATGAGGCACTTGTCTGATCTGTACACCTCTTTGCCTGGGTAATGGGGAAGACGATGAGCCTTACCTGAAATGTTTCTTTCATTAGATGCTAGTGGAGCTGCTTGAGTCTCACTTTCAGCACTCATCTGTCTGAAAGGTGTAGCGCTCCGCGGAGACGACAGGCAAGCTGGGAGACGTTTTAAATAAATAAGCCGAAAAAAACGAAATGGCCCGTACGAGTACCCATGACCCCTATATGTGAAACCTCAAGGTGCATTGTCCCATTACCTGCCAGCCATTTGGCGTTTGATATATCTCGAAAATCACGGCTATCTCTGTCGCTGCCGCGCCCGGCTTTTGCAGACAAGTGTTTGTTTCCGTGCGTTCATCCCTTTTGGCTCCGCTATCAGCCGTCGTAAAAAGAGGAAGTGCTCGACATGCCCTCATGTCCCGCCGTATCTGAAGGAGCATCTGCTGCTGTCAGACGGCAGCTGAGATGGACAGGAGATGGCTGCATTCTCTCCCCTCATTACTCACCCCTGCGAGAGCAACACGCGCCCCCTGAGCAAGCTGTTACACCCCACAGAACTCCGCTCTGGATCATAGGGGTGCTGTTTAATGATAAAAAAAAATAAAAAAAACAACTGAAAGCCAATGTGTGCTGTCAGTGATGCATGTTTTGGGGAGGAGAGGGGAGTGGGGGGGGGGGGGGGGGCTGCTCATATTGCTGTTTGGTCAACCAATGGACATGCATGCATGTGGGCGGATTACCTGATGTCAGGAGTGACTTTTTCGAATGTAATCCTGGATTTCCTCTCGAAAAGCCCTACTCTTTTCTTTATATACCCTCCATCTCCTCCACTCCCCTCCCCTCCCCTCCCCCTGGGCTGTTGTGAGTGGGACTGTACTTGAAGGGATTTTGGTTTTTCGGCAGGTCAGGGCTGCGGCGGCAGTTGATAGAGCCTTTCACATTTCCCATTTCTCAGCCCCCCTCCTGTCAGGGGGTTGTCTGGCAGCGCGCGGCGGCTCCTCCATTTTAAAACTGCTGCGGTGATTACACTGTCCATCAGCAGCCACTAGGACCCCGCATCAGCCGCCAGATTGATGTTTGACAGAATAATTAGAAAACTGTCTCTCTCCGTAATCGCTGGAGCACATCTTTTCAGGGGGCCCCACAAGGGCTCCCGGCACTGCCTCCTCCTTCTCCTCCTCCTCCTCCTCTTCCTCCTCCTCCTCATCTGCTCCGCACAGCAGGGGAATGCTCTGGGGGGGAGGCACAGTGGTACGGGGTGGCTTCAGGTAGGTGAATGAAGGTGGGTCGGTCTGTGTTTACTCGGCGAAACGGCACGCTACAGGAGCGAGGAGCAGGGGGGGTGGGGGGCTTGGGCTGGCGAGTGGTTGTTGGTTGTTAGTGAATATCCTGTAGCTGCAGCCAGGACTGAGGCCATGGCTCCACCTTCTCCCGTGGGAAGCGAGGGGTTCATTAGCCCGACCATTAGCCCGTTGAGCTAGCAGGCGGCGTCTTCGCCCGTGGTGAGACACGCCGTTGCCATGTCATGTTGGGGGCGGGGGGGGGGGGGGGGGTGGGGTGGGACCGGGGCCGGGGCTCAGGTTCAGAAGAGGGTAGGAGCGGGTCGGATGAGGGAGCGCTCTCCGCTCGAGGCTTTCATCGACTTTCTCGGGCTCCGAAGCACCGGCGTGTCTTCGCCCCGGCTCCCCCGCTTTGCCCTGATCCCTCTAATTCCCGAGCAAACCTTTAATGGCTAATTGATATGCCTTCGAGTTATGCAGATTAGCGCCGCAGCCGCACTCGCGCTCGCGAAAGGTTCTGAGGCGCGCGTTCGGGCGTCCCGAAGACGAGCCGTGTCTGCCGGTCTCTCGTCTCTGCCAGAGGCCGACTCCATCGCTCGGCGCGGCTGATGATCTCTCGCCTCGGAACACACCACACGGGGGCTCCCCCCGCTCAGCCGCGGAAAAAAAAAAAAAAGCTCCCCAACACATCCAATCAGTGTATGTATCCATGTCGAGCTCTTTGGAAATTAAATCTTGATTGCATCCATCTGTTTGCCCTGATTTGCGGTATTCTGGCAGTGGCTGCCGAGCCTCCGCGGGCCCCTGTGCCGCCGCCGCCACGGTGAAGGGGAGGGTGGCGCGAGTCTGCAATATGTGTATTCTATCAATTTTTAAATTACTCATTTGGTTCAAACCGCGTCACGCCAGACCCCAGTCATAGCATTTCAATAAGTGCTGTGATTCACTGATTCGCACAGATGAATAACAAATTAGCGGTCTTAAAAGGAACTATTTTTAGAGGGGGTCCAGAGAGGGAGAAAATGCAATATCAAAATAGTGTTCCATCCATCAGGATTAAAGCTTTCAGGGGTTATTTCATC
Organism: Sardina pilchardus; assembly: GCF_963854185.1. Taxonomy (NCBI): domain Eukaryota; kingdom Metazoa; phylum Chordata; class Actinopteri; order Clupeiformes; family Clupeidae; genus Sardina; species Sardina pilchardus. The sequence continues at coordinate 14,769,852 of NC_085002.1, read as the reverse complement.
CCAGCTAAATTGCCTCTCCAGCTAAACAGTACCAGAAAAGTGAATTATTGGGTTCCTCTCGACAGTTTTGCCTCAGCTTTTCCTGGCTGCCTTTAAATATAGAGCACAAATATGTTTCCCTCTCAGCTTTTATGGGATCTTTTCTGAGGCTGCCGAGGTCATTAATAACCAACTGTATGAATTTATATGATATAGCTGTCCTCTCTGACGAATGGTCGGGTAAAATTGGTAACTTTAGGACATGGTGAAGATGCATTGCACTTACGTAAAATTGTATATGAACACATACAGCATCATGACATTCTAAATATGACTCATCAAAATATGGGGAAAAGCAGCGAAGACTGCAGAGTGTCAGTTGTCTCCTTATACTCCCTTTTCCCATACTTTGATAGAAGGCTTCGTATGAAAGTAGTGCATACTTCACTGCTGCTGTTGAAGATTATGTTTTGAAATAGAATTTCTTCACAGTGAATGGATAGGTTGCAGCAACCTCATTGAGTTCTTTGGACGTTGGCAGATCACTTTTTTTATAGCAATTTACGGTCGGAGTTGTGCTGTGCTTTATTTACCTGTAGGGTCATGAAAGGCAGCAGAGCATTATGAATCCATCAGCTGCCCATCGTAAATACCCCCCACCCCTCCCAACACACACACACACACACACACACACACACACACACACACACACACACACACACAGAGACACCATCCCATCCCATCCCATCCCATTCCATCCCATCTGTACTGAGCTGAATGCACCAGTGGTTGGTGGCTCCACCTGCTCTGCTTGTGTCTCCTCCTTGTATGACCTCTGAATCATCCAACCCCTATCGCTTTCGTCCAAACCAAGGGGGAGACGAGAGCAGCGTGATGCAATACGGTGATGGCACTAGCAAAGGAGAGAAAAAAGGGGGAAAAAAAAGCGACAAATATGAAATACGTCAAGTGCACACTAAAAAAATGGAGAACAAAAGACTAGCGGGCAAAGGGTGTCGCTCAGAATCCCTCACCTCCTGTGACTTCCCGTGCTTGTTGTCTGTAGGTTCTGGCACACTGAGAGTATAGTCACTTGCACTGGGCTCCAGCTCATTGTCAGTCCTGTCGCCTGTCGACAATTTCTAGCTTAATATCTGCCGTTTATGACCATCGGGTGAGATGGCCAGTTGCACCTCCTTTTCAAGGAGGTTGTACTTGGGTGGGGGGAAAAAACAGAGGGGTTATCTCTAAACTGTGACTAAACTATGATGATTTGCCTTGCAAAAATGCCGCAGCTGCCCTTTAAAAGGCTCATTGGTTTCCAAGATCAGGTGCAATTGGAATCAGAATCATTTGGATAATTGACCTTCTGTGTGAATACATTTGAATTAATTAATTTTGATTGACCATAGTAGCATTATGAACAAAGTGGAAGTGTTGGTCTTTTATATTCAGCCCCGGTTTGTTGTGGCTGCTCTCGGAGGTGATTATGTATGCCGTTCGGAGTGATTATGCATTCCTTCAATTTAATAAAGCAATTCGGTCTCGGAGCTGTGCGAGAGAAGTGCTGTGGTAGAGTTGCGTGCTGATTGAAAGAAGAAAGGTAGGCGAGGGTGGGAGCTCTGCGAACTGCATTTGCAGCTTAGAATCTCACGAGGCCCCTCCACAGCGAAGCGCTTTTCCTTCCACAGGGCCTTTGAAATTCCGCCGGAGCAACTCGTTTCTTTTTTTAAGCATTCCGAGGAGGTTTGTCACATCAACTGTGCTCAAAATATCGTTTCCCCCCCTCCCCAATGAGAACGGACTTTTATAAATCACCAAGCTCTTGAGTCATGCTGCAACC
>NC_085002.1:14733030-14765530 GCF_963854185.1 Sardina pilchardus | reverse complement strand
TCACAACCTCACAGGCAGCCTCACAAAGCGCGGCAGACCTTGAGGGGGATACGGTCGGCTTGAGTATCAATTCACGGGGACGTTGCGTTCGCTCGCTCGCCTCCTCCCTCTCTCCCTCCTCGTCCTCCTTGTCCTCCTCGTCCTCCTCCCCTAGACCGCCTCTGCTCTGTGCACGGCTGCAAAGCCATTTCTCCTTTGATTGGTTTCCTTTCTTTGGCAGAAAAGAAAAGGGCCTGGGTCGGCACTCAGATGAGATCTGGGGGGAGCTCATGTGGTCCGTCACTCATAGACACAACTCTCTCTCTCTCTCTCTCTCGCTCTCTCTCTCTCTCTCTCTCTCTCTGTCTGTCTGTCTGTCTGTCTGTCTGTCTGTCTGTCTGTCTGTCTGTCTGTCTGTCTGTTTCACTCTCTTGCTCCCCCCCCCCCCATCTCGGTACATGGTAGCTGCCATTGTTTTCTTGTCCTCATTCTTGCTGTTTACGAGGAATGTTTGTGAGTAGATATGCCACCATGAACGCTACAAGAGCTCTTCATGTGCATTGACATAGAACATGGGTTGCTTCAGAACGTCGATCAAAATGGTGTTGGAATTCCTGAAAACATATAACGCATGTTTATGTTCAACCAGCGCCTTATACTGTTATAGGCAAGAATACTATGCTGTGTTATGCAGTAGTGTTAAGATGGCACACAAGAAATGGTGGAACACATTTTCTTTCTTGTCTTAGGAAGAGATGTGTCGCAGATTTGGTATTTTTTGTTAGTACCGAGTAAAATGTTTTCATTTGTGTGTCTTACTTATTTACCAACTCTTGCTCTTTGAATTGTAAACAGAGAGATAGCCAATTCCTTTGCCTGGCAGAGAACGAGAGCAGATTCGAGAGGAGAGGAGAAAAAGACTCTTGCACAGTCTATTGATCAAGGAGTCAGCTGCCACTTTTCAAGCGATTCCTAACAGGAACTGAAACTTCTGATGGCGGTGTCAAGATGTGTCTGTGTTTGTGAACTGATTTTTTGACATAATGCTTCATCTCTTTCACTTTGGGGCGAGGAGGAGCTGTCATGCTTCAACAGGCCGGATAATTATTTCCCTCTTATCCCCTTCGCCAGCCCCAATCCCAACATTTAATAGGAGCCCGGACCGCCTCGTCTCTCTCTCTCTCTCTCTCTCTCTGTATCTCTCTCTCTCTCTTGCTCTATCGCTCTCTCTCATTCTCTATCGCTCTCTCTCTCCCTCTCTCCCTCTCTCCCGGGTGTTGGTGCCAGAGGAATCACCCACCACAGGGAATGGATTTTAAGGGGAGGTAAACAGCCCCCAGATCTAGTGAGATATTGCCAAAGAAAGGGGGTTGAAAGGAAGCCAATAGGAAATGAGAACAATAAAAAAAGCAACCAAAAAAAAGGTCTCAATTGTCCAACTTTTTTTTGTTCCCGCTGGAGACATGTGTGCAGTTTGTCCTCAAATCAATCATGTGTCCTTTGGCTCCTCTAAGTTCTCCAAAGAAGCGTTGTTGTTTTATGGCGCTTGAGGACGGTCAGACATTAGTGGAGATAATGACGGTTGCAAGTGAAGCTCTCCTGAAGGGGGCATTTAGGAATAGTGATATGTAGCTGTTGTCAGCCCGTAGTGTCATTAACATAAGGCTAGAAGGCTGTGCCCATGCTTTCAATGTAAATATTTAATGGCAGAAAAAGCAGGGCTCAGGATATCCATCAGCCTATTACTGCACAAACCCGCCATAAGCAGCCATGCGTCATCGCCGTGATTGCTGCTTAAAAACAAACAACAAACTCTCCTTCGAAAGATGGATGGCTTGTTGTTCATGTCCGCCGCCTTACTTCCTTTATTTTTACCTTTAACCCCCCCCCACCCCCCCACCCCCACCCCACACACACACACACACACACACACACACTCACACTCATACCATTGTAGAGAGCTCCGACTCACTCCCTGGCTAAGTGAGAAACCAAAAAGAAGAACACGACACAAAACACATGGAAGCCCGAGCGGCCTGCGTCGGCCAGATAACGCAAAAACAATGGCACTAATAGGCCACTGAGAGGCGAGCATTTGTGTCCGGTCAGTACAATCGCCTCGCGCACAAAGGATGGAAGCCTTTCTCTGGCCAGATTAGCCTCGGTCAGCGCGGGTGCAGATGTGAGTGTGGCGACGGCGATAATTCGGTCCCATGCAGGATCATGGGCCCTCGCTGCCAGGGCCACTGCCACTAATGCCATGCTGAATGTGGCAGGCTATAACCCTGTTACGGTCTGTTTTGAAAGCAGAGACGGGCCTTTATATAAACGGTATTGTTTCTCACAATTATCAAATTGTTGTCATTAAGCACAACACACAGACAGCGCGTTGGACAGGATAAATGGCTTTGTCATTTTGGGGGTTGTGTGTGTGTGTGTGTGTGTGTGTGTAAGCGCATGTGCGTGCGTAGCTGGACAGTGTCATTAAACGCTTTCATTTATAGACAAAGAGGTGCCTTTTCTCGCCGTTATTTATTTCATTTGCTATTTTTATTTGTAGAGCGCCACGCCATCACCTCTTGTTACCAGTAAAGACAACCGTTCATTCGGCCCTCCGTTCATTCCGTCCATCTCTCTGTCTCCTGTAACGGGCGACTCCTCCACATTCCTGGACGTCTCTGTACCAGCAGTGGTGGCGGTGGCGGCAGCAGCGGCAGCATTGCAAATAGATTTCCCCTTTGTAGCCAAGTGTGCTTTGCGCCACGCGTAATGCTCTTCAAAAGAGCGCTTCAGCCGCGGAGACGTTTGAAGGCGCGGAGCGGAGCCTTGACAGCGCGCTGAGCGGCGGGGGGGGCCGTGACGGCATTATGCGGAGGCTGAATGGGTCATGGCGCTCAGGTAGGGCTCACGGCTGTGTGTCCAGGCCGCGGCGGGAGACCTTCAGGACAACTGTCATGCCTGCCAGTCCACTCTCTCCGACTAGCTTTGAGTGCAGAGGGGGTCTTATCCACATCTTTGTCGAGCACCGACTAGAATTTTTTTCTTTTTCTTTTCTTTTCTGCTTGCCTGCCCCATGTCATTGTAAATTGACTTGAAGTCACAGGTATTGTTTATTTATTTTTTTATTTATGACTCGAAAGCAAGTTATCAGTGTCTTCCCTCCCCTGCCTTGGACCAATAGGAAACACAACACTTTAGCACCCCCCCCCCCCCTTCCCCGTATGGAAAAGTAGAGCGCTGTGACTTGGCCAATACTAGTGCTTTGGTGTAAGACCACTGGAAGCCACTTGTGCCTGAGCCTTGTACCTCGTCAGCGTCAGTGTCAGTTCTCTGCGGCTGTCGCTCACAGAGTTCACCAGCGTGTCAGGGATGGGAGCCGGGAGATTGACGCTCAAGAGTTCCTCTCATTAGGGGAAGTAATATCCAAAACATCATGCCATTCAGCCTGAATGCAAACACATGACATTCGGCTTATAGAGAGCCTCATTTCCACGGTGGAGGCTGCAGGCCATAGCAAAAAATGTGAATATTAAATGCGTTTTTGATGAATTACTGTAAGTAATTGTCTGCTTTTGATCCCAAACCTGAATCCATAGAGCTGTCACATGTGCTTGTGTAGGAATCTGCATTGTTTTTGTTCCCCTCTAATGAACCCTGTCGATGAGAATCCTCACGGTCTCTTCACACGGATTCCAGTGCACAGTTCCCAGTAGTTCTGCATGTAAGCAGTCAGGGGTTAAGAAATAAAAAATCCTCAAAAATATCTTTTCCTTTTCTTCAAGTGTCACATTCAGACTGCGCAAAGCCCCACTGCGTTGCTTCCCAACTGCATTTACTTGTGTACAGCAATGCATAAATCATGTCCCGCGTATCATTAATATACATAGATGTCAATAGGAGACGCATGAGTGGAAGAAATATGATGGTGCTCAATAAAGCCGGAATTGAAAAATGGGCTGCTGCCGGTGACGAGAGCCAAGTCCTTTTCATGCTGGGCGCCTCAGCCACTGCACCTTGATCTACAGTGCCCTCTAGTGGCCATCGGCCACACCGGCAGACACCCTCCAAAGGGCCCTCGCGAGGTTGCTGCTGTGAGGCAAGACTCTGTCGAGTGTTGACCCCAGAATACCTGAGAAATGGGCCTCTTCCCCGGTGAACTATCAGAAGACCAGTGGTCAGTGGATCTCCGAGACTGATTATCGGTTTGTCTTTATTGAGTTGCCTAGCTATCATCAGATCCTGTGGAGAGCGTTCACACATCTCTTCAACACTTAGATGGGCAGTTAGAAGGCATTATGGTTTACATGTCTCAGGTGGACGTGTAAGGTCAAGGATTGCTTACCAAGATAGGAAGAGTTGTCATGTTGGAAGTATTGTGTGCGGTGCGTGTGTGTGGTGTGGTGTGTTGTGTTGTGTTGTGTTGGTGTTGTATTGATTGAAGAAACACACACACCAACACATGGGACATTTGACAAGTATTGGCGGAGATCAGTGACAGGTCTGGAACTGCAGTATTGACACACGTCAGTGAAATCTCGTCTGGCGGGAGCAGATTTGGGCTGTCCACAGCATTGAGCTCTCTCCTACAGTCATGTCACCTGTGCGTGGTAAAGCCAGGTGAGTGTGTGTCCTACTGCTGGCTGAAGATGTCCTTTTGCGTCTGCATAGTACATCAACCTTGACCCACTCATCTAAATCGGCTTGTCATGTTACCACAGCATGTGTGTGTGTGTGTGTGTGTGTGTGTGTGTGTGTGTGTGTGTGTGTGTGTGTGTGTGTATGTGTGTGTATGAGAATACACATTGCTCTGCGGGACGTTGTCACAAAAGCAAGAGGGCATTGTCCGGCACCTCTGCTGTTAATTGTCCAGTGCCACTCTCCGCTGACAGTGATGAACAGGTGACCGTGCTGGTTGACTGTTCCCCGTGCTGTCTTTGCCTGCTGACAGCTGGCATGGATTAATATGGGCCATACTCACTCTCTCTCTCTCTCTCTCTCTCTCTCTCTCTCTCTCTCTCTCTCTCTCTCTCTCTCTCTCTCTCTCTCTCTCTCTCTCACACCATTTTTTCCCTATAAGGACGTACAATGACAACTGCCAACTCATGAAGAATGGCCTTTCTTTCCGCTCATTATGTAGACTCTCAAAGTTATTCACGGACGCCCCATATTTCATGTAGCGTATGTTGAATATGCAGAGTTAATGATGTTACAGTGTACACACACACACGCACATATTTTAGGTGCTGTCTTTGACACACACACACACACACACCTACACACCTACACATTTCAGGTGCAGCCTTTGACGCACGCACGCGCGCGCACTCAAACACACACACACACACACACACACACACTCTTCAGGTGCAGCCTTTGACGAACGCACTCACGCACGCACACACACACACACAAACACACACACATTTAGGAGTTGTTGGGGTTTTTTTTACTCACACACTCCCATAATTTTCAGGTGTGGGACTGGGCTTTGTTGGGCTCAACTCTTTGCTGAGGCGCCAGACTCTGCAGACTAATTGAGAGTGAGACATCAGGCCTTTACATCTTCACCCTGCCGGCAGTGTGTCTTCAGGCGAGAAAAAGGCTTTTGTTAGAGGAGAGGCCAAATCCCCCTGCTTCATTTACAGCATGCAGAGAGGCCCAAAGATCAGAGGGATCAAATCCATACACACACACACAGACGCACACACACACACCCCTGGCTGCCAGTGTGTCTGGCTGCTGCTGAGAAAAGGCCCTCTGTAAAAGCCTGTCAGATGCCCTTACACACTTCTGAGTCCGTGCCCGAAATGGCTGGAATTGCCACAGGAGCTTGAGGGTGTCAGGAAGGTCCAGTCGAACTCTCGCATCTGCCCAGTAACCTGTTAATGGGAGCAGACAGAGTTTACTTAGCTGTGTTGTGATCTATCTTCATTTGCCTCTCTGTATCTTTCTTCATCGTCTTGTGTCTCTGTTGGGTTGTTTTGACACTAACAGCAACACCTTGACTTGAAAGTTGAGTTGTGATATGGCTTGTGGCAGATGCCTCTGTTTTTAGCCCAGGTTAAAAGATGATGCAGTAGTAGGTTAGAGGCTTTCTCTCATCACGCTCTAGTTTCTGTCTCGCTGTCTCAGTCCACGACACACATACACTCTCTCTCTCTCTCTCTCTCTCTCTCTCTCTCTCTCTCTCTCTCTCTCTCTCTCTTTATCTTGATGCGTATGTTTTTTTCTCTTCTTTCTTTCTTTCCCCCCTCTCTCTATGTTTCTCTATCTGTCTGTGTGTTTCTCTGTTTCTCTCTGTCTCTCTTTGTGTGTGTGGTTTTTTCCCTCTCTCTCTCTCTCTCTCTCTCTCTCTCTCTCTCTCTCTCTGTTTTCTGTGTGTGTGTGTTTCTCTCTCACGGTCTCTGTGTCTTGCTCTCTCTCTCTGTACAACCAGAGAACATGTAGATATTGATATTTTCAGCTATTCCTGTTGTATTCATCACCTGGCCTCTCTCTCAGGGAGATTGATGGAATAGTTATGAAAGAAAGACATCATTTTATCGCTAATTGGAAATTGCCTGGTCAGTCCATCAGAATGCTTTTCTTTGTCATGTGTGCCATAAAGACATGAATCAATGATGAAAAATGTCTGCCTTGTGCTAATGGTAATAAAAATGTGCTGTAATAACCAGATAGCCTTCTGGGTTTAGTCCACTGACAAGAGAAGGCTATCTGGTTATTACAGAATTTTCTTTTTTACTATTAGCACAAAAGAGACATTTTTTTCATTACACTAGTTTAAAGCACTGTAAATTCCAGAGACCCGAGTCATAAGCAACATCCTGCAAGGGCCTGGATGCGGAAGCCATATTTGCTGATTTGCTGAGCTTTTAAACAATCAGCCCTAATGAAAGGCTTTTTTGCTATATTAGTCGTTCATGGAGGATCTGTTAGTCATAATGTGTCCATGAATAGGAGCGTGCTATCACTTGCTGTTGTATTTGAACACCGTGTTTGTGCATGTTCCTCAGGTGGAGGCCATACTGGTGAACATCTTTGGGGGGATCGTGAACTGTGCCATCATCGCCAATGGCATCACCAAGGCGTGCAAGGAGCTGGAGCTGAAGGTGCCTCTGGTCGTGCGTCTGGAAGGTAGGCTCTATCCTCCCACGTCATATGTTCACAGCAGCGTTCTCCTTCTCCCCCATGTTTTCCTCCTTAGCAGGGTGTCTGTACGCACTCCACTAGTTAAACTCTCTAGTCAAAACACCTCCTGGTGCTAATGAGTTAGCGTGACGAGAGCAGCTGAGTGCTGATTGGAGAAACAGCTAGCGGGGGCTAAGCTTTCTAAATGAGGAAACTAGTGTGCGGGGCTAAACCTGCTAAATGAGGAAACTCTTGAAAAATTGTCACGCTTGCAGCAGCATCAGCAGCATCTGTTAACAGTCAGAGCCAAGTGCTCCCCTCCCCCTTCCTCCTCCTCCTCCTCATCCTCCTCCTCCTCCTCCTCCAGCAGCAGCATGCATGTGTGAACCCATTCCAATTCTCTCCAGTGGAGCAATGGCCACTTTTAGCTTGTGCAGCAGCTCCGCCGTTAGCCGCCGTGGCCCTGTGTCCTGAGCGCTGGCCACAGATTTGTTTCTCTTCGCCTCCGGTGCAAGCCACCTCGTGTTACGCCTCGTTGCGAGGTCCGATTAAATCCGAGGCTTTTGTTGCACGGCAGCCAGGATCGTACGCACAGCAAAGTCACTTGGGAAAGGCATGTTGACACAGTGTCGTGGTGCTGACATTATTGAAATGTCACTAGCTAGTATTAACCGTTGTTGTTTTTTTGATGACTGGTTTAAGTTGTTGCCGGAGGGCTCGCTCTGGGGTTTGCAGGCTCTGGGCCCCTGGAGAGCGCCTTGAGACCTTCTCAGTTGTTATTGGCTCGATATGAAATAATGAAATTGTTTGAAAGAAGCTCCACTTTGATATTGAGATTAATGCCAGCGTAATCCCATGTCTTGCTGGTGGTCTCCCTACGGGTTGGCTTGATGGGTCTTACAAAAATCAAACGAAGCATTGTGTTGCTTTTGCTTTTGCTTCGTTGTAACACTGGTCTATGGAGGCATGCTTGGACAGGACAAAATGGGGGGAGGGAACAGTTTTCTTATGATGCAGATTCACTCCAAGACCATATGTACAGTACGTGTTTGGTGTCTTGAGTGTGTTGGGTGTTTCCTTTTGCATAACGGTAACTCACACCTCAAAGCAGCAAACAGAATCTCAGAGGCAAGAGACGGAGAGAGCCACGACTAGTCATGTCATCTGGCACCATACCGTCTCAGGTGTTGATTCACACTTTCTTTTTTCCTCTTTTTGCAGCCAACCACACCCCACACACACCTCCACACACACGCACACACACACACACACTACTCTTGGCCAACGAGGTGCGTGGGCTGTTAACGGAAGCGAGCGGCGCGGTGGCGACAGCGCTGATTGCGGACCTCTCACCTGCGTATGCTAATGGCGCAGGGCGGCGGAGTGACGGGAGGCCGGGCGGCCCCCAGCCCATCTGGTCATTAGGATAATTGGCTGAAAACAGCTGACTCCTGTGTCCTGCGAAAAGTGACGAATCCTCCACTCCATTAGCTCACCGTGCTCCATTTGTCCCCTCTCTCTCTCACACACACACACACACGCGCACACACACACACACGCACACACACTCACACTATACTTGTGGTGTTTTAGCACTTCTCGGGGACAGACTGCAAAAAAAAAAAAAAAAAAAACGGAGACTGCAGGTGTGAGCAAAATCCAAAACAGCCAAGGTGCTTCCGTTCAGTCGCCGTGGCGCTCCGGTCTCCGTCAGCATCGGCAGCGTCGTCGCACAGTCGTCGTGGCTTCGCCAGGAGCAGCCTCCCTCCACCCACCACCACGCTCCTGGACGCGCTCCAGACCAAAATTCATACGCCGCTCGGAGATCAATGAAGCGCTCTCTCTATTCTCCCCGCCGGCTCTGCGCCGCGGCTGACAGAGCGTCCGCGAGATGGTTCCCTTGGTCGGGGTGTTTTAGAGCACGTTTAGTTGCGCATCGATCCAGACACGACCCTGCCCCGGCAGCACGAACCGCGAGGACGGCGCCAGGTGCGTCTTTCATCTCCCAGAGAGAGAGAGAGAGAGAGAGAGAGAGAGGTGCCTCGGATGGTTGGAGTTGATGTAAAAGCATGTCGGGCCTAGATGCCGGCGCTGTATCAGTGCAGGAGTGCAAGCTAGCATCCTTGCTTTAGAAACGACCGCAGATGTGTGGTCTTTTTTTTTTTTTTTTTTTTTTTTTGTCCAAATCTATCTGAAAATGAACATGGTGGATGCACTACTTATGTGGAGCACTGGAGGTCATGACCTTCAGCCAGTCTGAGGTTGAAGCCTCGTTCAATCAAAGTTCAACTTCACCCTCTGTGAGAGTGACACCAGAATATAAGGCATCGCTGCGGATCAATCCGAAGGGGTTCTTTTTCTGACAAGCCCCCCACCATTGACTTCTCTCCCTGTCCATTGATTGCAATAATGGCAAGCTGTTCTTCAGGCGGATTAGATAGGGATTAAGTATGCCACTATTAATTGGGAGGCTTCTCTCTCTCCCCCTCCCTCTCTCTTTCTCCCTCTCCCTCTCTCTTTTCTCGCTCTCCTCCCTCTCTCTCTCTCTGTCTCTCTCTTTCATATCTGTCTCTGTGTCTCTCTGTTGCTGATTGGATGTTCAAGGCAAATCCCTCTCAGTGAGAGAGGAGCATTGAAGAGGTTAGCTTAGCCAATTCGCCTGTCCATCACCTGGCAGAAAGCTGACGCGGGCAGATCACCTCGCTTGAAATGCCCAAACCACCCCCCCACACACACACACACACGCACACATACGCATGGTATCCCGAGATGCGAGTTGCCTCTTCCGTCCAATTACGTTTGTTTTGATTCAGTGCGGCGCACTCAGACACGTGTGTTTAATGATGTCTAAATGGTGCTAAAAGGCTTATTTGCCTCCATTACCGGGGGATGCCAGTTAAGGTGCCATTTTCATTTGACCGCAGAAATGACTAGGAGCGAGTTAATATGCGCGAAACATTTATCAGCATCCGGCCGGCCCCATCGTCTTGGGAGGCAGCGAGGTGGGGTGGGGTGGGGTTTCCATCTCCAGAAAGGGAGTAAATTGCAAATGTTTAATATTCCAATTTGCATGCGTTACAGCCAGCTACGACGGAATGGGTCAGAGCGATACACTTTCTGAACCAAATCTAGCAAAATGTCTCGCATTCTTTCAGAACTCAGGAAATGGTGTTTTGGACTAGCATAGGGAAGACACACTGTATTGGCGTCTGCAGTGGGTGTCTGTGTCGTTATGGACACATTCTCTAACCGAGTACAGAGTTGTTAATATTGTCTCTGAGATTACTGCCGGGAACAAGAATCCTGACAGTTTATATTTAGCAGCGTCAGTAGGAATGTCAATGAGAAGGTTTGTGTGTGAGGTTGTGAAAAAATAGTGTATGTGTATGTGTCTTTCTGTGTGCATGCGTGAGGGAAAGAGAGAAATGGAGATGGATGATCTTTGCGTGTGTGTGTGTGTGTGTGTGTGAGAGAAGCGAAAGTGTTAGTGCGTGCGTGCATGTGTGCGTGCACACGCATGTGCGCACGCGCATTTGTGTCAGACCATCTTGCCGTGGAGTGACTGACCGCTGCCTGACTGACCACTGCCCCCCCCCCCCCCCCCCCCTCTCTCTGAGAAGTGCGCTGTCCATCCCTGCACTCGCCGTGGCCCCACTAAAGTGCCCGCGGGGAGCGCCTGGGCCGACTCCAAAAGCCATTATATTCCTTATAGCCCGAACATTCCTATTGATTTAGAGGGGACGCCATGGCCGCCGTCTCCCTCAAAGTGGAGGCAATTTAGTGGTTAAGGGGGGGAAATATGGACGAGGGGGCCACCTCTCCAAATGCAATTAAAAGAGACTGTTGATCCCACTGAGAGGGCCTGTGATGGCTTCCCCGAGCCCTGACAGCATCATTACAGCTGTAATAGAGGGATCTGCTAGCACGAGACACACACACACACTCACAAACACACACACACACACACACACACACACACACACACACACATATAAAGACACGCGCAGGCAGACACACAAAGGCACAAGTTCACACAGAAACACACACACACAGACAACAAGCAAGCATAGGCACACATATTTTCACACAGACACTCTCAGAAATACACACAGAAATACACACACACTCACACTGTAGACATGCTCAGAATCCATACACTTGAGAGAGAGTAATGATGCCTGCTGTTTTCAGCTTCTGACCTCTTCAGCTCACATACGCACTCACTCCCTCTCTCTCTCTGTCTTCCTCTCTCTCTCTCTCTCTCTCTATCTTTCTGTCTCCATCTCTCTCTCCCTCTCCCTCTCTCTCTATCTCTATCTTACTGTCTCCATCTCTCATCTCTCTCTCTCCCTCTCTCCCCTCCCTCTCTCACACAAACACACACTCACAACTTCCCTGTTAGTTATGGTGAGAACAAGAAAGGCTCTCCATTTTCAAACACACATGATGCAGAGTTGGATGGAAAACACATGCAGACCTCTTCTCACATGAAAGCGTCACTGTCATCCAAAGATAAAAAAAAAAGAAAAAATCCAGACTGCCGCCTCCCGTCCTTTTTCGCTAATTAGAATGATGTCAACTTTACAACGGTGTGCGTGTGTGTGTGTCCGCACAATGCTGCAGCACATGCCCTGCACACATGTGCACATCTCTCTATCTCTCTCTCTCTCTTTCTCTCTCTCTCTCTTTCTTTCTCTTTCTCCTTCCTCTTAGTCCCCATTCCCCTTCCAGAGCCGCAGCTCCATCTCCCTTCTAATCGGCTGCCATTAACGTTAAGCTGTGAATGGGAAGCCTGCTGGTGAACATTTGGCGTTTTGGAGCCAAACACGGGGCTTTCGCGGGGCCAAGGGAGCTCCCTTTTGCCAAAGCCCTAAATGCCTGTAGGTGTCCGGTCTAGATTTGGGTTGAGTTCAGCGTGGATCCTTCCACTTGGAGGGAGTCGCTTCTAGTCGTTTCAGCGCCCACGTCTCTCTCTGACTCTCCCTCTCTCCCTCTCTCTCTCTCTCTTTCTCTATTTCTCTCTCTCCATCTCTCCATCTCTCCCTCTCTCTCTCTCTCTTTCTCTCTATCTCCATCTCCATCCCTCTCTATCTCTCTCTCCCCCTCTCTCTATCTCCCTCTTCCTCTCCATTTCTCACCTCTTTTTCTACCTTTTAAAGGATCTTTCTGAGAAAACAGTCTTCCCCCTCCCCTCTCTCTCTCCCTGGGTCTTAAAGGGGCCGGGGCCCTGGCTGTGTGGAGCGCGCTGGCCGGGCGGTGAGTAGGTCTCTGGCAGCACCTAGTGGTGGTAGGTGAGAGCACACCCCCAGCAAACCAACAGGAGGAGGGCAGAAGAGAGGAGAGGAGAGGAGGCAGGTAGAGAAGGGAGCCCTCTGCTTGCGATAACTCAGCCCTTCACTCCACAGTCAGACACACATATACACGCATACACACGCATGCACATGCTTCCACACACACACACGCACACACATATATATACACACACACATGTATACACACACACACACGCACACACACACACACACACACACACATGTGTATATATACACGCATACGCATACATGCTCTCACACATACATACACACACATGCTCTCACATTCACTCACACACACACACACACACACACACACTCACACATACGTTTACACATATATGCTCAAACACATATTTATACTTTGACATGTGTACACATACGTTCTCTCACAAACGTACAGTATACACACATACAAACAGATGCACAAATACATACATACACACACACACACACACACACTCCAGCATCCTGGTCACAGTCCTCACACTCGTGGAAGCATTACTGTGTGCTAGACGTCGCTCAGTGCTAACATTTCTCCCGTGCGTCGAGCCATTGAGCTGCGTGGGGATTTAGCGCGCTTAGGGATGAGCGAGGAGGACGCGGCCTTCGATCAGCGGCGCCCCATCAAGGTGTGATATTCCGTGTTCGATAATGACGGATGCCTCGTGCACCGCGCTGTATAATGCACCCGTCGACGTGGGCCCCCGTCTCTAAATCAATGGATTGTTTTCTGCCAGAAGCCTGCGACGTGTTAGAAATTAGTGATCATGCGAGCGGAGGAAAAGCGCTGAAATATTAGGAGTTAAGTGGGCCTGGTAATTGAACTCCTCGTGAAACTGCTATTGATCAGAACATCCACTCGCCCGAGATAGATATCAGCAGTAATTACTCTCCAGGCCAGCAGGCTGGAAGTGTGTGTGTGCAACAGACACAGGGGCCGCAGACTCAGGGTCACACACACACACACAGATGCATACATGTATATCAGCACCCTAGAGTCAGGGGCACACACACACACACACACACACACACACACATTCATACATGTATATCAGCACCCTAGAGTCAGGGACACACACACTCACACACACACACTCATATATACTCATCAGTAGCCTAGAGTCAGTGTCCCGTACAAACACACTCACACATTCATTCAATATACATCAGTACCCTAGAGTCAGGGTTACACACACACACACACACACACACACACAGAGAGAGAGAGAGATAGCCTCTTACATATGCACAAACAGTCTCACACATATTTATTTATATATAAAAATATATGTATTTATATATATGACACACACACACCAGTACACTACAGTGTCAGGGTCACACACACACACAGTGAGAGACCCTTACATTATGCACACACACACACACACACACACACACACAGAGAGAGAGACCCTTACATATGCACAAAACAGTCACACAGTGAATAATTCCAGCGTTACGCAGTTCTTTTGAAATGGATGAGCCTCTATGGGTGGGCTGATGAAATCAGCATTCTAAAAGGAGCGAGCAGGAGAAAGCACAGGCCTAATGCGAGAGCAGGAGAAAGGGCTCTCTCCTCTCTCAACAGCAGACGTCTGGGTACGAAGAAAAGCCGTGTGTGTGTGTGTGTGTGTGTATCTGAGTGTCTGAGTGAGACGGGAGGAGGGGAATGTGCTTAGGTGAGAGAATGGGTTTGTCTGACTTGAAGAAGAGCATTTGAAGAAGAGAAAGACCTCCCCATCTTATGTGCTAATGCATACAGAATGAATGAGGGTTGAAAGTGTGTGTGTTTGAGTCTGAGTGAGTGAGTGAGTGATTGAATGAGTGTGTGAGAGAGAGAGAATGAGCGAGAGGGTGTGTGTTTGCGTGCGTGCGTGTGTGTGCGTGCGTGAGAGAGAGTGTGTGTGTGCGTGAGAGGGGCAGTGAATAAGTGACAGAGGGAGTGCTGTAGTGTGCTGGGATCCCAGAGTGCTGTAGTGCGGTGCTTTGTGAAGGCCTTCCCTGCAGCTGGACACTCACCTGTGAAATCACTCAGTGACCACATCAACAGCTGGTCTTTTCTTGCACCCCAATTCTCTCTCTCTCTTTCTCTCTCTCTCTTTCTCTCCCTCCCTCCCTCTCTCTCTCTCTCCTAGCTCTCTCCGTCCATCCATACCTCTTCTGTGTTTTTGTCTGTCTCTCTCTCCCTCTCTCAACACGCTCCCACACAATCACTCACTCACCCACCCACCCACTCTCCCACTGAACAGAGACGACACACCATCCCACTCCATTATTCTCCTGCCTTCTCTCTATCTCTTTCTTTGTCTCTCTTTATCTCCCTCTTTATCTCTCTCTTTATTTCTTCCTCGCTGCTGTTTTCTCCTCCATGATGGTCTTGGTTCAGAGTGTCTGGCTGGATGCCTTGGCTGTGTGGGTGGGTGCTATGAAACAGAGCAGTGAGTGCTTGGAGAGTATGTGTGTGTGTGTGTGTGTGTGTGTCTGTCTGTCTGTCTGTCTGTCTGTCTGTCTCTCTGTGTGTATGTGTGTGTGTCTGTTTGTGTGTGTCTGTCTGTCTATGTGTGTGTGTCTGTCTGTCTATGTGTGTGTGTGTGTGTGTGTCTGTTTGTGTCTGTTTGTGTGTGTCTGTCTGTCTGTCTGTCTGTCTGTCTGTGTGTGTGTGTGTGTGTGTGTGTGTGTGTCTGGTGTGTGTGTGTGTGGGGGGGGGGGGGGGGGGGGCTGGGATGGGTACCTCCTCTCTGTGGGTTGGGGCCGCAGGCAGCCGAGCAGATTCGTTGACTCCAGGGGGGCCCCTGACAAAACGCCAGCTCCGCGCTCATCCGGGCCCCAGGGCAGGCGCAGTGGTAGCGGCCCAGCGGGGGCCCCGCAGCAGCTGCCCCAGTATCAGCCACATGTAGCGGAGCGCCCCGGCACCCCGCCGCCTTCCAGCACACCACCAGAGCCGAGGGGGGGCCGGGGTTGGCTGGGCACTGGCCCCTGGCTCTGGTTTCTGTCTGTGAAAGCATCTGTGTGTGAGCAGAGCAGAGCGAAGCGGAGTGGATCAGTGAGTGGATCGCGGATCAGGGAGTGGATAGCGATGCGTGTGTGTCTCCAGATGCACTTGATAGTTATCTGTGTCTGTCTGAGGGACTCTCAGGGAAGAAGCCTGCAGGGCGTGCATATGCCCGTGACCTGAGTCATCATGTCTTCTCTCTATGCCTTCCCTCTGTGTGTGTGTGTGTGTGTGTGTGTGTACGTGTACGCAGGGACCAACGTTACGGAGGCGAAACGCATCCTCTCAGAGAGTGGGCTGCCCATTACCTCCGCTGAGAACCTGGACGACGCCGCTAAGAAGGCTGTGGCCAGCATCAGAAAGTAGAGGTTCGATCGCCAGCATCCCGGACCATCACACACACACACACACACACACACTCAATATCGTTTTAGTTTTGCAAATTCATCGGGTTAGCTCAGGTTGGTCTACACCACTTCACCTTGTGTCTTTGTTTTGATTCATAAATAATGTTTCGTTCACTATTCAATATTTTGTTTACTCTGCCTGTTCATGATGTCTCTAACAGTGTTGCAGTAAGGTTCTCTTTGTGAAACGTGTGTCCAAAATTCACTAATGAAGGGTGAAAATCGGTGTGCAGTTTTTTGGAATAATTTGGTGCATTTTATTTCCGTGGGAAAGCTCAAACTATTTTGAATTTGAGTATGACAAGGTGATAAAAAAAAAATTCACCTTGTTATCAAGAGTGGAGGTAGAAATATCAGTGTTGAAGGCGTCCTGTGTTAAGCTATAATTGCCACTGTGATTCATTCTCTTAGCAACCCATGATACCTTAAACATGCCGTCCCATATGAAATCTGTTCTAGTGACTCAAAGAATAACTCATTGCCTTGTTTCTTACACATGTTTTTGTTTGTATTTTTTGGTATTGTTTTGTTAAGCCTTAATGGGAAGTGTATGGGAGGTGATTGTTGTCTGGTGATTGGGTGATCTGGTGCTGATGTCATCGTGCTGTTCTATAAAGTGCGAATCACAAATACCTGGAACATGTGAAGACTTTGCCAACTCCAACTCCATTGTGGGGTTTTTTTTGCCAACCTGAGAGATACTGTTTGTAAGCTCGAAGCTGGATGTAAAAGCCATGCCGGATTGTGGGTGGGCTCCAGAACTGTGTGTTTGAAAACCATACGTTACCAGGCCTCAGAAGCTGAACTCAAACCAGCTATCAGCTGAAAAGAGAAACGCCGTCCTGACCTGATGACCTAAAATCATGTCAATTGCTCATTTCTTTGTTTCGCTTCTGATTTATATATATATAAAAAGAAAAAAAAAATCTGGTGGTTGCAGACACAAATATTTTTGTAAAACCTTGTGTAATTACAGTATAAGTGTTACTTTTTGACACAGAAGTGCACTAATTTGTGAACAGATGCTTTTTACTGTGCCTACATTGAGATAGAAGCCTTTGAAACATCGAATTGAAAAATCATTCCTCGAGGCCATTTGTGTTTATCTATGTCTAAGTAACCAGTATATTATTGTAATTATCTTTTTTTTTTGTAATCATGAATGTATTTTAAGAAGCAATATATATGTCTACTTGTGTCTACAAATGGATCGTCTTAAAAGAGTTCAAATAAATGCAAATATTAGCAGAATAAAGCAGGCCTATGCGTTTCTTTTTCTGAGCCCGCATGAGTGTGTCTTTGTGATGGACTGGGATCAGATGGATGAGAGTCACGTCATGCGCCTTTCGTCTTTGGCAGCCTGACAAAGGGTGGTCACTGGCATGAGCTCAGTGGGGAAAGCGCTGAGTCATCATATCTCTGAAGCTTCACTCTGTCTTGGTGCACATCTTTAACAAGTCGACACCGGGTCTTTGATATCCAAATGCTGTGGCATGAAAAATCCACTCCAGCTTTCGAACTTGTCTTCGAGTGACCAACTGCCGTATTTTTGAGTTTGCGTGCGCTTGTGTAAGTAAGAGAGTGAGTAAGTGTGTGTGTGTGTGTGTGTGTGTGTGAGAGTGAGACCGTGTGTATGCCCTTCATGGCTCAAAGTGAGATATCCAGACCCTGGTGCTGAAATCCATCCCTGTCAGACAGACTGAGCTTTTGATGGATTATCTGTCACGGGATCTGAGAGGACACCCAGACCAGATCAGATGCCCGGCACAGAAAGCCTGGGCCAAAGCTCCTCTCGCACTCATTCACACACTCACTCACTCACTCTCTGTCTCTCTCTCTCACTTTGCCTCTCATTGTCTCTCTCATCCTGCCCTCCTCTCCTTGTCTAATCTCCCTGATAGAAAATCAGGTGGATTCATCTGAAAGCGCTCACTGTCAAGCGCTGTAATCAACATATTTTTAGAGGCCTTTGCAGTCCTCTTTTTGCTTTCCCTTATATGGCCTTGTCTTTTTTTTTTTTTTTGGTGGATTTTTCTACCTACCTTTGGTTCATAACATGCCACTCGCAAAGTTTCCACCGTGCAAGATGTTATTATAGGAAGGGACAACCTGCCCATTTCACACCGACTCTCTAAGAATGGAGTAGATAGTTCAATAATTGCTTATTTCATGGTCCTCTTGCACTGTCAGAAACCTGTCCCCTGATCGATTTGACTGTGGAATTTAAGGGTTGTTAGAATGTGCACTTGCCGCTGACATTGTTTAATTCCACACCCCGGTGCGGGTCATCGGAAAAATGCATGCAGATATACTAGTCCAAATTAGTGCCGCGGCGTGCCATAAATACAGATGAGGCGGTGGCTCGGGAGGTGACGGCGTAGATTAAATCATTTAGCCTGGCCTTTTAAGTCGGCTCAAACCCCAGGAGAATATGCAAGTGATAGCCTAGCCTGCCTCGCTAGCGCGGCTAACACAGCCTACTGCTTCTGCTGCCGGCGACTAATTAAAAAGAATTGCTATGCCAAGAGAGGCTTTTTCAGATCCTTTTGGAGGTGGTTTGTATTTATTCATGTAATTGTCCATGCAGGAGTCTGAAAGGTTTGTTGGGGTTTATTTTAACCTTCAGAATTGATGTCAAAACTGGTAATTGCCATTTTATGAATCTGCCTTTTTATGTTTATCATGAAGCCGGAGAGCCAGCGCTGTTCAGAAACCATTTGTTTTGCACATCACTGAGAGACAGTGAGGTCAAGCCTTGGCGTTCGGGGAAATATTGGTTATTTATTGTGCAATTTGGAGGTAACAACTCCTAATATATTAGTTCATAAAAAAGCAATACTCTGATAAATTGCATCCGGCGATTGGACAGTGTCTTTCATGGACACAGGTCGTCCCGGTATTTACACGCCTCGGTTTGCTGGGTTTTGTGGCTCCATTGCAGTCTGGGGGGTTTATTGAGCTCTCGGATGAGGAGCAGCTCCTCTTGGCTCCGACCCCCACACTGTCCTTCAGCGTTAGTGCACATTGCAGTTGGGATTTCTTCTCCACCATTTTAGGTCTTGTTTCATGGACGAGTAGAGCTCTCGGGAATAGGAACATTTCATTGCACCCCCTAAAATGGGAGCCACACACAGGTGTTATGTCTGGAGTCTGAATCTGACTGAATGGTTAATGGGTTGTTAGCAAAACATTATCATTATGATTTGAAATTGCTGTATTTGTCATGTTGCTGACGCTCTCCTTGGGCCATATTCCAATCTCACTTCTTGGCCTTGAATGGCAGATGAGCATATAAAATCAATTTCTCTCCAGCTGAAATGTAGCCCGAAATGTCTGTGATTGAGGTGCTTAAAAAATCAATTCAAATTACCTTTAGAGCCTTCTTAATAAGAACCCCAATGTCAAGGTCCCAGGTGCTGGAAAAAAAGAACAACTTAAGTTATGAAATGAAACATTAACATTCATTTACTCTATTAGTATTTCCCCTCTTACCTTTCTCAAGTTGGCACCACAATTCTTGCTCCTTTCATAGTCAGTTCCTTCTCCTGGAAAGCTGCAGTAAGACGGTTTACCTCAGCTAGGCCTCCTGGTGTGGGAATTCAGCTTCCCTTTGCCTCTAAATGCCCTCATTAAGGTATTATTTGGCTGAGTAATCCACTTACCCTGAGCTTCAGGTGCAGAACCATCTTTTAAGACCCTGTTGGGCTTTTCCACCACGGGCTCCACAGGGTACGGGCAACCAGCCGCTCAACCACCAAATTGCATTGCCGTTAATGGCGTCTACCGTCGGAATAGTGCAGGTGAATTCCTTCGCGGCTTCTTATTTTTTTGCCCCCTAAACGACAGCAGATTTTGGGGGAGGTGTGTGTGTGTGTGTGGAGGGGGGGGGTCTGAATGTCACATTGGTGAGCGATGACTGCAATGGTTCGTCTCCTCGTCCTGATCGCGTTCCGTCTCTCGACGGCGGCGGCGCCCCTCATTTTGCGCGAGCGAGCGCCGTAGCCTCTCGGAGCCAGCTGTGTGTTTACACTCGTCTCCGTCGTCACCGAGCGCTTAATGACCCCTTTATTAATTAAACAGAGAGCGGCAACAAAGCCACCAGCGCGCAATACTCTCTGGCAGTCAAGCATGCGGCCTTTTCAAATATTTGTGAGTTCCTTTTGTTTGATAAACTTTTTTTTTTTGGGCTCTGCCAAACTTTTCACTGTGATTTGCATGCTTGTGTGTGTGTCTTTGTCGCTCTGTCTGCGTCTCTGTATGTGTGTGTGTGTGTGTGTATGTGTGTGTGTTTGTGAGCACTTTCTGATCCAATTAACTACAAAGAGGTACCCAGAGAGATAGCTTCAATAAAGAGGGAATAAACTGATGGCTGACACTAATTAAAAGCTCATTTCGTGTGACCTCTGAAAGCCTCCCTAATTAAAACAGAAGCAAAAGCAACATCATTTTGTTTAAAATTGCCTGATAATTAGATGTTGCCGCTTCCTGGTGGAGTTCTCGGCAGGTGTGCGGTTGACTCGCGCGCAGACACACCGCCACTGCCGCCACCCATGCTCCTATGACTCCCCGGAGCCGACGACGAGAGTGAGAGGGGGAAAGAGACGAAGCATCCGGAATGGTAAGTTTGACACGCTCCGCAAATTGCCGAAGTTTCACACGAAATTCGCTGTCGAACATCCTGTCCGTATCCTTTTCTGTTCCTGCGCACCAAGTCCTTGTTTTGTGTTTGCCAGAGGTGTGGTGAGGATATTTTCGAGCGTTTACAGGTAAATACTGCACTGTGTTCAGCAGAAGTGTGGCCATGGGGCTAATTTCTTATGTCCCCCATATTAATCATCTTTAATCTCCTCTTTAGGGTGTGCGTGGCTTAGCAGTTGTGGTTGTCGTAACCCTTCCCTAAAAATAATGCCGGCTGCGCTCTGAAGGTGACTTTCGCCCAGTTAACAGGCGTAAGCGGGGAGATTCAGAAGCGTCCCCCTCCCCTTGCGCTTAAGGTGAATACATGAAGCCCATGCATGTCAAACGGTATTGCCATCAAATGCGTTTAAGCATGCCGTTGCGGCGTTCTGTGAGTGAGTGTGTGCGCGTGTGTGTGTGTGTGTGTGTGTTTTCCAACAGTGTGTGAGAAAAGTGGCCTGTCAGTGTTTTTTTTTTTTTCTTTTTTTTTTCCAGAGGCAGGGCGGGAAGCAGAGGTGTAATGAGACGATAAAGGCTGCAGATGTGGCGAGACAGCAGCACAGAAGGTCTGAAGGTGATGAAGTTTGGCATCCGCGCCCCGCTCTCCCCACTCCCCACACACACCTTACACCCCGCTTCGTCGTGCTTTGATGTGCAAGAGCGCATGTTAATGAGCTCTATGTTGTGTGTGTGTGTGTGTGTGTGTGTGTGTGTGTGTGTGTGTGTGTGTGTGCGCGCGTGCGTGTGCGTGCGTGTGTGTCTGCATTTGAGTGTATTGGTGTGACTGTGAACTGAGGCACTGTAACAGTGGTATGGTTTTTTTGTTATCCTTGCTGGAGGTGAGAAACTTGGTTAAGGAGAGGCACAAAGAAACCATGTTTCACTTTCTCCACAACTTTGCAGTCACCTCCCGAGCACCAGTCACTTCTCGATTGAAAACCATGGGAAGAAATAAGCCATGCCGTTACAGCCAAACTCCTCAGCCGCACATCCTTCTGTGCGGTGCTTTAATAGTTCACTAACTGGCTGTAAAGTTGATAAAGGAAAAACAGTCCACTGCTGCTCTCATGGCTTGAGGCAATGACTCGTCTCAGAAGGATCTCGGAGAACAGTCACCTAGCAACTGCTACTTTTAGTTCCTTGCCAGTGTTAAAGGACAGCAAAGGCCACTGTGTGTTTGTACTCCTTCTGTGAGTCATACCCCCTTTGCTCAGCTCACAGAAGAACTTTTGAAGCAAACAAAAGGAACCTTTTTGTCCGACCTTGCCGCGCGGAGCGTGGGGTCGTGTCTGTCATTTTGTTTTTTTTGTGTGTGTTTGTGTGTGAGACACAATACAACAAACAAGGAGTATCACCTTCAAACAGTTGGGGAATGTGTCCCGCTCGTGACCGGATTGGCAGATCTCTTCAAAAGAAAGGCATAGCAGAAGACAAAGCTTGCTGTCTTGCGTGAGTCGTAACTGCGCCCAGGAAGGCTGCCATTTCAACACTCATCTCGCTGTGATGTGATGTGGAGCCGTTCATCCAATCTGCATATGCTAGTGTGTGTGTGTGTGTGTGTGTGTGTGTCTGTGTGTGTGTCTGTGCGTGTGCGTGTGCGTGCGCGCGTGTGTGTTTGCGTGCGCGTGTGTTTGCGCGTGCGTGTGTGCGTGTGTGCCTATATGTCATACTTGTGTCCTGTATGTGTGTGCCTGGCTGTGTGTCCAATCCCATTCTGCTTGAGACATTTTTGTTTCACGCATAGTTAATGAGATAATCCCAATCATCAGAGATCATTTAAATAAATTAGTAGGTATAAATAGCAAAAGCATGTATTGTTAATTTGGGTATTGGTAGACAGACTCATGTCTTCATGCCACAGAATAGTCATATTTTATCAGATAACATATTGCAGATATAGTATGCAGATTGGGAATAACTCCAGATGTAATGTCAGTTAATGGGGTCTGTATAATCTCATCATGTTGATATTTTTGACAGAATTCATCCAAATATGTATTCTGTACAAAACAAATATGCATGCATGTTGGTATCCCTACCATGACTGGGATTGTGTATGTGTGTGTGTGTGTGTGTGTGGGTGTGTGTTCGCTAACGCAGGCTATTGCCCAGGGCCCTCTCTCTCCTAAATGAGCACTTGGTCGGCCGCGTCCGCTCCACAGCTCAAACACTTCCCACTGCAGAGCTCTACATTACGCAGGTCAGGCAAGGTCGTCAGGCGAGGAGTACGAGCCCGGCTCGCTCCAAAGACATGCCCATCAGAATAATTCCCTCCCGCTGAAATATCTGTCACTCTTTTGATTGCATTTCACGGAGGCTTATTTGTAGAGACAAGTACCTTTTTTCTATTTTTTTTATTTCTTCTTTGAGAGTTTTTTTCTTCTTGTGCACACACTTTTTTTCTCTCTCCCCTGCCATGTCAGTTATTGAGAAATTAATGAATGTGTGATGACAGTCCCTGGGGATAGCGATGACTACTCTGCCCCGACAAATTTACACCCCCGTCCACACCATACCAGGGATGGGCAGGGTGGGGGAATAGAGGTGTATGGGTGTGTGTGTGTGTGTGTGTGTGTGTGTGTGTGTGTGTGTGTGTGTGTGTGTGTGTGTGTGTGTGTGTGTGTGTGTTGAGGTTGGGGGGGAGGGTGGGGGAGGGGTTAATATTTCAAAGAGAAAAAAAGATAGAAAAACAGAAATGAAAACGCACAGGTCAAAATCTCATCTCCTCCCCGAGATTAAAAACTCATCTCTCAGCACTGTGTGTCTTTATTGAGCCTGATTTCCTCGCCCCTCCATGCAAATTGATCTGTGATTAGGCTTCCCTTTCTCTCCTCGGTGCCCGAGCCGCGTCGTGCTGGGGTTAGGACACTCTGTCCCTTGTCGCAATTACACCCGTCTGTTATACAGGAGCACCAGCTCACCACTCCTCCTCCTCCACCCGTATCATCGGCGTGCTATGCCCGACGGCCAGCTCTTCGAACCTGAACTTGCCGCCCAAGCCCAGCTCCCGCCCGAAAACACTCCATCGCCAACTTAGCTCGCTACGCACGTCTAAAAGCTCCCAAAGCCGCCATCTTTTGTGAAGAAAGCCACCTAAAAGACAATTAGAGGTCTTCATTGTGTCTTGTCAGAATCTGTTAGCAGCGATTAAAAAGCCAAGTTGACTTTATTGTCTACCATCATGAAATGATGTGGTTCAATAGGAGGCCCTGTGGTCTTGAAATATTCTCTGTTGCAGCTGTGTTTATTTTTTTATTTAAAAAAGAAAGAAATGGCTGTAAATTGTATTAATTTAGTCCTTCAGTAGCCTATTAGCCAGGCCCGGGGTCTGCCTGTGTAATCACTCAGTCACTGAACAAAAGAGAGATATTTAAGGTCTCCGGCACAGCTTTGAAGATGTCCATTTCGCTCAAAGAGCCTCTCCAAACAGAGGCAGGCCAGGCTGAATGATTCTAATCGCAGATATTGTATACGCGATAATTGCTACTCAGAGATGCAGCGTCTAGTTTGGGTTAGAAATGTTACTCCGCATTCGACTGTGGGCAAATTAACTTAAGCTTGCCTTTGAAAGGGAAATGCAATCTTTTTTTTTTTCTAATGTGGCCAAAGCGTGATGTAATAGTGTGGTAAAAATGTAATGATTGCTCAGTTCATCAAAGTCCTCTGTCTGATGCCTTCTTTAAAGATGGAGCCTGGAGCCAGCATGGCCGGATAAGATGAGATTTGATATTCACATGAGGTTGTTTTCTCATTAACCTTAAACTATGCAAGCTAGTGCAGCTCGGTCTCTGGTTTGTAAAAAGGCACTTTCTTTTTTCCGTTTTTCTTTTTTTTCTTTTCCTTTTTGTTCAAAATGCAGAGTCCTTTCAAGTGGTCGGCATCTCCGAAGGGGTCACGGTACACTTTTAAGTCCCCTCCACCCCCTATTCCAGGGGTATTTCGGTTTTAATGAGTGTCGCCGGAACTGTTGCAAGGCCTGGCCAGGACAGTCTGTCACGTCTGCAGTGTGTATTGAAACTTTTTTTAGCATCTTGTTGCATTCCTGACAAGGTCATGCAGTCTGAAGGGTGAGGGGTGTGTTTGGGGGGGGGAGGTGTATGGAGCGGGTAGTTAATCCCTTTTCCATCACGGCCCACTATATGCTTAAAATCCTCGTCTGTTTCCGTGAGCTAATTTGAACACAGTATCTGGTATTGATAATTGCCTGAAGGCATTTCTTTTAATATGCCTGGATATTTATCTCTCCCCTTATCGGTGTCCTCATCTGATCAATAGGGATTTCTATTTCACTCCGACTCAAATGACTTCCTTGGAGATTTGTAAGAGTAGAACCTGGAATTATTCTTTTTTTTTTTCTCTGTATAGTATATATTACGCTTCATGTGACACGGTATCATAGTATTGGCAGATGTATTGTGAAGACCATGACAAATAGTCCTGAAGGTTAAGTTTTAGGGCAGCCAAGGTGTCAGTATTTTATCTCATGGGGAATGAAGGATGAACCAGTTGATCCAGCCTCATTTATTCTCTTTGCATAAATATATACCAGATTCATTCGCAGCTCCCTGAAATATGGTGATTTCCGCTCGCCTACTTCCAGGATGATTGTCTCTTTAGAACACATTAAATCCCTGGTCAGCTCTCTTTATCCACTCAGGAAGTGATTCTTCAGGAAGGATAACAGGACCATTGTCTTACTAATATTACAGTGTCACTCCAGAAATAGAGCCCGTTTGTAGGGCAGTAACTTGGTGTTACATAGCCTGCCTCTCATGGGCAGCAGGCAGATTTATAGAGAAAGGGTCCGGTCTGGATGAAATAAGGGCTCTGGCTTGTCCTCTTATACGGCTGATATCTTACACATCAGTCTTTTGGAGATGTTTCTATTTAGACTGTCCCTGTTGCTGAAATGGAGAATGGCGCTAACGCCAAGGTCATGAGTTCCATGCTCACATACTTACAAACATATATGGGCATACTTAGGAAGGTCACAAACAGATCAACATGTATGGTCATACTCAGGTTACATACTGATCAATGTATGGTCAGACTTAGGAAGGTCACATAAATTCTTGTCAACATTTGGCCATACTCAGGTCACATACTTACTAACAATGTATGGCCATACTTAGGAAGGTTCCCAACCAGATTATTTGCCAATGCAATACTGCTAGTCACTTTGGATGGAAAAAGTCTACAAAAATGACCACTGATGATTTGCCCCTTACATTGGTCCAGTTTCTGGCAGAATCACAGTTTTGGTTGTGTTGGAGTTGGAGTTGTCTACCGATTAAGGTCTCTTGGACCCACAGTGCTTGACACATCTTTGCAGGCTGATCATCCCCACCCAGCGGTCTCCCCAGATTTGTCCCTTTAATGATGCCAAGTAGTGTCCTTCGACAGATGTCCAGGCCCTGGCATAGGGGTACAGGTCTGCCAACCACTTTCGCCTCCCCCACAACCTGTTCTCCTGGCACCACCATTTACACACATCATCAAATATTTATTCAAAAATAGACACTGTAAGCTGTCGATAAGCTCTATAATTGCTGAAGTAGTTCCATGCCCCTCGTCTGAGCTGTGATACTGCAGACTATTCACACCCACATACACTCCCACACACACACAATATCACACACACACACACACACACACACACACACACACACACACACACACACACACACACACACACACACACACACACACTCACACACACACACACACAACAAAGGCACGGACACAATCACACAATGGGAGCTGGGAGTTGAGTTGAGGAGAGGTGGCAATGACCAGAGAAGAGAGAAACTCACCAAAATAATATTTTGAACGCAAGCTGTGCACCTCTCTCACCTCCCCCCCCCCCCCCCTTTCTTGCACAGTTGCCATTTGTTGCCTATTAGACATAGAGAACAGCAACACAGCACTGCCACACAAAGACCAGCTGAAGGTGTAAGCACAGTATAGCGACATAGGGGGTTGGGATATTAATTACTTGCCAATTGCTTAAACAAATATGCTACATTAAGTGCCTAATTTTGCCGCTAATGCGTGAGCAGATGGATAATGGCGGGGATGAGCACTCCGCCCTGGCGGCCTGCGTATCTCCTCTGCGCCAGGGCAAGGGCAGAATGGGGTCCACACGCTCCAGCACATCCTTCTGTCTTCCGACCCCACCCCACCCCACCCCTATCCCCCTACCTGTCGTAGCCGCGTCTCTAAGCGCAACACCCATTAGCAGCCTGCTGATCCAGCTAACAGCAGGCTACGCGCGGTGTATGCTCACGCTAACATGCTAATTCTTAGTTCGCCTTAATGTAATGCGGCTGTACAGGAAAACGGCAGGTGACTGGAGGATGGAGGTTTTTCAACACATCTGGTAAATTTATTTTAACACATCTGGTGGTTTTTAGTGTGGGCACTTTTGTACGATGTTCGAAATGTTATTTGAAGGTAAGCCATGGGGGGGGGAGCGATTTTCCTTCATGTTGCACCCCCCTCTCTCTCTCTCGTCTGCTGGAATGCTTCATAGGGTAACTCATGCCATCAAACACGAATGGATCGTTAGAGTCAACTGGAGAAGGGAGAAGAGGGAGGGAGTGAATGAGTGAGTGAAGGGAGGAGAGATCTTCTGTCGTGGGAGAAACCCTGATGGAGAAAGGCTTGCTAATTAAGATGCATGAATTATTCAAATGACTCTGTGCTAATTAGCATTCTGTCAACAAACCCTGACGATGACAGCTTGTCAAAGCACATCTCTGCGCAGCGAGGCCTGGATGGCAGGTGGGAAGGAGAGGAGAGGTTGGAGAAGGAGAGGAGAGACTTGGAGCCGAGTTTGATGGAGGGCCATGTGTTGCTTCCGTCAGCTTAATGGGGCCCCTCACTCCCCCGCGCCTGCCTGCAGCTTTCCAGAATCAGCCATTTTCTCTCTGTAGCCGTCATGTTTGCTAGGCATGTTTGGGAAAACAAAAAAGAAACACACATTTGTTTAACTGTGCACACAGATTCAACAAGTCAAAACACTGTTTTCAGTGAAATATTTTTTTATGTGAAGGAGAAGTGTGTAATTGCTGTGGTGATATGCAGTCAAATCATATCTAGGCCAGGAAGACGCACCCTGGGAACAGTTTGCACATTCAGCCAAAGTAAATTATGCAGAAACATTTAACTCATACGGTTTCTTTGAAAACCTAGCTAAGCAAAGCAATTGTATGCTCCTACAAAAGTTTTAGATCACATAAAAGGGAAAGTATCTATAGACAATATGAAATATTTTTATAAAACATTTAAGACAGCCATTTCTAGCTTGAAATTGCACTGGGCCCACCTATTTTGGCCTACCATAAAATGTTTGACCTGAGAGCTGAGACCCTGTAGTTCCTTAGGAATCAATCAGAAAAATGGTGTGAAATGTTGGCACAGTTACAGAGGCTAGAATTGTTTTGTTTATTTTCTTTCTATGGGGTAAAACATTCATGAACTGACCACATTGCAGCCCTCTGACTCACTTTAGGCACTTGAGAAACACAAAGCCTTAGCTCCAGGTTTTGTGAAGTTGTGTGTAAAAGTACATCAGTATAGAAGAAAGTAATAGTGGTTTACACAGTTATTTGTAAGACATGTCCAAGTGTTTTGCAAAATGCCCTATGGAGTACTTTGTTTTGGTTACCCAAAATGCATACTGACAATAAAAAGCTTGCTATGAAGCCCTTGGTGTAGAAGCATTATCATGATCTCAAATGAAAGGTAATACTCTGAAGTTTTATTATTGGTATTATATGTTTTTATTATTGATTGTACGTCAGATTGTATGCATTTTTTTCTGTTGGTTCAATGTGGGTGTTTGATATGGAGGCACCAAAGACGGAGGCACTATACATATTGTACATGAAAAAGGTTGTCATGTTTAAATTCCGAACAGTCCAAGCTTTCAAATGGAGTATGATGTGCCTATGCTTCATAGCAATTGGTGCATATTGATTTGAAATGGTATAACTCTTTAAAATTGTCCCACTCAACGAATGCTTACCCACCTCCATGCAACATTACAAATCAATTGTGTGCCTCATATGGGGTATATGGAGAGTCATGTGGAATAGAAAGTATGTGACGGCACTGACTCATGTTGTATCCATTACAGCGCCTCCAAAGATACAAAGTTGTGTTACAAAAGAACAGGTTCTGGTGCTAGTTGGTTAGCATGCGAACTTCAGATATCTGTAACAGCATAGACCATTGCAATACATCAAAAATAGTTATTTTATGCAATAAAAAAAATAAGAAGCCCACCATTTATCATTTGAAGTTCTGTAGACTGAACGGATGTCATAACTGTGTTAGGACTTTTGAGCGTTCATGTTGTTTTCATGCAGCTCGCTGTACGTGTGGGAGTGTGTTGACGTGGTTATTGATCCCCTGTCATCCACTTAAGTTGTACTGACCCAGCTCAGGGGCGCGAGGAGTCCACATGGCTGTTAGCTTGACATGGTTGCAGTAACCCCACTGCGCATTCCTCTCATGTCAGTGTTAGCACTGGAGGTTAGTGGGGGGGTTTTTTGTATCTCCCATGTTTGTTTGTTTGCTTCATATTTTGATTTTGCACTTTTATTGTTTTTTGTTTTGTTTTGTTTCATTTTGTTTATCAGCCATATTTTGAACAGTTACAAGCAAGGGACTTGACAGGTGGATGTATCAGAATGGACATTTGAATCCCGAGTTCTAAACTGTGAATAACTTGGAGGCCATTTTGTTTGGGGCCTCTTTGAGGAAGATTGATCCTGATTGCGGGTTTGAATTACTCCGTGGGCCGAGTTGATTTGGAAGCTGGCTAATTTTAAACGCTCCTGCGGGGAGATATCGAGTCGGTTTAGCGCGAGCTGATCCCGCTGATTAATGCCACTCTGAGGTTTGGCCGCTGGAGCCGTGAAGGCTGTAGTCCGACCTCATTACAGGAATCACTATCTATTTCAACCCATCTCCTCGGCGCTCACTTTACCTGGAGTGGAGGGGCGACTGTTGGATAGAGGGGATAGAGGGGGGAGAGGAGAGGGGGAAACGGATGAGGAGAGAGAAGCATAGAGGTGGGGGAAGAGAGAGAGAAAGAGAGAAAGTGGAATGTCATAATGAATTACCAACCCTGTGTGCTTTGAATAAATAACGGGGCATTTCCACATCATAAATATTACCGTGGCTTAATGTCTTCTCTGCGGTGGGTTTACGACGGTATGGTGGGGGTTTTTTGTTCGCTGTGGGGTTTTTAGGGAAGGCAGGGGATGGCAACGCTCTCAGGGGGGAGGGCAAGGGCAGCTTAATCCCTGAAACGGAGCGAGCGGATCTCTGCTCCCTGTGGACTCACGCGCCGCAGACTCTGGCCCGGACGACCAGGCAGGGCATTCATCATTCCCGGCCCAGCAGCTTCCCACTGTCTTTCCCTTCCCTGCACCAAAAAATCCACGGAGCGCTTTGGACTTGGCCCACATAACCACCCGCCACCGCAATTTACCGGCAGCTTTAGAGGTGGAGGAAGAGGAGGAGGAGGAGGAGAAGACTGAGCTTGGTGAGATTCAGTTATGTCACAGAGATGCTAGAGAGGTGTAGTTGTTTATGTTTATACACAGGATCAAAGGACACGGGATATCCCTTGAGCTTATAATCGAGGACCTCACACGAATGGCAGAATATGGAGGTACATTCATATCCTCGTTTGTGGAAAGATTTTTTGAGATTTTTTTTTCTTCAATATCCATTATGTCAAGCAGTGTTGATAAAAATAACTCTGTAACCTACTTCAGCTCAGTATTCAGGAATCGGACACTGATGATCCTTACGTAACGCTTGTTCTGCGTTAACAAATAACCGATATTTTTTTTCTAAACCCACACCTCTCCACTACAGTGGGCTGGACGTCTGAGGGAGAAGCAGAAGGCACCACAGCGGCGGCTTGGAACGAGGTGTGAGGGGGCGTTCGTTCCATTTTCTCCCCAATTAGCGGGCCGTTCCAGAGCCGCCCGTGCCAGTCGCTGCGTGCGGCCTCCTTTCTGGAGCGCCAAGCTGGGCCTACGGAGGCTGGCTCGTTCTCTCCCCCTCTCTCTCTCTGCACCAGCCTCCCTCTGCTGAGGCAGCATATGCCTGTCAGTGGACCAGTGTGAGCCCTTATCACTAGACTGGGGGCTGTGGAGGTAATTGCCAGGCATACTGTGAGGAGAGGGTGGAGAAGGGGAGGCTAATGAAGAAATTAAAGGCTCTGCTTTTCTTGTGGAGTCATCAGGTTTGACGTTATACACCCCCCACCATCTAAATCCCAATGGAAAATCCCCACCCAGCCCACTCCCATCTCTCGGCTTACTGTGCCAAGACTGGATCGCTCCCCCCCTTACCTATAAACACACACACACACACACACCATATACAGTCCCAACCCACCATGGCAGCCTGCCTGGCAGACTCGGAGAGGCACCAGGCAATTACCACCCAGCCCTGGGGGAGGACGGCTTTGACTCCTCGCCGGCCGCCGAGTGGAGTGGAGTGGAGAGGAGAGGAGTGAGTGTGGATCAGCGCTGAGATTGGGCCGTGCCGGCCCTACTGATGGAGGCCCGCTCCAACACCTGTCTGAGACACAAGCAGGCACGGACGCAGCTGAGGAAGGCGATGAGAGAAAATGGTTTGGGGGAATGTTTTTGTTTTTCCCCTCCTCCCTGTGTATGTGTGTGTGTGTGTGTGTTTGGGGTACGTGGGGTTGTGGTGTATGTGTATGTGTTTGTGTGTGTGTGTGTGTGTGTGTGGTGTCTGTAGGTGTGGGTGTGTGCATTAGCACATGTGACAACACTCATCATTTTGAAAGTCCACATTATTTTTGTTGTTGTTGGTCACAGCTGTTATTCATCATTTCTTCTGGTCAGCCTTAAGGTGATCAGCTGGCCCTGTCACACTTCAGGTCATCACTCACTTCTTAAACATGACAGCACGCCACACACACACACACACACACACACACACACACACATACTTCACCATGTCATTATTATGGGGTTGTCATGTCTTAGCTTAGTGTAATGGTGTTTAGTGATGTTAGACGTATCTGAAACTCAACTAGTCTTAGGATTATATTACCATCGTTTATATAGTTTATGTAAACTACCTACTGGGAATAATACTTTTTTTTATCTTTCATAATTTCACATGTAGAATGGAGATGTTGTTTGCTCTGCTTAATGCATCAGAAAATTCTCTCATTGACTTCTAGTGTATTGCCTGTATATATTGTGTATTGTATTGCATATTGCCTGTCTATCAGCCTGGCCAGACAACGTCTCTTAGTCTCTATGATCATGCCTTACTCGCGCATGAATGTGTGTGTGTGTGTGTGTGTGTGTGTGTGTGTGTGTGTGTGTGTGTGTATGTGTGTCTGGGTCAATGTCTATATCTGTGTGGGTAATTGGGCATTCAGTTTGTCTTCTTTCTGCATGTCTGCTTGCATGAGGGTGTGTGTGTGTGAATGCAGTTGTGTGTGTGCACTGTATATGTGTGTGTGTGTATGGGAGATCTCCGGTGCAGCGTGGTGCTCTGTCTGGTTCGTCGGCCCGAGGCCACACACCCCTTCCTGTCCTCGCCTTCATTTCCAATATGTCCGACCACCAAGACAGATGGCGGGAGAGGAAATGTTTCCGAGGCCGGTCTTGTATACGCAACCCCTGGGCCTCAGCACAAGCCAAAAGTCTGTGTGTGTGTGTGTGTGTGTGTGTGTGTGTGTGTGTGTGTGTGTGTGTTTGGGTGGGGGGTGGGGGTTGCTGTGGCAGCAGAGGAGCCGAAATTGGAGAATAATGTAATAGAATATTTGATTGGCCTCCAACGGGCGCAGTGCTGGGAACGGTGCCATGGTAATGTGTCCATGTTTGGCTGCTATCTGCCCCCACTCCACCCCAGCCACCCCCTACTGCCCCCCCCACCCCCCCCCCTCCCACACACACACACACACACACTCCTGCCCTCCCTACGACCAC
>NC_085002.1:14725493-14732830 GCF_963854185.1 Sardina pilchardus | reverse complement strand
CCCTGGCCCCCTCCCACCCCCCCCTTTCTCCTCCTCCTCCTCCCACCCACCGCCAAGCCAGACAGACGAGCCCGGATCGGACATGTTTGCTTCTCGTGTTTGCTCACGGTGTCAGCCTGGTTTTCATCTACTGTGTCGAAGTGTCTATTGAGATACCTTCCGGACGTTGAGAGGTGTTTGTCCATGAGCCTGTGTGTGTGTGTGTGTGTGTGTGTGTGTGGTGTTTGTCCATGAGCCTGTGTGTGCGTGTGTGCGTGTGTGCGTGTGTGCATGTCTGTCTGTGTATTTTAGAGTTAGGATAGGCGATACAACACAGTGTATGACCGTCTATAAGACACTGACAAGTTCTACATCAAAACTAAGCTGATCTGGAATCAGTATAAATCACCCAGTGCAATAATGAGACTTCTGCTTTCTCTCTCTCTGCTCTCTCGCACAGCCAAGCACTAGACTCACATGCATTACATTTCAAAAGCTTCCACATCAGGACTTCCTTCTGTGGAAACTGCTTCCTGCTAGTCTGCTGCGCAGCATCTGAGTTCATCTCGCTTGAGTGGGCAGTCGCCAGAGAGCCGGCGTGACTGTGACAGCCCGGTCGCGTCGCCTGTGAAACTGAAACAGAGCCACTGATGCATATACTCGCCACTCAAAGGAGACGCTTAGCCGCGGTTTCCCTGTAATAGTGAATGAGTCAGCATGTTTCCCAATGATGTGGACAGGATCAGAAGCTGAAAAAAGACCTGCGTGGTTATAGCAAACTGCGGGTGCCCATTCCTATGTCTGTCTCTGTCACTTTCTCTCTCTCTCTCTCTCTCTCTCTCTCTCTCTCTCTCTCTCTCTCTCTCTTTCACTCAACACACACACACACACACACACACACACACACACACAGAACACAGTCCTAAGGTTCTTTCTGTGTTTGTCTTGCTCTTTTTCTCTTTCACCAACATGCACTCTACTCTCCGCTTGTGTCAGTCCACTGTGGGTGATCCAATTGAGTGGGATGACCCGGAGTGCAGCCAGAGGAGCAGAGGTCCGTGTGTGTGCGTATGTGTGTGTGTGTGTGTGTGTGTTTGTGTGTTCGAGGCCATGAGGGGGCAAGGCCAGAGGTGAGGTGTTTGGCCAGCCGCTGCAGCATCCAACGGGGAGCGTCAAACCAGCGCCGAGGCAATGAGGGCTGACAGCCATCGCCGGGGCCAGTTTCCCCTGCCGAGGGAGGGTAGGTGTGTGGAGTGGACAGAGGGGATGCGCGTTCACCGTCGCCATCCTCCACCGCCATTCTCTCCCCTGCCTCTTCCGTCCATCCGTCCGGCGGGTCAGTGATAATGTCATCCATCAGAGGCCACCCTGGGCAGGGCAGGGCAGGCAGCGCTGTCCGCCCCGCTCCTGTCCAACAGGCCGTGAGGGAGCAGACGTGCAGAGTTGAGGGGGGCAGGGGAGGTGGGGCGTAGGGGGGGGGGGGAGGTGGGGTGGAGGGGGGCCATGTCGCCCTTCATGAATTATGGATCTTAAACAAACTTACAAGCCCTTGAGTCGCTCGTGCGGAAGGCTTCTCAACCCCGCAGGCACTCACAGAGAAGAGAGAGAGAGGAGAAGAGAGAGAGAGGGGATTGTTGAGGCAGAGGGGGGTGAGAATGTGTGTGTGTGTGTGTGTGTGGTTTGTGGTGTGGGGGCATTATGACAGCATGCTGTCCATCTGCCCTCCCCACCACCTGCGTCATGCCCCCACCAACCCACCCCTACAGCACTCCATTTGCTCACTACATGAGAACACTAACCCCCTAACCTTGCACACACATACACACACACACACACACCCCGCTGCCACCAACAGCTCTGCTTGCGCTCACAGCGGGTGCATAGGGAGGGGAAGGGGTGATGTGGGTGGGGGGCGAAGGGCATCTCACCACTCTCCACCAGGCCACAGAGTGGGGGGGGGGGGGGGGGGTGGTGAAGAGGGAGAGGGCTCCATTAAAGGTGTGTCTTCTCAAGATCACATGAAGGGCATGCTCCAGGCACTCGGCACGCTGGCCTGCCTGCCTGCCGTCCCTTGTGACGTGACACACACACACACACACACACACACACACTCTCTCTCTCTTTCTCTCTCTCTCTATCTCTCTCCCCCTCTCTATCTCTCTTTCTCTTTGTCCCTGTCTTCCCTAGTGCTGGTCACAGGCCGCTGTAGTGGACAGCTGTGCCTTGACCCTCCCACGCAGAGCAGTGTCACTGTCCTTCTGTAGAGAACTGGGAAAGATGTAGGCAAATTGTATAGGTGAAATTGGTGTTGTTTCTTTACTCATTTCTCATTGGGTATGGAACCGCTTCAAGTTCATTTCATTATTTTATGACCAGTGGATACCAGCTGTCAGTGTAGGGGTACCAGCTGTAAATTAATTTTCATGTGATCTGTGTTTTTTTTTTTACTAGACCAGGCCATTGACATTGTGGATAAACTATACTGATATGATACTAAAAGCACTCTGTGGCTGGCACGGGCCATGCGTGATCAGTGAGTGAGGAATATGATAACAGACATTTCAAGTTGGTCGTCCATCATTTTCTTTGAGTCTGTTTAGAAAACAGGGAAATGTGCTTCTGTGGCACTTGAATGCATATCTTATCATATTCATAAGTTATAGATATGGACTATGACTAGGAGTGTTATGGTACACAAAACTCACAATTCGGTACATACCTTGGTATTGTCCTAGGGTCATTGTTTGTTTAATTTTCGGTGCAGTAAGTCTGTAAGAACTGCTAGCCTAGCACTGACAAATATTGCTGATGCTCAACATGAGCTGGAATAGTATTTTGAAAAGGTGTCAAAGGTTTTTTGATGTTAATTAAGTAAACTGATATATTGGCTGCCACATTATATGTTTCTTTGGTAACTTGAATTTAATACATGGTCTGCACGCAACAAAGAATGTTCATTATTGTTAAAGACTACAGTAGGACATTCTGCACATCCGCTGAACCTAACATCCAGTACCTAAACAGTTTGATACAAATGCATGTAGGCTACCTTCACACCCCCAACTATAACTTGTCAGATATCACAAATGAGGTGAGGGGAATTATTTTTTCAGAGCAGTTGGAAATCATTCGTAGTGACGTAATATATGATCATCAGCACAAAAGGATCTATCTATTTCCCTGTAGGTTCATCTTATACCATTTTATCCTGGGTGAAAGCAGGCAGCCTATGTAAATTCTGGGGTTTGTCAGCCTAATGTTTTTTGCTGCCTATACATTTCTAAAGACAAGGCAATGGAAATAGAAATTATCTGAACAAATGTGCTTGCATATTTCTTGTTATAAATTCATATGCATGTGCTGACATCATACAATCTAATACACTCATTCTTTTATGGTAATAGAATGTGCCACCGTTTCATCATTGCTGGTACAGTATATACTGTTCTCAATGTCACAACATTGGTATATAGTGGACTGGAAATACTGTGAGCTAGTGGCCTCTCTTCTTATGTGTGTGGAGAAAGAAAGGATGGGAATATGAACTGACTGATTCAATTCTGATTAAAAACCTGATCATGGAGATGACTCATGTTTGCTTCATCCCAAGTGTTTATTTATCATCAACATCAGCACAGCGCACTGTGTGTGTGTGTGTGTGTGTGTGTGTGTGTGTGTGTGTGTGTGTGTGTGTGTGTGTGTGTGTGTGTGTGTGTGTGTGTTTGTGCGTGCGTGCGTGCGTGCGTGCATGCATTATGTGTGTCTGAACACCAAATGAAAATCTTAATGAACGAGCGCCTGCAGTATCTTTTTGCATTAAGGATATTTTGAAATAATTGCCCTGCAGAGTCAGGTATGTGTAAGTATTGTTGAATCCTTAAAATGTATTTTGTTACTCATTAGCCTTCATCACAGATTCATTAATTCATTATGACCTGATGGATGTTCCATCAGGGAGTGAAATGTACTTGGCTGGCTAATCTTTTCCCTCTTAGTAGCCGTAGCTGTCGTTCTGACTTCAGTTTTGGATTGCAGACCCATGCTCTGTAACCATATGTACTAAACTCAAAATTCTATCCCCCCCACAGTTGTTCCCTGCCAAGCCTTTGGCACTAACAGGGGGATAAGTGTGCATCACTGTCAGAGAACTCGAGCTGAAGCACAGGATTTAATGAAGACCTGCCTAGAAAAGAATGAAGCATTCTGCCCTCCCCATGGTTGTTCCGGAGGGATTAAGACTATCTACTGACCACGTGCAGTCCACAATCCCCATAGCAAAGGCACACATAGCCTCCTGATGTGCACAGCCATAGTATACAGCTACAGCATAGCTGTGTCCTCTCCACTGAAATTGGAGTTGTTCGAATCATTATAAAAATGTTGTGTTTGAATAATGCATGCGATTCGGTTTGTTATACTGTGTCCTGACAAGACAAGTTACAATGTCGCTCTTGTTTTTTCTCCTTTCATTTTTAGCTCTCTCATCTCTGGTGGTGACGTTAAAGAGGTTCGGAATGTGTTTCAAGAATTGACTGCGACAAGACCCGAGCGAACCTCTGACAGCTAGACTCACCTCCTTGTACAGCCCCTCGCTTTGATGTGTGGGGGCGAGAGAAGGAACTAATGAAGGGGCTAAAGATAGCCACTGTACGTCCATTCGTTTGTCCAGTCTTCCTGTCCCTCTTGTCCGCTTCCTGCGTTCCGACTGAACAGGAGGGGGGGTAGAGATGACATGTCTCGCCCTTCCCTCCCCCTTGTCCACAACGCATCACCCCACCCCGAACATCCTCATCAGCGTGAGGTATCGATCACATCTACATTATTTCCCAGCGAAATCAATGCCTGCCGGCGGCTGAGCCGTGTTTAAAAAGTGAAGACAAAGGATTCCATCATCTCGTCCGTGGCTTCCTGCTGCCTGACGAGGGGCCCAGGTGTGAGCCGTGCTCAGAGAAAATGAGGCGAGCTCAAGCTTATTAGAGGCAAGCGCCTGGAGTTAAGGGGAACAAATGACAACTTTGTCTCTTTCAGTCCCTCGGTGGGTGAACTATATCTCTGAGAAATCATCACCCCCAAACAACACGTAGACTAGGGTCCAAACACTTACTCAGACCTAAATTGTTCTGTTTTAGGATGTAAATTGCTGTTTGTGTTTTGATAAAAAAAAAATCCCACATGGCATGTCCTCCAAAGTGAATTCCGTAAAAACGGATCAAAAGAATTTGTCCACTCGCCTACGTCTATGTAGAGCATCTGCAGAAGTAGGACAGTATTTCAGTACACAACGGAACCTCTGAAAGATCTGACCTCAGTCCACAGAGTTCAGGTCCTCTGTGGGGTTTTATGGTAGCCTATGTCCTACTTGGGCGAACGTTCTGAAGTGATTAGCACTTAGATTGAGATTTGGACAGATCAGATGCTGATGCAATGTGATGTGTAATGTAATGTAAAATGTAAACTTCACGATGTGCTCACCATGCAACGTGCAATATATGCTGGGTCCTTGATATGTTGGTTGTAAGATGGAGGGTGTTAAATTATTAAGACAGTAACTCTTTTTTTATAGGCTGCTATATCCCCACACTGAAATTGCAGCCTTCATTTACTAATTCCATATGTTAAACAGACATGTCTGGTAACAGCTATCATCTAATGAGTATGTGAGATATTCGCCGGCAGAAGACATTTAGTTTGGCTCAAATTGAGCACGCCATTGGGCACGAATTGTATTGATTGCATGTGACATGGTTCAGCGGTGTTTCCACAGTCAATGAACCTTTCATAAGTGTGTTCATTTATTGGGGCTGTGCTGGTGTTAATTAGGCTGCTCATGAAGCAAGCAACACAGCTAAATAAAACTTGCAGGCTAAAGGTTTCTGTAATAACTTTGAGACTTGGCTGGCTGAGAGAGCAAGAGGGCTTCACTTTCTCCAGCATCAGATTTTCAGCCAAAATCTATAATCTCTCTCCTCTTAATGCATTTTAGTGATCAGTTCCCAGACTGTGGATTTCTGCATTAACTACTTACACTGGCTGCCTTTTGATCAGCGAGTGAGCCAACAGAGTGAGAGAGAGAGAGAGAGAGAGAGAGAGAGATGGGGGGGGGGGGGGTGGAATTCATCCCTTAATAACTGAGGGAGAAAATGACTAAAATATCCCATCTGCTGGTGGCTTTAGGCTGGCGCAAGCCGAGCGGTGCCCAAGAAAAGCCCCGAGAGCAGCAGCAGGGAGGAGCACATCTGATGCCCCCCCTCATGCCACCCCTGCCTTTCGCGGGCAAGAGAGTGGCCAATTAAATGAGCCGAGTTAAGCTGGCTGATCAGTATGCGTGTTATCAGCGCAGCGCCCTCCGCCCAAGGTTCACACTGCCATGCCTCAGCCCCAGCTCAGCAGCCAGCAGCAGCAACATCATCCCCAACACAGCCTCTGAAGTAGACTTGAATGCCACTTAAAACAGAGCCCTGAGAGAGAGA
This sequence comes from Sardina pilchardus, assembly GCF_963854185.1. Lineage (NCBI taxonomy): Eukaryota > Metazoa > Chordata > Actinopteri > Clupeiformes > Clupeidae > Sardina > Sardina pilchardus. The sequence continues at coordinate 14,726,381 of NC_085002.1, read as the reverse complement.
GGTTTAATGTTGTCTATAGAGTGAAATCATCTACATATACATATGTCAAGTGTTGAACTCTGTGTATATGGTACAAATACTTTGCAGGTTTCACTGTTTTATACCAAGATGTGTTTGGAGCCAGGGTGTGTTTTGTAGACTTAGGACCCATTTCATGAGGACAAAAATATATAAAATGTCTAATGAAAACATGCAGACCCACATGCGGTGGGTTATCAGTGAACCAGGACTGAACTAAAGGATTAGAGTCAGTTTGTCACCCCTCTGGAAGCCCAGAGTCAAAATCCTTAGAGCAACTTTGGAGCAAATTTATTAATATGATTTACATAAAGTTAAACTCACTGCAGCCAAGGAGGCCACTCTAAAATAAGCCTGGGTGACAGAAGCCATGTGTTATATATGTCACGCCTAAGGCTGGCTCACTCTCCCGGGACTGTTGGCCTGGAAATGACACAAAAGTGAGGAAAGAGGCCCAAGCTAGTGGAGTCATTCATTTTCTCTTCAGTAAAAAAAGAATACACAGGATGGGGAGGAAATCATTGTTGCAGAGATGGTCAAAAAAACACTCTTTTTGCCTCGGGAGCTCTGTTAACTGTGTAATCTTTGTGCCGAGGTGACAGAGGGAAAGCTCTTGGAAAATGTATAAACCACATCTCTGCTTTTTTCCGTCTGAATACACATCAGAATAAAAATAGAGAGACATATAGGAAAACGTTTTTTTTTGTGTGTGTGGTTGTCCATGTGGCAAAAAATAAAGGCTTTGTTCTAGTCTCACACATCGATTTCGCCGCCTTCAGCTCCATCCTTTTTCCCACAAACATTTACAGTCAGGTGCAGCATAGGTGACAAGCAGATTACAGAATGCTTATGGGTCAATGGTGGGTTCGA
>NC_085002.1:14692993-14720493 GCF_963854185.1 Sardina pilchardus | reverse complement strand
GTTTGTCTTCCTCTCTCTCTCTCTCTCTCTCTCTCTCTCTCTCTCGCTCTCGCTCACGCCGGCTCTCTCTATTCTATTCCACAGAGGCTTGAGCGAGAGGAAAAAAGCAATGTCAAATGTTAGTGTGAATAGATAATGCATTGGAAGAGGAGCGGCGGCGGTGGCGGTGGTGGGGTGGCGGGAAGGAAGGCAGGCGGCGAGGCGAGGTGCGGTGCGGTGCGGGAGAGGGAGAGGGAGATGGATGGCTTGTTGGGGAAGCAGGAATCTGAGCAGACTGAAATGACCCGGGATCCATCACTGCTGGTTCTCTAACAAGGCCAGGCATGAGACAAATTTGGCCCCAAGTAGGGTACCTACATGGGGGAGGTATTATATCACGGACACGGTTAAGTAAGGGTCATCCAGACATTACAACCTACAGGGTGGGCTAGTTTATGACATTTAATCGAAACAATAATCAAAATGACTGCAATAACAAGATATTTATTTTATGGATTTCATATTAATTATGGAATGTATCTAAATTATGCATTGATGCTCAGTTATGCATATCTGTATCATCTTAATTTGATACAGGTTATTGTAGGGTGGCAATGTACCTCTCTCAAAATGATTAGAAATACTGAACTTTATTTCAGTGATACTGATAATAAGTAAAGATGTTCAGTTGATTAATCATACTTTGGACAGAAAAAAGTGTCTGATAAATGTAATGTAATGTCATACACTGACACGATAAATGTTCCAAAATAAAAAGACCTGTATCGAACCATAGCATTCTGTGAGAGTGGGAGAACATTTTAATTTTGTGAAGCAGAGGTCCTGAGGTCGATCGCTCTGAAGAGACCAATGGCATTACTGTCATCGAGTGAGATGAATCTGAGAGAGCCCGTCTGAAACACAGTTCTGGATTAGTGTAGTACAACAGCAGTGCACTTTTTCAAATCAATACTCTGATCCACTCTGGAGGGACTGGGAGAATTCACACACACACACACACACACACACACACACACACACACACACACACACACACACACACACACACCAACTCCCTCCACTCATGCTGAATGATGTTTGTTTGACAGGATTCAAATCAGCTTTGTCTTAGCTAATATAATAAATCTAATGTTTATTTGATATTTATTCATTTACCTCAGTATTTATGATAATGTAAGAAGCTGTTTCAATGAGAAGAACATTTTCAAACCAAACAGGCTTCTCATTTGGTTTGCAAAGATGTATAACACTATCTAGGTTATTTCTATATTTGAATCCCCATGCATGGATTTTCTAACCCTAAAACATATACAATCACAGCTCAATAGTACAATCAGCATAAATACATAAAACCTAATACGTGCAGTACATCGTTCCTGTCATCTTCTGCCATTTCTGTGGAAATAAAAAAAATGACTCCATATGAAAGAATAAAGCTTGACATTTAGAGAATTCATTTGATTATCCCCTTTAACATGGCTGACACCTGCACCATTCTCCTGGGTACCACACAGAAACATCCCCATGACCCAGACAGTGCTTCACTAGCCTCTAGGAAGATTGCATTGCATGACATTTAAATGAACCTCTGAGATTTACCTGTATGATGATGTCACTCATCACTGTATAATGAAAGCTCAGCTAGTTGTTTTAATCAGAATCAGTCAGCCTAATTCCCAACACCTGAGATTCTTGATATAAAAGTGAATGCATCACGTCCGGGTTAGGTTTAGGTTTAGGTTTAGGTTTAGGTTTGGTCAAGGTACAACCGTTTTGTCAAGCATAGAATGTGTACAGTCCTTTGAGCACCTTTCAGCACCGTCTGAGTAGATTTGTATCGATGATTTCTTGGAGGCTCATCAGCATTCAGTGCAACTCCTCACACACCAATGCTGTGCAGATACAAAGTAGACAGTGAATCGATACAAAGTTGTGAGGTAGTTTTACAGTGGAAGCATTCTTTTGAACCCTTGTCATAATCCAGCCTCTCTACACGATCGCTGTGCGGGAGCGCCAAGTCGGTCGCCTCACCCTCGCCGCCTCTGTCGACACACCACAGAGACTTCCGAAGTTTCCCGGCGGAGAGACCGTGAAGGACAATAAGCGGGAGTCATCCGAGAAACAGCAGGGGTCGGGAAGTGGCGGGTGCTGCAGAGGGCGATGGCAACGGGCAAACAACACCCACAGGGTGACCACCGGCGCCAGAAGGGAGACTGCTTTAGTCGCAGGCCGGACTCTCGAGGGGGCCTTTTCCCAGGACCTTGAGCTGGGTGCGGCGCGGTGCGTTGCGGCCTAATTTATTGGCCTGGTGATTTGCTGAGTGCGTAAGAGCCAACTGGCTGGCTCAGAGCACACAGGCCCTGCTTCATTAGGCAGTCACCCCCTTACCTATGACATTTGAAAACTGGTAACAGAGATTTCTAATTGGCTTGAAAAATCGTCCAAAGCCACAAGACAGTAACTGGCTTTGTAAATCTTGATGTGACACCCACAGTTAATGCCGTTGTGTCATATTGCTTTAACAATAGCTGGGGAAAGAGATGCGATGGATTGGATATGCAAGCTGGTATTCTAGTTGTAGAGAAAAGATTTCCTGTTTTTGAACTTGAAATAAAGATGAGACAAACAGGATAAATTACAGAGCGATACTAAACTTTACTACACATAAACCTTAACTGGAGTTCTTGGAGTTGTAGCAGTCTTCGCACACAGATCAAATAACTTAAATGATAAATGTTTTGTCCTTAAACCAGCAGCTTGTGAAAAGCCTGTGTGACCCCTCAGGGGACCCATATTTTACTAATGCAAAGAAAAGCAAAAACATACTGAAACATCAATCATGTCATTGAGAATGTAAGCTCATGAGCTGAAAGTAGATAAAAAAAAAACTATGACTTAAAAACATATATTACAAGAAATAATTAGTACAGATTTGTTTTCTGCATCTCTCAACGGCTTTTGAGAATGTAAGAAACTATTTTAGTACAAGCTTGAGTTACATCACAATAGTTCTATCTTGATAGAATAAAGGCTGTGGTTCTTTTCTAACACCTCTCACAGTCTCCAGGAAGTCAGAAAAGACAATTTGACACCCACTGTGAACCACAATTCTCTTCTCAGAGAGCAGAGACGCTGGCAAAAGGGTTTGGTGGGAGGTATGGATAAAGAAAATATCCCACAAGATTAGTTACGGATAAGAGGCTGATGTAAAGACTAGCACTGTCCCAGAGGTAAAAACTTTTGATGTTACGCTTGGATTGTGTTTTTCCTTTACCCTATTTGTGTGAAGATTGTGTGGAGTCCACTCAACCACCCTTGGCTGTGGCACCATCTCTCGACTCTGTCTGTGTTCTCCTTTTCTTTCACAGCTTTTCAAAAGCCTCACCCTTTTGCTGTTTAGTATCACACTACCAACCCATGCTAACATGCACCACTCATCACGACTCCCTTATCTTTCCTCAGTCTGCCTCGACCGATTTGGACAGTCTAGTGACAGTCTGTGAAGATTCTTGAACGGCAAATTGCGCCACAGCATGACAAGACTGTGTGTGTAAATAAATGTGTGCTCTCTGAGAATGGCAGAATAGCAGCATATGAGCAGCATATGGCAATGCTTGTCTGTGTTAAAGGGCATTACCGGACAGTATGGGACAGTGCAATAATAATGCCTGCAAATATATAGGGAGTTAACAGTGATGATGTATTCACCCAAAAGGACAGGGGTCAGTTTAGGCAAGGCAATTAAAGTGGGGTCTTAATGACTTGTGTTGCCCATGTGGGGTGAAAGGTGAGACTGCCCTAAGTCCCCTTTTGTTTGTCACCATGCCAACCACATGGACATCTATTGATTGATGGCATTGTCAGTGCTGGGCATTGTGCCGATGACCATCACCCCCATTAAAGCAGGCCCTTGATTGGCCGTGCAGTAATTAAGTCCATCTGGTAGTGTCACCCCCCATCACCCCCCCACCCCACCCCACCCCTCTCTCTCTCTCTCTCTCCCTCTCATTCTTTCTTTTCTTGAAACATATTCATTTCTTAATTATCACACAGGTAATAGGCCTTTAATGAGTGGCAACTGAACTGAGATTCATTAAACACACTAAGGTATATAGAGAGAAAAAAAGCAAGAGGCTAATTACAGCAATTGCACTCCCTCCCTCCTCATTAGACTGACCTGGAGGTTGCGGCAGTGCCATGCTGTGGCCTCCCCGTAACGAGGAGACTTGTACGGGAGGAATGTAATGGCCCTGCCCTCTGGAGGGGAACACTGCATACGTGTGTGTGGGGGGGGGGGGGGGGGGGGGTATTTACCCCCATTAAAACAAGCGCCTGCCGGTGAGGGTCAAGCGTCAAGCGAAGGAACTGCAAGGCCTATAAATTCTGTGCTCATTAAAAACAGAATATATATATATATATATATAGTATATACACCCGAGTGTGGAGGTGGTGGAGGATTGTGTTCGGCATCTAAGATTTTCTACATGCTGGAAACGTTTTTTTTTTTTTGTCAGGGAGGAGAAGCAATGTACTATAGAAGCAGACCTCCACTCTATGTGTGATTTGTTCTTTGTTACTGTTCCTTTGTGGACTGAAGGAAAGGGGAAGCGAATGGCTGAGAAGGTATCGGAGCTCTCAGGAGGAGCCTTTTGTATTCCGTTGACTGATAGCCACAGGTGGGTCGGAGTGTTTGTGGCTCTGCGGTAAGGGGCTCCGTTAATAGCTTTGACGGGAAGGATGGATGTTTTTGCTCCTGTGCTCGCATCCAGAAAATCAAGACAAAATGAAAGCACACCGTGAGAAATGGGGGCCTTCAAAAAGGGGTAGCCTTCCCAGTGATAGCCTGGCAGGATGGGAAGGACAATACACAATACACCTAATTACACAGTCCATGGAAGTATACGGAGGCAAAACACAACCGCAACCTCTTCGGTTGAGGCGAGCTCTATTCACCTTGCCACTGGAATCACAGTGTTTTTAAACCGAGGGGACTGAAAATGTCACACCCTCCAACAAGTTTTTGCACCGCTTGAGTCAGTCAGCACTCTTAAAAGTGTGTGTAATAATTCACGAGAAATCACATCAAGTCCCTTCTACAAGGCACGTTTGATCTTCCAACGCACTTTGTGCCATAGTGGCTCTGTAGCAAGTCTCAGCGGCAGCGGAACTCCCCTTAGTCAGAGCACGTGGCCCCGGCGTCGTGTACTGGAGTCTCCATTTCCAAACCTCGCCGCAAAGCGCCGGGCGAGGAACACGCCGAGGGCCGAGGGGGACTCGGCGAAAAAAAAAAAGAAGCATGTAAGGCGCGGAGAGACCTCCGTGACGCCTGCGGTGCCTCGGCTCCGAAAAAAAAAAAAACGTTTCCATAATTTGTGTGAAGCGGACGAATCCTCCAGCGGGCGTGCCCTGAAAGCAAGGAGCGCCTCGGCTTATTTACGGCACTAAATAACCGTGACCAATTACAGCTTTTCTCTAGGCCCGACCAAGAAAGCCACAGCGGCCTCCTTACCGCCCATAATCCAATTCTGCTGGAATGCCTTACAATAATGACACCCTGGAAAGCGCTTTTGACTGTGCGAAAGCCCAGGAGGCAGGAGGGAAGAGAGAATAGAGAAAGCGAGAATTCCTTGGCTGCATCATTCTGATGCAATTGCCTTGATGAACTCGGACTTCTCTCACACATCTGATGAATGATGTAAGTTGGTATGATCCAGGCCTGGTGAAAGCAGCGGGTCATTTGCGCTAACAAGTGTTTTGTGAAGATTTCCGTTTCTCCACACTAGGAACAGCCAGCCATCAATAACAAGCCTAACCGGAAAGAATGAGGACAAATGATATGGTTAGTGCACGAGTGGAATTAGTCTATAATGCTATCCTCGTCTACATTCCTGACTTGGTTGATTGTACCAAAGTCTGTAAAAAGTTACTACACAGATCATGGCACAGGCACATGAGCCAGAACACATGGGACACATATCATCTGTAGAGTGAAGCCAGGGTGCAACAGGTAACAGATACCCTCATAAATAAGGGCAAAACTTCACTAGACCCCAGCACAGCACCATTTAGTATACATGTCAGGGACACCTACAGCGCTGCTCTGACTGACAGTGATAAAAGTTTAATGCACTTCCAGTCCTGTGTGTTTGGCCTAACACCTAAAAGGTGCAGGAGTCCAGCAGGTGCTAAAAAAGCATAGCCACTTCACACGAGGTGCATGCTGAACCCACTATGGTTGAGGAGAGAGAGAGTGTGAGTGAGAGTGAGAGAGAGAGAGAGCGAGAGGGAGAGTGAGAGAGAGACAGAGGGAGAGAGAGGGAGAGTGAGAGAGAGACAAAGAGAGAGAGAGAGTGAGACAGAGGGAGAGAGAGAGGTAGGGAGAGAGAGGGAGAGAGAGAGAGAGAGACCAGTCTAGCGCTCTCTCCATGCATGTGACTGTGCGTGGAGGTACCCCTTCACTTCAGTGGCACTTGTTATTTGTCACAGCTTTATCAAGTCATGGTCTCCTCTCAGTCTCACACCAGATGAATAGCCACCTTCTGGCCTCATCAAGGCCGGACACAGCACTTCATCACGCCACCCCCAACCCCCCCTCTCCTCCACCCCCTTCTCCTCCCTTCCCAAAATGAGGAAATATCCCCAGCAGCCTGGGAGCAAGGCGGAGTTGATTAAGAGGCGAGGGGGAGGTGGACCGAGCGAGGAGGACAGCGATACCCATCACGACACGAAGGCTGGCAGCTGATCTGCCAGCCTTGAAATATTTCCCAATTAGAGCAACAGAGCGCTGATCGACTTCTCAGCGCCAGAAATAGAGGATACAAACTTGCCTAAAATTCTTTTAAACTCTGGGCAGATCAGAACCAGTGTGTGGTGTGATTAAATTAGAAGCTATTCTGCTTTGTGCACATAAGCGCTCCATCCTATTTCATATTGCCAGCTAAAAACTCATTAACAGAAACTGAAATAATTCCAAAAGTGATTTCTCCATTTAAATGGCAATAAAGAAGGAGTCCAGATAATTCATTCTCTATTACATTCTTTGCCAAAAATCCAATTAAATAGCATCTCATATTTTTTCTCTGTAAAAGTCTTCTTTTTGAGAGACAGTTGCAGGTGGATCAGAGGCCCTTTTCATATTAACTATTTCTTGAACAAGGATCGTTATGAGGCTTTCATAAACTTAAACATGATTTAGTTTACCACTGATTCAATATTTCTGGAAATTTAAGGAATCATATCACTTCATTTTATATGAATGAACCACATTCCTTACATGCCTTACATGTTCAGTGAGTTAGCATGTTGTGTTGCTACCACAATGCAGACATGTGCGTTTCCTGGACAAGCTTACAGTTTTTCTCGATTGTTAACACGCATTTTCTGAAAACATGCCTCATATTCTCAGAACTCTACACACAAATCCATAACAACACACACAATGGGCAAAACTCCACAATTCTCCTGCAAAATGACACTTAACCTTCAAAACAATGTAATTTCTCCTCAAAATGCTCTTTTGTTCTCAAGAGACACACACAAACCATCATATATCAAGACACTTATAAGGACCAGTTGAACACTGATGTGCTCAGTGTAAAACACTGCGATGAATTGAAAACACTTCTTCTCCATTCATTATAATGACTTGGGCCTTTTTTTGTTCAGTGTTACACTACAAACAGTACTACAAACAGTAGATTAGCTGATACAGTAAGTTGATATGCTTACCCTATCAATATTTTGAAATATCTCGTTGTTTTCTATTATTTTTCTTTGTATTTGCCGTAATGTTATGCCGTTTTTTGTAGGACAATGCTCATGATTTCAGTTTCCTGTTCAGGAGACAGAAGCCCTTGTGTTGGTAATCTTGAAACATACTTTATATCTTAATACTTTATACATACTTTATATCTTAATACTTGAAACATACTTTATCTTTACAGTCCTACAGAACAGCCCACAGGCAATACTGTACTACTGTGCTCATTGAGCTGTATTTTACTGTCCGGTACTGTACTGTATTGATACGCAGCACTGCAATGTTGTAGTGGCTTGGATCTCATCAGAGATTACGGTCCTTGGCCTCCCCATCCTCCTCCTCTGACTCTGCCTCTGCCTGTACTACTATACTGTATACTGAAGCTCTGATTGCTAATTGTAAGACTGTGTGACAGGAGTTTGCCCATCTGATGAGTCAGTGTGCATGGTAGGGCAGTTAGCTTTAGAATTTGAATGGCAGTGTGTTCTTTGTGAAAACAAGAGATTTTCTTCATGAGAATTGTGTCTAATGCACAGAATTGTGTGTAGTGTTTTGAGAACAGTGTGTTATAAAACTGCAATTTGAGTGTAAAGCAGAAATTGTGCTTATAGTTCAGCAGAATCGTTTCAGGAGGTTGGTGCATGAGCTACATATTATGAGAATTGTGTCTCAAGTACCAGAAATTGTGTGTAAACAATTGAGAAAAACTGTAATTAATGATGAATACCCTAATGAAATGGGGAAGATGTGACTGTCCGTGACGGCACTTCCTCACCGGAGACTGATGGATGTTTCATGGCACTTCCATGCCTACTGCCAGCTTCCTATATCAATTCTTCATGCTAGGCTGTCACTAGGTAATGAGGCTCGGTGGGCAATTCCTCCTCCAGGGATGGTCCTGGGCAACAGGGGAGGGTGCCACGCGGCAACCCTCTGTGAACACCAGGTTGGCACTGGTTTAATTACACATGTGCTCTGTATGTGTGTGTGTGTGTGTGTGTGTGTGTGTGTGTGTGTGTGTGTGTGTGTGTGTGTGTGTGTGTGTGTGTGTGACTGAGTGTGTGAGTGAGAGAGAAAGAGGGAGAGAAAGTGAGAGAGAGAGAGAGAGTGTGTGTGTGTGTGTGTGTGTGTGTGTGTGAGAGAAAGAGAGAGAGAGAGAGAGAGAGAGAGAGAGAGAGAGAGAGAGAGAGAGAGAGAGAGATAGGTGTCTCTGTTTGCCCTCAGAGAGTTGGTGTGCCACTGAGTGCTACTGGGAGGACAGCACACACAGAGGGGGACTTTGGACTCCTCGCAGGGATCCCCAAAGATCTGAGGCCCAGTAAACAACCCAACCCACACATAAGTCCATGTGGCCCACGTACCGAGGGTCTCCATCTCCACAGGGTTCATCTCTCTCACGCACTCACACCACACCTCCCTGAGGCCATCACAACTTTTCTGGACTGAACCAATTAGTAGTAGCAAGTGAAGGCGTTATATAAATAATGATTCATGAAATTCAAGCTGTAAGTAACAAACTGAAATACGTTTTGCAGTGAATATTTATGAGGATTTATGAGCTATGATTTATATAAGCTTTTAAGAGAAATTTAAAATAATCTATTTTTAATGGATTGTTGGTCCATTACTGTAACTGAAAAAATGGCTGTTCAACTTAAAACTTCCAACAGTAAATACTATTATATTAGGAGCACACAAACCAAATACAGAAACATCAACAGTAATTCTATCTTTTCTTCTCACTGCACCGAGGTTAAGACGATTGTTGAACATCATCTACAAACAAATATGGCTTGATATTTGAAATGTTCAAACAATCCACAGAAACACTAAAGCAATAATGCAAACACATTAGGACTGCATTGGAGCAATCAGTACGCTTTGGCTTTTTTTCCCCTGTCTTCAAGGGGATTACCAGTAAATCACTTGCACACAGGCTCCAATACTCCACTGAAAGAAAACTAGGGAACATCAATCACTAGCACATCCAGGCTGTTGTGTGTGTACTCCCGAAAAATAAACACACCATGTGTCGCCCCGGCAGGCCTGCCGAAAGCGAACCTCTGCATGGCTGATGATAATTGAAAATTCCAAGTAAACAGTAAGAGGATTACAATTTTGGCACACGCCAACCACTCTGAAAGGCATGTTTACAACTGATGATTAATTTCCTTGAGAAAAACACCAATGTCCAGCTCACTCCCCAGGGCCATTAAGGAATGATTACATACAGTTCCAGCAGCACCAACAAAACGTGTTGATCTTTGTAAACTATAAATCATACAAAACTATTAGTAAGTATTACAAGACTCAAGGACACACTGAATGGACTAGCCACTTTTTCACTTGTCAACAAGCCAGGTTGTAAGACAAATGTCAGATTCCATTAATAGGATGCTCTGAATTTTCTGTGCACACCAGTATGCACCTGTTTTAAGCTACAGATAGATAGATAGATAGATAGATAAATATTCTTCTTGCGTCATACAGCTCATCAGATAGACAGACAGACAATGGCCTCAGACAACAGACAACAGGATTACTAAGCACCCCCACGCCCTCCCACCCAACCACAATTCACAACACCAAGTTTCTCGCTATAAAATAGTAAAGTGCAGTGTCATTAGTGTGCTACCTATAGGTGCAACATCATCAGTGACCAAAGGGCAGTATCATCACACAGGAAGTGGATCAAGTTATTCTCCCTAAGTTATTCAGTAGTGTAACTGCTGGTAGGAGTAAATGATTTGCGAGCCTGGTGAGTTTGTAAGGAGGACGGCACCCTATATCTTGTGCCTGATGGCAGCACCTCAAAGGTCTGGAATAGGGGATGCAACCCTTCACCACAAATTGCCTGTCCTTTCCTCACCACCCTGGATTCGCAGATCGTGGTCAGAGAATTTAACTTATTTCCAGCAATCTTGCTGACCATGTTAACTAGCCAGTGTAGGCCTAGTGTATTTTTGTTTGTCACTCACAGTCAAAATACCAAGCAATGGAGCAGAAAGTTAAAATAAAGTTAAAAAAAAGAGCCATACCATCATGTCTCTCTCTACTTGACAGTCTCAGCTTCCGCATGAAATACAGTCGCTGTATACCCTTTTTATAGATGGCATTAGAGTTGGAATTCCATGATAGTATTGACACTCTCCTAATCCCTTGCCCCTCCCTAATCATATGCTAGTGGGTCAAACACCCACTTCTAAAGTCAAAGTTTTCTTCGTGTTTAGCAGAAGACTGCACCATTCTGTAAACTGATCTACCCAAACCCAGTAGTTGGTTTCATCTTTCCTGTATCAAACCTACAATCGCTGTATCACCAGCAAATTTGATTGATCCGATGTGTTGCTCCTGATTTCATTTGTATACAGGGTAAATAAGACTGGAAAGATTGTGCGTCCATGTGTGGAGCCTCCGTGTTTGCAATGGGAGAAGACACTGCTTGCACTGTTTGTCCCATGGTTTGTCCAGCAGTGACCCCCATCAACTCATAACAATGACAATGTCTTCCAAGGGTGCCAACATCATACCTACCCTTCATGACTCCTCACAATTAAAGTCAAATGTCCTTAGACAAGGTCAGCATGTCAAATCCCTTGGGGACAGTGGAGGAGGCCAGGATGCACTGAACCTGGTTCTGATGTATTCCTCCTGTCTCTCTGTCTTTGCCAAGGACAGAATGATGAAGCCCCTAGCTTCTGCTATTACACATGGGACCTGGGGGTGGGGGATACTCCCCTTGCCTTTGACTGCCACTGACTTCGACCTATGCAAAATCACAACTTTAAGCATGGTGATGGACATTTTGGAAGAGCACTGATCTGGCAAAGCCTAGATTTAATTATAGTATGGTTAAAAAGCACAATGGGGAATTTCTTTACTCTATCAGACAAAGCCATGGTGTCTTGGAAATTGATGGATTTGTAAATATTGTTGCAATAGAGTGGTTTGCTTTAACAAGATTTTAAAAAATAAATAAAAAATCTAATATTTCCACTAACTAGATATAGGATTCCCCATTAGTATAGCCAGATGTCCAATCATCTCTTGCCGACTGACTTTTCAGGTTGTACCTTATGTGTACCTTTGTATGGAGCTCCAGAGATGATTTCACATATACGATAAAGTTAACTTGGCAGATAATGGATGAATATATTTCATTTATACGACTGATTGATCAAAGTGATGAACTGAAGCGGATGAGGATGCTTCCTGAGCAGGTCCGGGGGGAAAAATCACGGTATTATGCAATAAATCCATCAAAAGTAGCTGCTAGCCTAATCCAATCTATACAAAACTGATTAGAAACAGAGCACTTTCATTTTAATGTTTTATTTTCAAATTATGTGCAATGTGAAGTTCACAGTAAAGATCAATTAATAGTTACCAAAGTTTCATATCATACAACCAAGCAAACAAAAGTGAAAAAAAAAAAAAGTAAAATAGAAGGAAGAACTCACTGGTGTTTTCCACCCAGCTGTGGATTCTCAAGAAAGCTTTGTGAGCCAAACAAAGGTAGCACAAGCTCTATAGCATTTTGCATGAAAAGCAGGCAATAGCACAAGGTGAGTTTTATCTCTTATGAAGCTTTTTGTACAACGGATGACTGGTGTTTGCTGAGAAGTTAATGTACGGAGTTAATATCTGTAATGCTTTGTAGTTTATACTGGTACTGTGGAGATGCAATCCAAAAAATAGAGAGTTAAAACTTTATAATAGCGTATGTGATTTTGCTTGGAGAGTATTTTTTTCCTTTTTTTTTTTAAACCCCAGAGCAAAATCTTTCACATACCAAACCTACGAGTAAATATAGAAAAAGAAAATAATACACCCATCAGAGACATACAAACAAACAACCCATCACATCTATTGTTCAAGTTGGGAAGGTAACAAACAGGGTTTGTTAAAAAACAAAAAAGGAAAGAAAAAGGGGAAAAAAACCTGTGCAAGTACAGCAAACATATGATACAGTATAATACACATTTAAACAAATGATTTAAATACAGTACTGTGTTTAACAATAGAAATCCTGAGAGTTGTCCGTTGCTTCCGGTTCCTGCATCTCTGAGCTTTTTTTTTTTTCAGCGGTTCACATGGGGTGAGGAGGCCATGGGCGGGTCGAGAGGTTCTGAGGTGCCCACAGTCCCCGCCCCACTGAGTCACATGATCGTCGCCAGTCACCGTAGTTGCTTCCCGCAGAGCCTTGTATCTGGCAGGGACGGCAAAGCAATGAGGGGCAGATGACCGCAAAGCCAGGCTGTGATCCGTCTATGTTGACTGTTTTCAAATCTTTTCGCAATCGCTTGCTATACATGGCAAAACTAAAATCTAACATTTCTTTTTTTTTTTTTTGTGAAACAGAGCTTTGAGGTTTTGAGTTCTGCTTTCTCCACAAGATTGCTTTGTCATCTGATTGAAAAGGACAGCCTCCGCTATTCACAAATAAAACAAGGAGGATGTAGTGCAAACTCAGGACCTGCAAGAACCTGCATATGATCAAAAACAAACAAACCAAAAAAAAAAAAATGTTGCGCTACAATAAGGGACGTTACCCGATGGCTGTAATCGTCACGTAATTCTGTACAAGATTGTCAAATAAGCAGCACCAAAAGTTTCTTCCTTTTCGGTATTCGTATTCCACGAAGTTAGAATGCATGGAAATAGACACACACAGCTCAGGATGCTTCTCAATCCTGACTTACGTCTGTGGAAGGGGTGGGGGGGTTGTGTGGAATAATTTGCAGTGGCAAGCCGTTCTTAAAAGTGGAAAAAATGATTCAGTGCAACAATGAGTAAGACTTCAGAGGGGCTCCGCTTGCTACTCCAACAGGCAAATATCACGCAGCCGGCATTCTGTCTCCAGGCCTGCTTTGTTTTATCTATAGGCACAATGACATCCCAGAGGGATTCTGCACTTTACGGACTCCCAAGGACAGGACTTCAAAACCACCCTTCAAAAGCTCACACAGATCACGTCGATTTGTCAAAATCAGCACCAAACATTTAGCTTGCAACAACTGTTAATGCACTTTCTCGAAGAAGTGAGGAATATGTTTTCGTTCTTTCAGGCCTAGCCTATCCCTTCGCCCCTTTCCACACAATTTCAGCTTCTACTGTTATTGCTACGAGAACTAAACGTTCCAGACCACAATGGCGCATTTCGCAGAATGCATTTTTGGCCTTTGAGATGCCCTGTCTGAATGCAGATGTTTTGTTTGTTAGAGTCCGAGGCATGTCCACAGAGAGCCACCTGCGGAGAGATGACCACTCAGACCCAACCACTTTAAAAAATAATAATAAATGAGAAAAAAAAAAAAATCAACACCCCTCTCTCCACAATCTTCCCTTCACTCCCTATCAGACAGGCATGGTGCTTCTGTCAGCAAAACCTATTGCCTGTTCTGGATCCTCTCCACACACACACACGCACACACGCACACACACCTCACAGCTACCCATTCAGCTGTACTCATCATATTTTTCTCTACTCCAATATGGAGACTATGTAACTTCTTTCTAAAGATGTTCTGGCTGGTGTAAGTTGTTTTTCATGAAAGATTTGGATTTTGAGTAAGACCCACAATGTCCACCATACTGATTCACAAAACAAAACAAACTAAAATAATCTCAAAATAAACCCACACACTCATTCAAAACATAAAATATGTGATATATAGCAAACTTGTGAGACATACTGCAAACACATACATAACCAATACATATATATGTATACACACACACGCATTATATATCTATATATATATATGAGAGAGAGAAAAAGAAAGAAAGAAAAAAGAAAGAAAGAGAGAAAGAAAGAAAGAGATAGAGAGAGAAGGAAAAAAAGAAAAAGAAAGAGAGACAGAGAGAAAGCCTGTCTTATGAAAAAGCATGATGAGGGGTCTCTCGCACATCTTGGCAATGCAACAGAATGCACCAAAATGATAACGCACACCTATCACAACCAAACACACTCAAATGTAAAACAAACATCTCAAACTCAATCCTAAAATGAATGGCCACGCATTAGGAGGCATGGCAAACGTCACAAAACATTAAAATGAAAAACGGCAAAAATTACTTGTCTTTTTTTTCTTTTCTTTTTTTTCTTTTTTTCAACCTAGCTACTTAACAGAGAGCACACCCGCTCAACATACCCGTATGAGTACACATAGCTATATATTCTTTCATATATTTGCTTTTTGTACTTCTGGTGTCAATGCTCTGCACCAACTCATTTCCAGAGGGTGCCCTGTTAACGGCCTCAACACTGCATGCCAACAAAACTGAAGGAAAAAACAAAAACACCAAACCAACGGTCTCAAACCTAGAAGAATGACAAATGGCTCAAACTCATGTTTTGCAAACCATATGATAATTGCACTTATGATTCATTGTACGGCTGTAAAAGAAGTAATCGTGTGGGTGCCCTGTGCTCGCTGGACAGGCATCGACAACGGGCACCTTTAGAAGAGTGTACACCCACAACAACAACGACGACGACGACGACAACAACAACAAAAAACGCCGTCCTTCGGACACTCAAACACTTTTGTTTAAGACTTTAGAAATCCTGACGGTCTCTTGACCGAGACGCTCGGAGCAGGGCATCATCTGATCCCCTGTGGCCGAGTAGCACCTCAGGCATGCCAAGGGTGGCAATTACCCCCCTCCTCTCCCTCCCCGCTGCATCAGAGCACTTTGAGAAGACACTGTGGGTAGAGTTTGGCCACCACGCATTCAAAATGGCGGCCCAGGTCCCAGAGGCGGTCGGGCGTCTCGTAGACCTTCTTCCACTGGTCCGCCTCGTCGTCGTACTGGTAGAGGGAGTTCTTGCGGCTGGTGCGGAACACGTGCTCCTCCACCATCACCTGCGTGGCGCGCACAAACAGGTGCAGCTTGCCGCCAAGCAGCAGGGCCTTGATGTAGGGGCTGGTGGCCTGGTCGAAGGGCAGGTCGTGCCGGTGGCTCCAGCCGTTCTGCTCGATGTCGTACACCTCCACGGTGAAGGTGCGCTGGTGGTTCCTGCAGACGCCGGCGATGTAGTAGATACAGTTCCTGTGCAGCACGGCCAGACCCTGGCTCCGCGGGATGCTCATGGGGCTCAAGTGGCCCCAGTAGTCCTTCCGAGGATCAAAGAAGAAGAAGTACTCCCCTGCAAGTGAATGACTCCATGTTAGAAGAGGGGGGAAAAAAGACAACCCAAGTAGGTCAGGTGGTAACATTGAGTTTTTCCTGTAGGGCAGGTCAAAGCAGTAACCTTATGCACAATACAGTCAGTACTGTAACTTCAAGTTCCTCTTTACTCTATTCCTCCAACTCCAGTGACCACATTTTTTTCATCTAATAATTATCTAACCGAATTCTCATCCAACTCACAAACCATGCACATGCTCACATTAGGCTGAAATAAGTAAGAAGGCTGCTAAAAGTGAAAGATTTAATGATCGAGCAGTGTAGGTTCTAACTGAGCGTTTGTATCACTCTCACCTTGCAAGACGTAGATCCTTTCCTTATACTCCACAGCACTGTGAAACTCCATGGCAATGGGCATGGGGCTGACGGCAGTCCAGCAGTTGTCGCGGGCGTCGTAGCACTCGACCGACTTGAGCGCGTTGCGCCCGTCGCCCTCGTAGACGCGGCCTCCCAGCGCGTACAGCTTCCCGCAGCAGTGCACCAGCCGGCAGCCGATGCGCGCCCGCAGCAGTGGCGCCCGTGGCAGCCAGCGGTTGTTGGCGTGCTCGTACTGCCAGAAGTCGCTCTCCGCCCGGTGGTCGATGCACACCTCGCTGTTGCTGGGCCGGTACCCGCCGGCGATGTAGATGTCGTTCTCCGAGGTGACCAGGATGCCCACCTCGCGGAGGTCGTTGGGCGGCTTGCACAGCTTGTACACCTTCCCCGTGGCCGTGTCCAGGCAAGGCACCGTCTGCTTCTTCCCTGAGTGCTTGTGTGCCGCGTCGAAGCAGATCACCATCTCGGAGGCGGTCATGCCCAGCCGCTGCGGGCACCCGTTGGTGCCGTTGAGGTGGCCCTTGTCGACGGGCTCCTTGGGCATGGCGATCGCCAGGGCCGGCGGGATGCGGCTGCGGAAGGCCTCGTCCAGCAGCGGCAGGCGGATGCACTTGGAGAACACCTCGGGCAGGTGAGTCTGGCGCCCCTCCCGGTCCTGCTCCAGCCAGAGCACCACGCTCTCGTACACGTGCTCCTCCTTGGTCACGTTCAGGTCGTCGCTGTTCAGGATGCCCACCAGCTGCTCTTTGGTCAGGTGCAGGAACTCCTGCTCGCCCACCACGCACAGGAACTTCTTGCGGATGTAGTCCTGCGAGCGCTCCCGCAGCTCCTGGTGCCCGTACGCGTCCGCAAACATGAACACGCCGATGCAGTTCTGCGGGTCCAGGCGGCTGATCATGAACTGGGCACACTGGTCCTGCAGTGCCGGGATTTGGAAGATGCTGGCGGCCGTGAAAAGCGCCTGCACGTTGGACTCGGAGAGCGTGACGCGGGACGTGTAGGCGTAGTCCAGGACCAGGTGCATGGACTCGGATTCCACGCCAACGATGCGCACCTCGCGCTGGCTGCTCTCTGTAAGGCCACTTGTGAACATGGATCTGCGATGGAGAACAAGTGAAAGACTCTTAAGTTTCAGATCAAAGTGGGCAAATGCAAAGCTACCAAAGACTACCATTATAATATATATGACCAAGGCTTTTGATTTAAGTATCTTTCATTCTAGATCAACATCTAAAACAGAGTATTTCAAGTTTATGTAAAGCTAATTACTTGTATAGCTATTTTGATCAGCTTTGGCAGCTTTTCCATACTGATGTTTCACTAAAGCCACACTTACCTGAAGTAAGGGCTAATGGCGGCCAGGACATTTCTGTGACAGGAAAATGTCTTGCCATGGTCCACCTCCACAACGATATCTGTCAACTGTGCTTCATCATACAGGACTTTCAGCTGCTGAAGGACGTTGCACGCATGAAGAGCGTCTACCCCATTGAAGCTTGTATTTGCTGGAGTTCCATTCTGCACTTGTAACAGCTTTCCGACCTCTGAAGGTGTCAACATTTTTTTTAAAAAAAGACGACAACAATCCATGTCAATGAAATACATATACATAAGACACATTTGTGAGATGAAAACATGTGTGTACATTCTATATAGGAAACTTTTCAGTCGCCAGTGTGTACCGACATAGTAGCAGACCTTACTGTGCTCAGAAGGCTGATTATGGCTTATGGCTTATGAGACAACCTTTGAAACCTACATTAATATGCTTTACCACAAGTGTCAACTTCACAGCACCCCATATCATCGAAACATATCATCGAAGGGTGGCGAAATTAAACAGTAGATATTTCTGACAATGTGAGGATCACAGCTGGACATAAACATGCGCTCCATTAATCAATCAAAGTTAATACGTGCTAAACACAAACTTCAAGGATAGTGTGTTCAACACAAGCAGTGAAATGCATTAGAAACCGCTGAACTTTCCGATTCGACTGATAAGTCTGAGAAAGTCTTCCCGATTTTACACAATCTGCCTGACCTGACAAAACAAAGGACATGTGGCAATGAGGTACTTGAGTCAGCGGATTTCAACAGCTTGCTACATAGCTTGCTGGCTAGCCCTAAAGCGTCAAACCAGTTTGCAACTACTAGCACAATACAAGTGATATCAGCTATCTGGCTAACTAACGTTAGCTTCCAATACAGCCAGCTAGCTAATGTGTTTACGGCTTGCAGTGCTGTTACGATAGCAAAGTTATGCAGCCCGACTCAGTGAAGTTAGAGTTAGATAGATTACATAAATGACGCTAATGTTGATCGAACAGGCAAGACAGTAAGATGCTCCACATGTTTGACTTGCTAAATTATCAACACCAGAGCTATTTGAGCAACAAGGTACTAAGCAGCTCCTATTTGCTAATCCGACTGGACCAAGACGTTCAAAAGTTAGCAAGCTAACACTAGCCAGAAATGGCTAGCAAATACTTTGGTGGCTATCGATTTGCATTAACGTTACACTAATCACACTGCCTGATACATATTACATCGGGAGATTGACAGCACAGGGGCCAAATACAACAAGGTGAAATGTTTCTGAATCTCAAAAATGTAACAAATCAGGCCGGGTGTTAATGTTCAATGTTTACACAAACGGCAATCATGGTTGGCAAGTTAGCCGGCTAGCTAGCTATCGAGCTAACAGCACACTTTTTAACTGATACAACCATTCATTTTGAGTTGGTCAATGTTCCGTTAAATTAGCATATGTGTCAACAGATTTCACGATGAACACATTCTTAATCATACATTAAACTTTCTGAATAATTTGTAAATGTTTAAAATGTCATGATACGTTTAAATTTTAAGTGAAACAATCAAGAAGCTCAAACCTCCCCCGGCAGCCATTCTCGCCCAGTCTGTCTCGCTGCAGATGGTAAAACCAGACGTCACCAGTGGATCTGAGCCCCGGAAACAAGCACTAGCCAATCATTTCTGTCGAAGTGAAAAAATTAGCCAATGGCATTGTACTCCACTAAACTTGGGGAAAAAAATATTTCGACACAGCAACAATGTTGGCATGTGAAGGCTACAGGTGCCAAAACGAACCCTGATCAATGATTTCTTACTACAACCTAGCTTAATCTTGATTTATGATAATGACCATAATAATCTCTATGCAGCCTACTCACTCTTACTCTCACTCACATGCAACATATGTTTTGAAAAAAGAAAAAAGTCTATCTCTAGTCGAGCATGAAAGCATTCCCACAAAATGTGTAGGCTTAGCCCACCCCACCACATATAAGGCAGTTTGTTATTTAAAGACATGTCTACAGTAATTTTCTCTGTATTAGCCGCATTGTGTATAGTCCGCAGGGCAGTGTTTTATGCAAGTCAAAAGAAACAAAAGCGTATGACCATAACTGCCCCAGTGTAGCTGAAGAAATTTTGCAAAATCACTGTATAAGACGCGACTAATAGTTGGGCAATTAAGGTATCTTACTCAGGGTAATCAACAGGAACTTCTGTATCTGCCAATTAAATCTGGGGTAAAGTTATTTTATTTCTTAAACCTGACTAAGACACTAAAGACTAGACACTAATTTCAGATTGTGGAGTCTGAAATGTTTCTTGGATCATTCATTGTAAACCACGTGCGGTCAGAATTCTTGAGCAACAAACCGGTCCTAACCATTTGCGTCATGCGGAAGTTGATCTAAAGTGGGTTGGAAAAACGATAGACGCTCGCTAACCATCTATAGATTTGTGACATAGGCTGTGGATATTACAGATAACATCCAGACAATGACGCCCACTCCATGCTTATTTGTTCACACTGGACTTTGACTTGCTCATCAAATTAAACGTTGTTAAGTTGTTAATATTCCTAAATTGTGGTAGGGACAGAGAAAGGCGTTGATTACCTGATGAACTGAAGGTTTGATAAATACCACACTAGCTGAAGTGTCACAGCATGCGATTTCTGCAATTTCTGGCTATTCACAAAAGTAATCTGGCCCTGAATGTACATTGTAGTGCAAATTCTAGACCAACAAACCCTGCCTAGGCCTACCAGCCAGCTAAGGTTGGTGGAACGCTCTGTTAAGACCTTATCTCACTGTCTCTCACCTTTTTGTTAATCTGTCAGTCAGCCCTTAATGTGTAAATCAATCTTCCACATGGCTGCGCCAAGGCCTCTTGGCCTGTGGAACCCAATTTTTCCACTTCACAGGAGGTAGCCAATCTTTCCCCATTCGAAAACAATGCACTAGTCTGTACCATCACCAGAACCGCATAGCCTATGTCCAGGCCAAATCATTTGTTTTGGGAAAGGGTGATAGATTAGGACTGGTCTATTGAGGGTCGTTGAACCAGCTCACAGTGGTCTGCACTGAAGTGTGGAGGCAGTCAAGATGCAGTGGAAAGTTATGCATTACTCTGGGACAGATTTTAATGTTGGATCATCACATGTAAAGATTCAGAGTAAATGGAATTATGAGGACGAAGACACTAAAATCCCAATAAGGACAGTATTATGTGAAAAAAGTGAGTAAGGAAAACTACCTTTGGTCTTTAATTGGATAGTGTGGCTTATAAACGGTCAACTTCTTCAGATATGGGTTATGAAATGTTTAAGTAGCCTACTGTACACAGTATACAGTATATATCTGCTAATCTGATTAGCTTGATCCAATTAGTCGAAACATGGAGACATTTTTAGACGTGCACAATTCATTACACAACTGAAATTGAAATGTATACATTTTTGGCAATATAAGATTGATCGCTTAATTTACATGCCTCAATAAATCATGTTCAATTAAGAGAATTCATATGATTAAGGTTGCTGTGCATTGACTGGCAGGTCACTAAGTGGCACATAGATTGCGTGCACTACACGTCGAGAACTCGACCATCTTGATGTAAAGGAGACGGGGCTCTGCTTGCGATTATTCCAGAAGGGTGTGATGAAGGGTACTTCCCTCCTGGAGGCAGAGATGATGTTTCCCCAACACCAGCAACACCACTGGCTCCTCCATGATTCATGTTGGTCTTTTTTCTTGTACTCTATCCAGGCCAGAGCAGCTGGAAGCATCAGGAAGCCCCCCCCCCCCCCCCCTCCCTTCTTTCCAACGATTATCAGCATTGCACCGGGTGGAAATCCACTCAAATGCCCAAACCAGCAATCCAGCGCTGTAAAATAACAGAAAAAGAGTCAAATGAAATAGAATGGCGATCCACACAATCGATTTCACATTTCTCTCCCCAATATCTCCTTGCTCAGCTTTAGTGGAGGCTGTGAAATTGGCCCCGACTGTTCAGAAATGAAGGAGGAAAAGACCTCCCTGGGGTTTTGTTCTTTAATGACACCTTTTGCTTATATTTGCCCCTCGGTAGGCATTCCTTTTCTTCATAGGTAGAATATGATGTTATTATAGGCCTATAGGTGCACTTTATCATTGTATTTTGCCACCAACAGCATGTTGATTAATATAAAGTGCTTTCAGAATCCGCCAGTCTGTTTTCTGAAATCTAAAGGTTGGGTTTATGCCGTACAATTGAACACATGTAGACCAAAAATAAAATGTGGCTATATGGGCCAATGCATTTTCCATTTGACATATTACCATTGAATTAATACCTGCCATCAGTAATTCAAGTCATTTTCTGCTGAAGGTACACAATTTTACAAAATGTCGATTACAATGTGCAAGCTTAAAGGACAGATGTTTTTTTTGCATACACATTAATACAGCATACTTGTTTTGTGAACAACAAGGTTTTCAATTTTTTTTTATGTTGAAAAATTAGACTACGGGTAAGACTGCTATGGTTTTAGTTTGGTTGTAACTTTTTGCAGCTTTTAACCTAAAAACATTTATAACATGAGCTTTGCTATGTGTATGAAAAGTACTTATATATCATCCGATGTCCTTGATCGCTCTTGCTATTTTACAATGCATTCACAGCAGGCTGCTGAAGAGGACTGACACACAATAAGAAAAGGTGTTTTCCCCCGACCTGCATTTTATATACATTATGTGTGTTTTTATGAGGATGCACAAACATAACCTTCTCTTTTCCCCTCCAATGTCTACCTCAGAATTTAATCACTGATGTGCATATCACATTCAAAAAGAAAAAAAACTATACACTGTTTCCACACACACACGTGAGGGAGTTTTGAGGGGAGAAATTGTACTTTGGTGATGAATCTTTCCCCATCGCGACTTGAAAAGCTCTCTCCTCTCAGGGTGAGAGACAATCACCCCGAACCTCCTGCATGGTTGAGGGAAAGGGATAAGCGGCAAAATCCCTGGGCTCGGGCCATTGAATTGCAGAAAAGACAAGGGAATGAGATGGAATACGAGTGGGAGAGGAGGCAGGGGGTGTAATTGTAGTTTAAATGTGTGTTTTTGTCAGAGGTGGGGGGAATAGGTTATTATATGCCTCTAGGGACCTTGAAGAGAATGCATGGGGATGTTCTGAAGAGCCTACCAGTCGCCCCATGCCTTCCGTGCCACCCAGGACGAGACAAATAGAAGCACGACGGGACGGCTCGGTAAATACCAGCCCAGAGTACCCGCTTCATGTTTAAAAAGTGCCTCTCTACCCCCTATCCGAACAGGCGAATGAATACGAGAACATCTGCTGCAGGCTCCAGGCTCTGCCATCCTTCACTATGTAATCCCGAGATAGAAAGGTCCTTCGCTCTGTAGCTATTGAGGAAGCTGTTTCTTTTATAGCTGCTCCTCAATCAGAACTAAATAAGAGTTCATATAAGAAAGATGAACTCAGTGGTTTAGTTAATTTGTTATATATTAAATGTGGTGGCTGTGGTCTTCGGAATGATCATTATATGAATAGTTCTGGGCCTAGTTCTGGTCTGGTTGTTTTTTGTCATTAACCGGGAGATTAGATTGCATTCTTACAATAAACTTGAAGAAGCCATTATCTTTACTGACTACCCACTGAGCATAGGCATAATTGGGTATAATATGAAAGAACACAAATAAGTCACATTTTGTTTCGTGCAGAGCGCATCTGCTCTCCCTCGATAAGAAGTAATCTATTTCATCGCCCGAATACAACTGGCCACAGATGTGCGTCCAAGGTGCCTCTGTCAGCTTCCATTTATCTGAGCCTGTGAGCACACACACACACACACACACACACACACACACACACACACACACACTCACACACACATGGAAAAAACAAGGCATGCACAAAAATGGACAAACACATTGATTGTCTCATTTTCTCCAGTACACATGCCAGAGAGAGAGAGGAGACAACCATGGGAGGTGAGTTGCAGTGCGAGCAGGCTATAGCTAGCACTCTCTTCCACCCTGTTCACCACTCACACAACTTTTTTTTGAAACACTTCATTAAGCCGGGTGACCGTGCCTCAGCTGTCCTTCAGGTTGTTAAAGCAAACAAACAAGGCAACACAGCCCGCTGTGAGGTCAAGCCATTTGTTCCACTTGTCCAGCTGATGGATTCAGTTTTATAAAATCCGGCTTTATTTAGCCAGCTCCTAATTGCGAAGGGAAAAGGGTGAAAAAAAGAAGGGGAAAAAGCACACATCCATGAAGTGCTTCAACAACCTCTCCCTCTCCCTCTCCCTCTCCCTCTCCTTCTCCCTGCTCTCCACCCCCCTCCTTTCTCTTTCGCTCTCTCTTTCTCCATCCCTCTGTCATTCTCGTCTTCTTCACAGGCCATGTGTCCTGCGAGATGGTTCAGCTCATTTGATGCAGGCCGGGAGGGGGGTTGGGTGGGTGTGTGTGGGGGGGGGGTAGTGGACACCCAGCTGGGAGGTCGGCGGCTCTAATAGTAGAATCGGATTAGAGGACTCCCCCAGCGTGCTCCATGCACCCATGTGTGAAAGCTCTGGCTGTCATCAATATTGAGGCGGTGGCACGGGGAGATCCATCAGCAAATCCGATTGCACACTGAGAATTCTGAGGTCCCAGCAGAAACAGGGCATGGTGCGGGGAGGGTCTCTTTCTATTTCTCTCTGACTCTCTCTTCCTCTCTCTCTCTCTCTCTCTCTCTCTCTCTCACTATTTCTCTCTCCGTCTTTTTTTGCATTATGCTGTTCCCCGGGCAAGTATTCTCCATCATGTCAACGTAATGTACCACACAGAGGCAATCATACAGCCCCCAAGCCTCGCAATGACTGCTTAGCGGAGAATCATCTCAGCCATGCAGCAAGTGTGCGCCAGTCAATATGATCTCTTCCTCCCCAATATGTTGAAAAAGTCTTCATCACATTCTCCCCCTAGGGGATGGCATATCTTTGGCATTTTGGATGTGTCCAGGATTTCTTCCCAGCCTCTTTCACAGTCTAGGTTTACATTTTTCATCACAACTAAACATTGTCACATCTGTTTATGCCACTTTAATTTATGTTTTAAAAAAATGTGTTTTAGATTAAACACAACTGGACATTATTTGGACTGGACGTTATTATAAATGTCTCTCCCCTCACAGAATGAGTATAGCTATACTCACAAGCTTTAAAACAGCAGCCTGCTTATGTCTACTCACACAGTGTTTGAGAAATGGCAAAGGGGGCACGCGTTTTTCACCCAAAGTGCTGACAAGAGGCATGGGCGGGTATTATCGTGTGATTGATTAACCGGACAGCCAGCCCGAGGGGCTGACACAGCACCGGGTCAGATGAGAATGTTCCGGTCCAAGATCAGCAATGCCACCACCACCGTGTGCATGTGTGGACGCGAACGTTACAGCCGACGGGCTAACTCAACCAACCGCTTCAGCAAGGACAAAGCACTTTTTAGCCAGGGAGTGCCCTTGGAATGTCGCACGGTGGCAACAGCACAATTATCTGTATCATTTATTGGAAACAAATGACTAATGGGGCACATAATCTTTGTTGACTTGCATTGGAAGAGTTGCATTTATTCCAGACAGTGAGGGAGGTGAGGGATTAGTTGTTTGGAGATAAGCACTGCTGAAATCACTCCTCTGCATTGTAGCAAAAAAAGAAAAAAAACACAGAAGATTAATCAGAACTGGTTGTTCTTACAGCACACTATTCTTCATCCAGTGCTATCACGCGCAATCAGTGCTTCTTGACTGTGACTTGTGGTTGTTTTCGTTTTGGCACATGCAAGCACAGATATAATCTCATCCACCTTTGCATATTTAGAACTGTTCTGAATGTTCTGTTTCGGTCTCCCTGGTGTTGACAGGGACCAGGATTAGATCCAGCAGTTTTTTCCTGCCCCTGTGCTTATGCCAGAGCACTGCTTCCAATTTATGTGACTTTAATAATAAACAGTTTGTTGAAGTAAATGAAACATTTTACTGTCCAATCACTCAACTTTTAATGAGACGCAAATTACACCATGAGTCCTGTTTTAGGGTTATTTTAAAGCATGTATTTCAAGATTTTTCCAAACTTTTTTATTACTGCAGACTGCTTTATTGCTTGTAGCAATACATTTGTATATGTTTATATTCATGCAATATAGCACTGAGTTTCAATATAATGAGCAAAGAGGCTAAAACCTCTACAGTGTCTGTCGCTATCTAGCACATCTCTGTAGGGAAGGTGGGTTTGTTGGACAATATTGATTATTGCTGCCAGTTCCTACTACAGACAAGACACTGTAGCTCTGGCCTATGTGGAGCTGAAGGCTTGAAGAGTCATTCTCCAGAAAATAAAAGTCTGTGTGGCTGCAGTGTGGAATCTGCTGGGTCAGTGGAAATCCACTGCCAAGGCCCAGCTGTGCTTGACACTGAAGTTGAGAGGAGAAGCCTGTGACCTGAGTGAAGTTGGGCCCAGCCCCTGGACCATGAGAAGATAGGGAGGGAGAGAGAGAGAGAGAGAGAGAGAGAGAGAGAAAGAGAGAGAGAGAAAGAGAGCAGAGGGTCAGAGCAGTATGCTGCAGTACCGATAAAGTGCTGCACATCAAAAGGCTCATCTTCAAGAGAACATGCAAGTACCAGCAGAACGGCTGTGAAAGATTGGCTCCAAATCGCAGGTGCTCTTGCTGTTTGTATTATGATTCATGTCGTGTTTTGGCCCTCTCATCTCAGTCCTGGGCCGCTATACTCTTTAATCACATGTGTGAGAGCACGTCTCTTTCAAAGGAAAGTAGAGGACATTAGATGAATATGTAAGAGTATTGAGATATGGTTACAAATGATTATGGATTGTGTTGATGGCAATGCAAAATTTTAAGCAGAAAAGTCATATAAACAAAGATGAATAATTTTGGATATTAAGATGTTTTTTTGTACTTACAAACAACATTGCTTTGGAATGGATGAGAAGATATGGTGGTGGAAGATATTCCTAGTGCTTATGTGGAAAAGTTGCGAGTTACAGTAAGTACAGACATGTGTCTTTGTTTTACAATATATTTCATTTTGACTTGTGCTTTATGGGCAGTTGTGTGTACAGAAAGATCAGTCGGATCCTGCTCTTTACACTGCCTGGAGTCTATCCCTACTGTCCATCGGAACGAAATAATCAGAAAATAATCGCTGCCAAGACTCCCACGGAGCGGGTCTTACCGGGGCAAACGCCCGTGCCATGTTTGAGCTCCGACTGGCCGCATGGTGAGGAGCCGGCAGGAATACTGATGAGGAAGCTCTGTGTGTCTAAGTCACTGACCTGAGGTGCAAAGATATACAGTACGTCGGTGGAACACAATATGTGACCATCAGCTGCGCATCAACACACAATGCAATACAATCATCTGCTGTCATCGAATCATATGAATCACTCTAATCCGTCAGTCATCCAATAGCCCTCACTAAAGACATGTCCTCAATGTGCAAATGGTCTGGGCACAAGTCCTACCTGTGAACACATGAAGCAGCTAGTAGGACGAGGAGAAAGGAGGGGAAATGAGCATCTATCTTTTTTGCGAATCTCAAATAGTTCTGAATGAAAGAGCGGAGCTGTGGCTCTTCTCTGGCTGACGTCTCCTGGCCATGACAGAGGACTGTGGCTGAGAGTTAATTAAGCGCTCAGCCTCTGAAGCCATCTCCACACCAGGGACCATGTCTGCAGCCTCCTTAAGCGCCCTTGAAATGAGACTGGATTTGCGCCGCATTCAGGGCTGCGGAGCATGTCATTCCCCTCTTTCTATAGCTTGTCCATTTATTTTTGTCATGTTTATTTTTCTCTCTCTCTCTCTCTCTCTCTCTCTTTCTCTCTATTTGTTCTGCACTCATATGTTGTGGG
>NC_085002.1:14642993-14685493 GCF_963854185.1 Sardina pilchardus | reverse complement strand
ATGTGAAAATGTATTCTAAGCACCGAGGACACACATTTCATACATATATGTATGGAGTATATTGTATACACACGACTATGCATGTATTTCATAAGAGGACATGTGGTTAAAAATTCACAAGTATGAAATATATAGTATGAATTTGTCACATATAAATATATTTGTGAATACATGAATTTCGTTCACACATAATGGAGCATCAGTCACAGCAAAGCCAGTGTAATCAGTTGCTTTGAGAATACCGTTCAGGCCAAGGGAATAACTATCCATATGGGTCTCAGCCACTTGCGGTCGGATTCATAAGGACAAAACAAATCCTTTTCTAAGTAATGTGTAATTTGATCCACTTGGCTGAATTAAGCAGCCAGACATCACTTGAAAAAAATGTTTCTACATAAACCTGGTCTTATAATAAGTCACATATCAGACAGATAGATCACAGTTTAAACATAACCTTGACATGACCTTCATTCATTCTCAATTTATGACTCATGACTTCTGCAGAAAATAGTCTACTTGATGTCCCCACTATGGAGCTCTCAGGTTTTAACTACACTAATGTCCACAAGGTGGTGCTGTCATATACTCAATGAGTTACAGGGAAATTCAAATAAATACAGGTTTAAACAGACAGAGTTGTATCTTTTGACAGAGGGACTTGCTTATGCTTGTAGGCTATGCTTTCTTGACAGGTAAGCCAAGCCTAGCAATGTCATGTGTATTTTGTTTTGTTGATTAATCACTATGCTCTAAACTATAAGGAACTTACTCATATCTGAGGACTTATTCATATCTATTCGGGTGGCCATTATACTATTATTATTCTTGTAGTCAGATTGTGCAGCAATACATGCATTGTATGTGATTATGGAGGTCACAAGTGGTCTAGGAATCAATTAAACGTCCACAGTGAGTTAGTATATGCAAGGGTAGTCGTGGTCCTGGTACGGTGAGTGCCTCCAGTTGAAAAGTGTTTCGGCACGCTGAGGAGTAGGGGGGGGGGGTTACCTCAAGCCAAGGCCAGCATGTTACGGCTTCACGCCTCAATAGCAGTGAGCTCAAAGGTGGAACAGAGGCTAATAAAGAAACAGAGGCCAAAGAGGGAACTAATCTAACACAAGCTTGCCCGGAGCCAGTGCACAAAATATTAAGTAGTGCCATATGGTAGGAGTAGTCACATTGATTTTTCATGACATGACGGGTTGCATAATGAGAACAAAAAAACAGCCTAGGCTACTTGAGGCTTGAACATAATCTTCAAAACTACTTAGTTTTGGTAGCTAGAAGTAGCCTAAATATTTTATTTCTAATGTAGGCTATTCCAATGACTTTAAATGTGGTTTTCAGTTAGCCTGGCACGCCCTCCCAGTGACGCAACGCCTTCAGGCTTTTGCTGCTGGTCTGGCCAACTGCTCATTGAGAAGGATTTCTGAGTTCCCGAAATCTGCGGAACTGCCCCCTTTGGTCGAGAACCAATCAACTTTGAGCAGCTCCAACGGCTCTGGGTAGAGGCGTGTTCAAGGCAGAGGAAAGAGTGTTGTTATTGGTTTAAACTCGGCAAACCGCTTTCTGACATCTACCAGTAGCAAATCGAGGCACTTAAAGGAGGCGGGTCAACCAGCGCTTGCAAGAAACCATGTTAGCACAGGCTGTTGGTCAGACTAAAGTCTCGCAGAGCCTTTGAAAGTCGATGGTAATCAGGCTAGTTTTCAGTAGCCTATAGCACTGAACACGTGAAAAAAAACCCCAGATGATCAAGCATATAGTTAAGCCCAAAATTATTAGCCCCCCTGAAATTTTGGAACATTACTCTAAAATTCTCCCTAAATTTTTCATCCCTGATCAAATTTTAAAAATCAAACATTCGCCAGTGTTATTATGTAGAATCTGGTGCATTTTGGAGTGTTAATATATTATTAGGAATGCTTAATCTCAAATTGTGTGAAAAGTGGAGTGGTCAAAATTAATAGCCCCCATGTGATTTTTTTGCTTTTAAACACACACGACCAACCTGTCACCTTTCAAGCCACACCTTTGCAGTTAGTTAATGTCCAGACAACACCTGAGCACCCAACCAGCATTGATTGTTTACCTAAAGACTTCAAGGAACAGGCCTACAGGCACTTGAACACCTGTCTGAGGGGGGACTTTCTTTACAGGCATACTGAAGATAAAGGAAATCTGTCTGGACCTCAGAAAGAACATCATTGAGGCCTATAATATGGAGAAAGGCTATACTGTAATCTCTAGATGCTTCACAGTCTGTAGAACAGCCGTGCAAGGCATCATTACAATGTACAAAGAGTTCCAAGTTTGTGCATAACCAACCTAAGTGTGGATGAAAATGCTAAATATCTCAATCTAGAGAGAAAAATCATCAGGGATGTTAGCAAGGAACCCTGCACATCCGCCAAAATGATAGTTGTTGACCTTGAGACCTCTGGGGTTAAAGTCTTGAGGAAGACAGTAGCGAGGGATTTTTATTGTGGAGGCCTCCAAGGTCATCGGCTGAGAAAAAACCTATTAGTCCAAAAGGGGTGCTTCAAAGTCAGACTGAACTTTGCACATGCACATTTAAAAGCTAAAAATGACTTTTGGAAAACTGTCCTTTGGTCTGATGACATTAAACTGGAGCTGTTTGGGCACATGGATGTTGCCTATGTTTGGCGAAAAGAAGGAAGGCCTACAACCATAAAAATACAGTTCCCATAGTGAAGCATGGTGGTAGGAGCATCATGTTATGGGGCTGTGTTGCTGTCCCAGGCACAGGGAGCATTGTTTGGGTGCATGGGATCATGAAAAAGAAAGATTATGTTGACCTTTTGAGGGATAACATCAAGACGCCTGCTCTTAGTCTAGGCTTAGGTCACCACCAGGTCCTTCAGCATGATAATAACCCAAAGCATAGTGAAAAGTGGTCTAAAACGCCCTAAAGGATACCAAAATCAAGGTGCTGGAATAGCCTACACAGAGGCCAGACCTCAACCCCATTGAGAATCTGTGGCACGTGCTTAAAGCAAGAGTCCATACAAGAAAACCATGCAGTTTGGACAAGCTGGAGCTAAAGAGTGCTTAAGAGATATGTGCCAACATAGTAAAAGAGTATTCAAAGAAGTTGTTGTCAGTTGAAGCAAAGAAAGGCTACACTATTGACTATTAATGGTCTGGGGGCTAATAATTTTGAACATGTCAATTTTTGCTTTTCTTGTCACAAATCAGAGCATGAGTAAACAATGATCATCAAACTTTGTGGGCATACTGTCTTTACGCTTCTGTAATCATATAAACTAGCCACATTCTTGGAAATGGTCATTTTCATGTATAAACAAAGATTATGTCTGAATTCATAAGGGGGGCTAATAATTTTGGGCTTAACTGTATATTCTAGGATAACCTTAAAATGACGATATTCATGTATTTCTAGCCTATTTGAAATAGTTGTCGTGTTGATTTTAACCACATGGGGGCAGACTCTCCCCTTTTACGATGAACTGACCCCCTGAGGGATTTCGAAAAACTAAAACAGTTGACCTTTTTAACTCGAATTACTCATAGCGACATGTGTGTGGCATGATAATCAGGTGTAAAATGCGGCAGAAATCAAGTCAATAACTGCAACATTATGTAAGCTTCCTATCGAAATGTTAGCCTTTCACTTAAAGATGATAGGAGTTATAGGCGTTACATTGTATTTCCTTGTTTCAATATTGTTCCAGTTTGCTTTTATTTGCCAGTGAATACAGACGAAACAAGTTGTGCGAGATAGTGTCAACTTGACTTTGGAGATGAGACAGCAACAGGTGTGTTACCCGTGACCTTCAAATGAGCGGACGTTTAAGCTGTCATTGATTCCCAAACCCTCTGCTGTCTGTCATTCTAAGTACCTAACTACTGACGCATTTGAAAAGTCGTAAATCGTCGTCGTCGAAGGCTAATTGACCAATTTCGCAGCCAATAGCCTTCAATAGCAACTCATTTTACCTTTTCTATTAGCCTATTGATGGAAAGAAAGAAGGCTGAACCCTATCAAAAATATTCTTATAGTATTTTTCTTTTGGAACAAAATATTATTGTAATCTTGTAGATATTATTGGAATATTATAGTATATTTTGACATAAGACTATGGGGGCAAGGATAGGCTATAGAGTTAGGCTATCACATATTCTATTACACAGATGTGTGATATAAAACTACTATGGAAATAGTATAGTATTTTTATCAGTTTTTTGTTTGTTTGTTTGTTTGTTTTTTTGTAAGAGAACTTCACTGTGTCAGTCCACTTAAAATCCGGATGGCAGGACAGGATTTAAATAAATTGGATAGGCTACTTTAGGGAAACCTCTAAGGCTCTGTTCATGCTTTGTAATAGCTGGTGTTCATAATAGGAGACAGATTGTTATTTCTGATTATCATGGTTCAGTAATGTAGGCCTGATTACTGTTTATCAATACTTGAGAAATTGGATGTCCTTTATCCATCCATGCACTGAAGATGTGGCCAGGAGGAATTAGAGGTAGAAGATGTTGGGTCATCTGCAGAGTCTATTGGGGTTACCTGGGTACTCATCCTCTTCCTATTTGACCTATAGTAAATATATAGGCTGCATCATGCAATAGCAGTGCATCCATGATGAAAAGTCTTTAAATGCTCATTTTCTTTTCTGCCTTCAGTCCTTTTTTTTCCACTTCCATTCCTTCCTGGGCCATTTTGGGGTTAGCCCACTCATTTTTCTAAGACCATCTTGACATAAATGAAAATGTCACATGAGTGCTGGTGGCTCAACCACAGAAACCATTTCACAACCATAAATATATACTGGCCCTGGTATCCCCTGATTTTTTCAATGGGGCATGTCTGGAGCAGAGGAGCTTAAGGGGGGACCTCGGCAGCATCTCAGCAGAGGAACTGATCACTGGGCCAGATTGCGGAACTGCACACATTCTGACCACTGAACCAGATGGAGGCGAAATGTGATTTAGTGCCCTTGCCAGGAGTCTGTCCCTTTCGCTCCAGTCAAAACTCAGAGGAGCAGCACCAAAAACGTTACTTGGGGAGAGTCCAGTGACACCGATTTTGACAAACGAATGAAATGTCTGCCACTTGGAGACATGTAAATAAACCCGAAGCTGGTCTATTTTTATCACGGATGTTCTTGTTGACCACCACCCTTTATGTTCACCTTGTGCTTTTATTTAGGGGTCAGCTGGTATGTTGGCTCTTTGAGTTGACCTGTTGCTTTAGGGACCAAGCTATTAGAGAAAACATTTAAGTGTGTGTGTGTTTGTGTGTGTGTGTGTGTGTGTGTGTGTGTGTGTGTGTGTGTGTGTGTGTGTGTGTGTGTGTGTGTGTGTGTGTGTGTGTGTGTATGAGCGTATGTTCCTTGTGTTAAACGGTGTCATGTTGCTTGGCTATGTGCTGACACAGTGCTAAGGGCTACAGGTCGCACCTGGTGTGTGAGAGGAGTTCACCAGCTGCCTACGCTCCACTGCTCCAATGTCACTGACAGGACACACACACAGACACACGCACACAAACACATGCACACACACACACACACACACACACACACACACACACACACATGTTGACACATGCCAGCACCACACATGAAATCACGCAAACACATGCACATATCCATACAAACTGACTTATTGGGGATATTCACTTGCACACATGCAGACAGATAGCATACCACCATTAAATATTAGGCAAATCAACAGCACATGCACTGGCATGTGCGCACAGGCACACAGACAGAGACAGGGGGAGTGAGGGAGATGGTCTCCAAGCAAGTAACACAGCAGAATTTGGCAGCCATCTGCAGAGATTTGTGTGGCGCCTTAGAATTCTGCATTGTTGCAGAGGACAAAGGAGATGCAGCTGAAAATTCTGTTCCAGATTTCTCCCTGCTGATGCACTTGGAATGTGTTGTGTGAAGTGTTTTCACATATTTCACTGTATACAATTCCCAAATGTCAGTGTAAATAGTCAGCAGATTGCAGAAACACATTGGAAAGCTCTGGCAGAACATGAAGTCATGGAATCCATCCACTGCACGCCCTCTCCCTCTCTCTCATTTTGAGGAGGATGACTGGCAATCACAGTTCAGACTTTCCACGTGACCCCTGTTACTGGGCAAGCACCAGGACTACCTGACCGATACAGAGTGTATCAACAGGTTTGTTGTTCACTATGACTTGGGGCATTTTTGTTTGTCATAATGATTGTACCAGACAATGTCTAGACTGTGTTTGTGTGTGTTTTCACACATGTGCGTGGGCGTGAGTGTGTATGTGTGAGATTTGACGATTTATCTTGTTACTCATAAATACAGCAGTTGCTACAATATAAGTTAAACAATAAACTGAGAGGTGGCAAGGATCACACCAAATGTGCTAGGGAGAAAGGGGGAAAAAAAAGAAAAAACATCGCTGGCACAACATCTAAGAGTCTTTCAAGTGTAGCAGATGAAAGGACGCAGAGATTTATCAGTATCGGAGAATTATCACTGCACCCAGTTATCAGTCCTGGGAGAGTTTAGAGGGGAAAGGCGAAGGTCTGCCGACGCCATTGACTCAATACTAGAGATTACTCACAAGCCTATCACAGCACAGCCCATAGAGAAAGAGACAGAGAGGGAGGAAATCTGCACCGCCACACAGGCACTCGCGACAAACACCATGAGAATTAATTGACAGTCGGAACTGACCTACTGTACGCAAACAAATGCAGTGTAATAACTCTGATAAGATTCGAAGGGCTGGGTGACAAATTGTATATTTAGTGTGTGGCTGTGTAGATATGTCAGAGTCATTTGAACAGTCATAAGGAACTGTGCTGCTACTACTGCAGCAGCTATGGAATGTCTGCACTTCACCATTTTCAAATTAGACCCAATTCAAAGTAGATAAGTAATTCATTCATCGGCTTTCACTGCTACACAAAAGACATTTTCACCAGGTGGTGACAAAAAAGAAATAATAAGAAAGACACCACTGAATACCTTTGCCCTCCGCTTTCAGTGGCTCTCCCAATTAACACATACTTGTCTGGGGTAGGGGGTAGCCAGGGTGGGGGGTGGGAGAGCTGGGGTGTAAAGGAAGGCCCTCTACTTCACATCTCAAACAGACAAACGCCCATTGTCCAGCCCCCCGGGCCCTTCTCACCCCCTCTGCGTTTATGCTCATAATTGGCTGCTTTTGTGCGTTGTGTGTGTCCCCCTACGCCTGTGGAGAGCTGATCCAAAACCGCTGCCTGACGCCAAACAGATGGACCCTGCCTGCCTGCCTTATGTGTGTGTAGCGGACACTGACCTCCATCCTCCCATCCCGTCTCTCGCCTCCACCCTGTCCCTGGCGCTTACACACGGGAGAGCCTGCGGTGACAAGGAGGGGGTCAGAGCTGGCCATGCACTGAGAGCGCCACACAGATCATTCCTTCGGTCAAGAGGTTGTAGAATAAATGCTTCTTTAGAAAGTCTATTGAAAGTGACCGAGTGGAAGACCAGAAAGAGAGAAAAGATAGAAAACAAAGGAGTAACCATGGTCCATGGTTGGTAATAATGGCCCATTTTGTAGGTTTGTCTATGACCCAAGCTTGCTATTGCTGTAAATGTATGTTTTGTCTCAGACAGATCAATTTAAATGTAGCATCAATGAATTGCAATTATGTATGTACACCCTATGAGTCTTAAAATTAGCAATATTTACAAATGTCTTATCTTATTTATCCCTTTTCCCATTCAAATGAATTATGCATATCATTTCAGGAGTTGCTCCTGGTCTGTAATGCAGACTTTAATGTGGCCAAGAGTTATGCTATGAGCCATGTGAAATGTGCCATGCTTTTGTAGAGTAAACTAGAATGCTTGTAAAGTAAATGCGGTCATTCTGAAACAGTGAAAGGACACCATCATTTTTATAAGCCTGTTCCTATCTGATCTCTCTTTTATTGAGCGCAGATAAGGGCACAATCCTCTTACTCAACCTTTCACAGAGGTACAGGTTGAGCACCATATCTTGCTTCCCCCATGATTCCTCGGTAGAACAAAACATGCACTGCCAAAAGAATATCAACATAACATTACAAGAGGCAGAAAAACAAATCTCCTGTGCTACATACTGTATAGATCTTCATATATATGAGGGAGGGATGTTTACATTCATAGGCTTGTCTGAGCCTGTTTGTGTACGTATAGACTTTCATGAGCAAACTTTACTGCAACAGTGGAGGTACAGTGAGTGAAAAACATCCCTGTTAATTTGCATTCATTTGACAACTGTTGTTAATGCATTCTGACAAGGATTTCCCTGAATCAATAGTCAAGTGTTGCAGTGGTATCCGAGTGGAACGCCTGTTACCCGACAGCGTGACTGACAGGTGCTGTGGAATTGTACTGTGTCGTGAGAACGCGGAACCAGTCAGAACCAGGCAGTCAGGCCAGGTGCACCCCACAGCTGTGTCCAGCTGCGTAGGATCCGCATGTTAAACCAACCAGAACCGGAAGCCTAACCGAGGGCAAGTCCCATCCTCTGTTCGCCAGATGCCTACAGATGAGAGGGAATGTCACAAGGTGCCCGCTTATGAAAGAAGATCAGCTTTGTTTTCCCTCTTTTCCCATATTATTTTTCACATTATTATTTTTAGTTTTGTTTTGTTTTTATTGGTTTTGGGGGCATATCACATGCAAAGTATTTGCG
Organism: Sardina pilchardus; assembly: GCF_963854185.1. Lineage (NCBI taxonomy): Eukaryota > Metazoa > Chordata > Actinopteri > Clupeiformes > Clupeidae > Sardina > Sardina pilchardus. The sequence continues at coordinate 14,676,793 of NC_085002.1, read as the reverse complement.
CCTACGCATGCAAAGCAGCTGCCACGTTGTATGGGACAAGTATTTATTCTTGATGGTCCCATTTTCATATGTTGCAATACAATACACCCTGCAAAAATTTGGTTCAGACTCAGAGTGAGCGTGCAGGAAAGTGAAAGTGCATTCCTCATAGTAAATAAGAGAAAAGGTTAATTAGAGGAACATAGATCTCTTTTTTTCCTTTAAAATGTTTGACATTTAGCTGAGAAGCTCATGAAAACCTGCAAGCGTGTGTGTGTGTGGGGTGGGGGGGGGGGAGGGGGGGTGTCAACTGAAGCGTCACCTCACCCCGAAATGTTTGTTTTTCCCATTTTTGCAGTATTGACTTAGCTGCTCCTTCGTTCCGGCCTGTCCTGTCCTTCCACAAACATGCCCAGGTGCACATTGGTTGGGGGGGACAAGCAGCCAACAAAACCGTGTTCCTGCAAGCCTCAGTCATAGAACTTGGCCCAAGATCGATTAATTTCAACACTTCTTTCCCCTGGGGAGCGTGCAGTGTTAACGCAAAAAGGGGAAGGGAGAGTGTGCCCTACAGGCTTACAGGTGGAGCGAAAAAAGGGCTATAACGGACAGTTGAGGAAAGTGGACTCAGAGAAAGAGGACTTTCGCTTTTCCTAAACAGGGAAGTGGTGCGCTGCTGACACGGCTGTAGAAAGATGCGTCCCAGCTGTTTTCCGAGCCGCACTGCAGTCCGTGCAGGTCCGTTCCCAGACTCCCAAATGGTCTTTCCGCGCTGAGCGAATCCTCTTTGTTCATTTAGGTCTTTTCCGAAGCCAGAATGTAGTGTGACATTTCACTGAGGGCCGAGAACTGGAACCACAGCTGTTGTGCCCTGTTCCAGGATCCCAGCTAGTCCTCTGCTCAGACTGTGTGAGCCTCTCTCTTTATCTTCCTGTGTTTGTCTGCCCGTAGTCTCTCTCTCTCTCAACAAGCTGCAAAATGCCATTGCCTGGATGTGATTGTTTTTTCTTATTTGTTTGTTTGTTTGTTTGTTTTATGAGAATAGCATTGTTCAAGTTGAATGAACTCTGTGACCTTTTTTCTGTACAGATGCAATGAGATGAACACTAGTGCCAGGAGGACTCTTGTGTCAGGATTCCATTTTAATTTGTTGCCACGCTCGGCTCGGCTTGTCGACCTTGCACGGCTTGCCGTTGGCGTTTGATATCACCTGGGCTGCCCAGTTGAGGGTGTGTCTAACCAAGATACAGGTGGCCCAACGCAACAAGGCGTCTACCCCAGCCTAAATAACATCACGTGAGGGAACAGTAATGTATGGTGTTAGCATTTCTTATATTAGTGTATTATGTTTGCCTTTTCTATGTGTGCTAGCTTGTCCACTTTCTAATGTTAATTCTCCACTCTCAAGCCACTTTGACTCATTTATTTTGGCATTAATCAGCTCTGATGTCCCTGCTGATCAGGGAAACTACCAAAGCGCAGCTGGCTATCGCTTGCTATGCAAGAAACTAGATTTTTCCTCTGTCACCAAGTATAAAACGACATTAATACAGAGACAAGCCACTTACAAAAGACATGGCAGTTCCAGCTTCAGTCTTTGACTTTGGAAGCGAGCCAATCCCAAAAGAGATTTATCCCAGAGGAGTTTAAACATTTCTCGGCGTGTTTTGTGGTGGCTACGGCCAGCCCGATGTGACTGTGGCACAGCACAGGATCGAAGGTCTAAAATGAGTGTGGCTCAGCATGGTGTATCGTAGCACAGTCACAGAAATTAGCCTTCACCCAAGACATTTGTTCAATGTTTTCTTAGTTTAATTCGTTCGAATTGTCAGAATTAAACTAAGAAAACTTCAAACAAATGAACACCACAGATGCTGATCACTAAGGTAAAATTTACTGATTGACTCATCTAGCATGATTGATGACTTGTTTTCTTTCTTTTCTGCGCTAACTTGCCTAACCCAAAATGCCTTTCGTCGAGTCCATCTGTTTTTCCGCTGTGCGATCTGAGTGGCATGGCATTGTGCCTCTGTTCGTCCACACCAGGCTGAGAGAGAAAGAGAGAGAGAGAAAGAAAGAGAGAGAGAGAAAGAAAGAACCCTGGCTCCAACCGCCTCTCCTTATCAGATGGAGCATCCACTTCAATTTGCAATTTTAATGAAAATCAGACACCTGCACTGCAAACGATCACCACCCTGTGGATTTCCACTAAAAAAGGCTGTGGGTAACGGGTTGGAGCACGGTGGGAGGACCTGGTGAGCAACGATGGTGAGAGGAAAAAGAGAGAGAATGAAAGAAGGGGAGGTGGGGGGGGGGCAAAATTCCCTATCAGAGGAACCGAAGTTGCGGCCGTGTCCAGTTACCACAGACCCACCAGATTGGATTTTCAGATGGCCGAGGGACTGAGGAGGGAGAGAGGAGGGGTGAGGGGTGGAGAAGAAAGAGTCCCTTTCATTCTACATGCAGCGACAGGGATCTTCTCACATGGTGAAAGGATCAGGGGATGATGTCTGCTGTTCGGGCAGCCTGGAGACCTGATGACCCCCCTGGGAGGTCCGACACCGGAGCGCTCTCTCTCTCCTCCCACGAAAAAGCCCCCCCCCCCCACACCATCCACCCACCTGCCCAATCCCTCATACCTCACCAGGTAGACGTCTGTGATCGGGTCGAGTCGGGGTCTCGCTGAATGGATACATCCGCGATTCTTTCGCCCCCCCGCCACTTGTTGATCAGCAAGGACAGACCTAGGCCTAACCTCTCTCTTCGCTGGGCATAATCATCTGCGCTCGAAAGGGGTAGAGTGTTTATACTATAGCAGGACGTTGTTGTTGTCAGCAAGACCGGACCTCTCGCTATATAAGAGGGAGGGTGGAGGGTAAAGGAGGTGGACACACGAGATGTTATCAGGCCGCTACACAGAGCCCCGGCAGCACAATGGCAGGTTCTCTCCCTTTACGCGCTGGCCTACTTGCACTCTCGGCGGACAATGCCGCCGCTGCTTACCTCACCGCACACGTGGGCACGGCGGCACAAAAGGGCCTTTGGCGCAGGTGTGACGGGATGCCACCGGCACTGAATGGAGCCACACAGTGAATGCCACCTGCCCCGGGGCAGCGTTTTGCCCCCCCACCTCACCCCGGGCCCGCAGGAGAGCCAACCCCCTCGGCCCCGTTCACCCGTGCCCCAGTTTTATCCCACGCACCTGCACCAAAACATTCCCAACCGACGCACTCCGTTCATTTAACGAGTGCGTCGGCGCTGTTTCATTTATTTAGATAAAAGAAATGCCAGGGAAAACCAGACAGGCCCAAATATGTCCAGCATGTCCTAATATACACTTATCAAGTAAACAGTAATGAAATAGCTGCAGTGAGTTTCTTTTTTTCTTCTGTCCCCAAGGAGTCCTTTGTAAAGAGAAATGTCCCTGGGTCTGTTTCTCAGAGGGACTTCTGGCAGGTTGATCAGGACAGGAGTTTGGGGTCGGGGGAGGGGGGGGGGGGTTGCCCTCCCCATGTGTCACTATTAAAAACAAACACCTGTCTTTCTCTCTCATAGCCCACCCACCCAGTAGTGACAGCCTTTAATCCTAACGAGGGCGGCCAGCGACGTTGTCACTGATTTAGTGGAGGACCTGTTCATGTTTGTATAGATGTGTGTGTGTGTAAATGTGGAGTGTGTTGTGTGTAGTGTTGTGTCTGTGTGTCGGCCAAAGGGGGCGGGGCTGGGGGGACACAAGGTTGTCCTCTGTGTGGCAGCTAAGGCATGAACACGCCCTGCAGTGGCAGGTCGCATGACGGATGCCCCCACGACTGCCAAAGCAAACACTGCAAAGGTTGGGCAGCAGGGGAAGGGTAGAGCAAGGAACTTGGGAGATTAGTGCTTTTCAACTCTACCCTTTGGAAGGGCTGAGGCCTACACAAACAGCCTGACGCAAGACATGCCCCATCTGATCCAGTCTACAAAGAGCCTCGGTGTGTTCCTTCCTAATGACAAAGCACCCCTCTACTCTTGGACCTGGTTAAATATTTTCAGTATTCTACACTGAGACACCATGAATTGTTAGGAGAGGATAAGTGCTTGAAAGTCTTGATTTGAGGTTTCCTCTGGGGACAGACAGACAGCCAGCTCTCTCTCTCTCTCTCTCTCTCTCTCTCTCTCTTTCGTTCTCTCTTTCTCTCTCAATTGCTCACCTAATTACTTGAGCAAAAGAGGTGCTCTGGTTACAAAACAGAAACTGGATATGCTTTGTGTGCCAACCTTGGCCACAGTGTCTAACTCCCTGGGCACCCTGGAGATGATGTAACCAGGTTGTGTGAACAGTAGGCAGGCAAGACCCAGAGGCTGGTGTCTGGTCTCAGCTCTGGTGGCAGGTGGGGGCATAGCTTTGCTTTAATAGTTGTTTGTGAGCACACCGCGGGGGTCATTGTGTATGTGTACACGTGCATGTGTGTTTTGGAAAGGGGGGGAGGAGGTAGTTACTTGACAAGAGGCCCCAGACACATCTGGAAAAGCCTTTAGGGTTGTCACGGCAACGGCACGGAGGGAGAGGACTGAGGGGGTTTTGCGTGGAGAGTTTGTCAGAGGGGTGGGAGGTTGTAGATGTGGGGGGGAGGACAGTGTCAATGGCTTTTAGCCAAGGAATGGATGTAAGAGTCTGGGGTTTGGATTATGAGTCTCTATGAGCGTCCAGTGCAGGTCCAAGTGGCCAGTAGAGACCATGGCGCTGGCACCCACAGCACCAGAGCCGCAGGTCACTGATGGAGCGGAGCCGAGAGCTCTCAAATGCGATCGGTGTGCAGGGGGGCCTCATGGGGGCTGGGGGCGGGGGGGGGGGGTTGGAAGGGGGGCTCTTACTGCACCAGTGCACCAGGGAGCCAGGAGCCAGAATGAGATTCGCAGGTGCTTAGTCCACTTCCTGTCTCCCCGATAGCGTGGCCTCCTGCGAGCAAGCGCTGCGCCATGCTGCTCCGAGACCCAGCCAGCTCCCCGTCCTGCTGCCGGCCGTAAAGGCTTTTATCCTGCCCCTCTCCAGACCCAAACACCTCTCACCCCCCACAGACGCACAACACCCCCCCACACACCGCCCCGCCGAACCCCCCACCCCCACTCCAGCACCGGCACTGTTCTGTATCTGCTTTCATGTGTGTTTATTCAGACAGTGTCATCTTAGCGCTGGCGGGACTGGCAAATTAACCGACACTCGGAAAAGCCAAGCAGGTAGATATGGGACACTGTAAAGCCCAGGCCAGCGGGAAGAGAAGGAGAGAGAGAGGGAGAGAGAAAGAGAGAGAGAGAGAGAGAGAGAGGGAGAGAGAGTCAGGTCTGAACATTAGCTCTAATTATAAAAGTAATCCCACAGAGGGACAAGAGGTACAACAGCTGTCTTTCCAGAAGGCCTTCTTCAGACCAACCCCCCACCCACGCATAGAGACACACACACACACACATACACTGCAATGTCAGTTGCTTAATCGTGGGTCTGTTCTGTTTAAAGTCAGATCCCAAGGGCCCAGCCAAGGCTGCAGACATTACTACTGCTGCCAGGTGAAACTAGGGAAAAGTTCACCGCAAGCAGTCTTAACTAACATTCCAGAAGTCAAGTGTTTTATACAATGCATATCTTGTTTATAGAATTGTGAACCCAGTAGACTCCCAGAGAAATTGAAAATAATTTATTATAAACAATAAAATATGGGAAGCAGGAATCTATGCAAGTAAGTGAAGTACACATAATAAATTATCTAATCTGTTCAATGAATAGTGCCTTTTGCAGAAGCCCATATCTGACTCAAAGTGAAAACAGGTTCTCTAATTGGAGCTCCCCATCCCACTCTGTTGCTTAGCAGCACCGATTGGTAAACAACACTCTCCTCAGAAGGGTCCACAACAACCCTCATCCTCAAGTTCAAAGAGCAATTTGTCACCACCTCGCCAGCGAATGATCCCTGGGGGGTCGGGGAGCTGAGCTGATACGGGCGGCTCAGTTTAATTGTGAAATAAGCGTTTCTCCTGCGGCACAGAGGAATCCGAAACCCCTGTAGAGGTGAGGCAGTGTGTGTGTGTGTGTGTGTGTGTGTGTGGTGAGGGGGTTTCGCTAGCCCTGAGGCCCGCCACACCGGTTCTTGGCAGAGGGGGAAATGCAAATAGAGTCAGCTATTTTCTCCAGGCAAAGTCGAGCGCATCAGCAGATTTGAGTGGGTCTGACAGGCCGACCGGTTGATACAAGCACCCGAACTCCCGGCAGAAGAAAAAGTGAAGCAGGTGTTCGGATCAGTGCACGGATGTGACTGCGTACTTGGTTCCTTACAAATAACTGATTGGGTTACTGCAACCCCCACATGTGTTAATTGAATTACAGCCTATTTTTAGTGTGATTTTTAGATTTGGTTATCGCGCTAGTACGCTAACTGTTTGGGCAAGCTCAAATAAGAGAATGGAATTTTAACTTCTATTTTGAAGCCAAACAAAGTTCAGGATGATATATTGCCGATTCTTTAGTCTTCTTGCCTGGTAAAGTTATTTGGCCTTTACTTCCCAATGTTAGATGAACAGCTATAGAACATCTTTTGTTAAACAGACAAGCTATTTGTTGTACCATTTATCTTAGTCCAGTTAACTTGTGCCCTTGGAACTTTACTGAAGAGAATGGATACTGTCAAACTTCCGAAGAATTCCACAGAGGACATAACAATATGGCAGAGGATTGCAACCACATGAAACAGCTTAAACAAACTCAAAATGTTTTGGGATATTGTGGTTGGACGATATTACTTTCTTCTGTACACCGTCAGGACACTGTATTTGGACAGAGGGATTCTGTATCAAAGCCTCCCTATTCCTGGTAAAGCAATTGTGCAGAATCTTGCAGGACTATCGCAACTCATCTCCGAGGCTGTCTTTTCACTTATGACACCTTTGAACAATCCAAGATCCCAACAAAAACGCCTCCCAGGGCCCTCATAGAGGCTCCGGCCTGGAGAGCTCAACAGGCATGTCTAAAGGTACACCGTCCTCCCCGGTGCACTCTTGCGCAGGTTATAGCATCCTAAGCTCAGGAGGCTTGTGAACAGGCTGTTTGAGCTGGGCACAGGCAACCATGTCTAAATATACTTACTCTCCCACCAAACAACAAAACAGGGATCAGTGTGTTTGTGTGTGTGTGTGTGTGTGTGTGTGCCTGCACGCTCAGAGAGCAGGACTGGGTGGAGTCCTAATAACGAATGGCGAAGGTGTTTCTCTCCGAGTCTGCACACACAACAGTGCCTTTGTCTTTGATTAAACATTATCCTGGCTGTCGCACTTGATTAGACTTCATTGGAATCCATTCGATGCACATCTGTTTCCGATAGAAGCCAACTCCTGTTCTGTGCGAGGGAATGGCAATGTTTGTCAGAATCAGATATGTAATAGAGATTCTCATCCAAAATGTACATCCAAGAACAAGGGAAACCTTTAGCCTTGACATTTTGTCATGATGTAGTGAGCCTTGTGTGGATAACTCACTAGTTACCCTTTGTAAAAATAGCCAAAGTAAACCAGATCTGTAAATACAATATTGATTGGAGCACTTATACAGTCATGTCAGCAAATCAGACTGACTTAATACGTATACGGGTGAAAAAATACTTTTTGTTTGTTTTAGTGTCTGCTTATTTCAGTCGGCAGTCGGCATTAAATGCCACCAGGCAAACAAAGGAGAAGTGCCGATCAGTTGGAAGATGAGATCAGCGATACCAGGGGCTTGGGGATGGGAAGGGGAGAGGGGCTGTGGTGACTATCGTCCGGCAGGGGCAGGGGCAGGGGGCAGATCAGATGGTGTTTGGCTCCTGGGCTTGGCCTGAGGAAGTATCGTATGTGACACCCTCAATGCGAGAAGGTTACAGCGTTCTCCTGCGAGAGCTGTATCAACCCAAGGCTCAGGAATCACTGACGAGGCCTCTCTCTCTTTCCTTCTCTCTCTCTGCTCACCTCTTCCTCTCTTCTCTTCCTTTCCCCTTTTCTCTTCCCCTTGTTTTTCAGACAAATATGCGTTATCTGTCGATCTATTTCCCACCACCTCCTCCACAGCCACACACTGCTGCTCATCTCTCTCGGGGGTGTCAGGCACAAAATCACTCCCTGAGCACAAGTGACACTCGAGCAGCACACACACATTGATTAATCCATCTGCGTCCGTTCAAATTGTGGCTTTTAAAAGCTAAGTGGCTAATCAGGCCGCACACCCAAACAAAACAATAGAAACCAAATTATCTTTATATAGTTACTTCAGTTAGCCTATGGTCTCACATCCACTAAATGAATAAACAAGCAAAATAGGCTTGACTCGGACTTCAAAGTATTTGGTTCCCAAATCAAGTTCAGTCCCACCACACTGGTTGTGTGATCTAAGGAGGGTGTGTGAGAACGAACAACAAGAGTATCAAAAGAAACAGTGTCAGGAAATACGGAATATCTGAGAGAATGTCTGTAAAATGAAATATATCTTGATGCCGTAGAGGCATGCCAGGTTTTAATCTGATTTTGGACCAAACGATCACTCCTCTCTCTCTCTCCCCCTCCCTCTCTCTCTCTCTCCTTTCTCCCCCCTCCCCTCCAGGTTGTGTTGTCTGTCTATTCCAGCTGGACCAAAACAGGATGACTGACAATTTCATTTTTAATTATTCATCCGGTCCTTGGTGTCTGAAGGTCAGAAGATGATCTGCTTGTGCTACCCATAACGGGGGTGGGGGGGTGAGAAAGAGAGAGAGAGGAAGAGAGAGAGTGAGAGAGGTGGCGTTGTCATCAAATATTTATTTACTCTGTGTACTCCAAATACACTCTCAAAATACACCAGCCAAACAGATTTAAAAGTTCCAAAGGGAGGAGGAGGAGGGGAGGGCATCCCGTGGAGAATTCTCACCCCATACCGACATGCTCCCCTGGTTGTGATCTGGAGAGCAGAATGCGGAGCAATGCATGTTGAAGTGCACAGATCAACTCTCTCTCTCCCTCCTCACTCGCTCTCTCTCTCGTTTTTGTAAATCCACGAGCGTCAACCAGGGCAAGCTGGAGTGTTTGAAGCACCCAAGCACTTCAGCTAATCATATCCTGTTTCATCATGTCTCCCCCCTCCAAGCCTGGGCCAGGCACATTACTCATGCATACACATGCAACCAGGTGCTGCCGAGTGTTTGCACTGCGCCGGCAGGCCAGGCCAAGAGGGTGTGTGTGGGGGGGGGGGGGGCATCTCAGGTCTGTGAGCTTCAGCCCCATGAGGTCTGTTTGCTCGGCCATCTAGACTCAAGACAGAGACTTTTTTTTTTTAACGGAGTTTGGTCGCCTGGGCAAGACGATGTTGTGGGTGACAACAAAGGATCATAAAAGAGTGCATAACAATGTGGACTTCTTTATACTAAGCATATGTGTTCACTGTTGCTGGGGATTGCGTGTATGTATGCAGTGCAATGCATTGCGCACAGCAAGAGAATGTGTTCTGTGACTGGAAAGTCAATGTTCTAGCGTCCAGGCACACAAGACTCCTTCTGGCTGAAAACACTTAGCAGTGTTTGAGAGCGAGGAGCCTTTGGCGTCGACTCAGAGGTAAACAGAGGAGTTAGGATCGTGTGATGTGTTTACCGTGAGCGCAGCGGCACGTTGGCGATGGATGGGAGGCAGACGGAGCCTCTCTGTAGACGGCGGAGGACGAGAGAAAAACAACGCTGACGTCTCTCTCTCTCTCCCTCTCTCTCTCTCTCTCTCTCTCTCTCTCTCTCTCTCTTTTGCGAGCACTCTCTCTCGTGTGTGTTTATTTGAACTGCACAGATTTGCCAGCTCTGTGTTTTCGTTTTTTGGTTTACCCCAACAGGCCTTGTAGATAGCTTGAGAGAGCAGAGATACTGTGAGTTATCTGTGTTATTAGAGTAAAACAAAGTCTTTTGACTTTGTGCATGAGAAGATAACATGCTTGCTGTTCATCTCTTTTGTGTGTGTGTGTGTGTGCGTGTGTGTGTGTGTGTGTGTGTGTGTGTGTGTGTGTGTGTGTGTGTGTGTGTGTGTGTGTGTGTGTGTGTGTGTGTGTGTGTGTGTGTGTGTGTGTGTGTGCGTGCGTGCGTGCGTGTGTGCATGCATGCATGCGTGTGTGTGTGTGTGTGTGTGTGTGTACATGCTTGTGAGTGTGTGTGTGTGTGTGCGTGTGTGTGTGTGTGCGTGTGTGTGTGTGTGTGCATGTGTGGAAAATATTTTTCATTAGATAGTCAGCGGAGGTAGCCTGATGAACAGCATATGTTTGATTGCGCCGCGCCGTACACCTCGAGGCCGGATGTGTTTGTAATTACACAGTTCATTGAGGAGCAGGCCAAGGAAGTGGGCTCAGGGTCAAAGAGGAAAGAGCAACCCCTACCATGTGCTTTCCTAGTCTTGTTACAAGCCCATGCTTTACAATCACAAAACCGCTTGATGCAATGGTGTATGGAATTCTCCGGCCTCTACTCCTCAGCTATGAGTTATGGCCTTGTGAAATTATTGTGTCTCATCCCAAAAAACCGATCAGCGTGCCAAGGGTATAAAAGTATATATATGTGCCTGCCCAAACATGAAGGTCTTGTCTTCTTTCCTTGGCTTATGAGAAGCTAAAGTCTGACACCCACCTCCTCACCTTTCCACCCTCTTCTGTCATCATGCCCCCCCACCTCCTATCCACCCCCCCCCCCCCCCCCCAGCTTCTCTCTGTCCTCCCCCTCACACAAGTGTTTTTCCTGATGGTCTATGTTTGTGTTCAGGATTATGCATGTTGCGCAGTATCTCGAGAACTTGACAAAACATGAAATATATACAAACTGTTATACTGGAATAACAGAGCAGCAGTTTCAGCAGAATATCTTCCTTCACTTGGACAGACCACATATCATGGATCCCAGAGCCCATTAAAGCAGTGTTCCGACGGGAAGGAATTTAGTATAAACAAATGGGATAATACAAAAGAGTAATACACATGCCCTGTGATCTGTGTAACTTTATAATGTTTGGAACATGGCGAGATTTATGGTTTCATGTAAGGAATTCCACTGTCATACATCCTTTCATGGTCTTTTTTCGTTCTTTCAAAGCCTATGAATACTAGTACAAACATACACACAGACACGCAAAAACACACATACACACACAATGGAATCAGGGTTCAAACGGGTGAATGAATGCAAACAGAGGTGTGTGAATACATCCTAAAAAAATGATGGCCCGAGTAACCTTGAAACAAGCAAAAGTTCCACAACAAATGTAAAGACCCGTCGAATTCCTGCTCAACCTGATCTTTGAGGGATTGACCCACAGGTGCTAAATGGCTGTGCTCCCGGCGTGCTTGCCGCTGAACCGGAGAATTCACAAACATAGCAACTCGGCAGGCCCGCTGAATTGAGAGGTGAGAGGTCAACTGCGAGCGCGGTGGCAGCGATTTGTTTTGTTTGTCAGGGGGCTCAACAGGTGAGCTGGGGAGGAGTGAGGCTTCTCACAACACATAGCGCTGCGGGCCGGGAGAGAAAAGCCGCCCGGGATTCAATGTCAAGAATTTCTGCCACACACCACCCCTCACTCACTCACCACACACACACACACACACACACACACACACATCACAACAACACTCGATCTATGGCTTTCTTTTTTTTCCACAGAGTGAGCGCAGTTATTTGTTTTGTACATCTGACTGGGAGAAAAGGAAACTATGCAGCTGTAGAACAGGGCAATGGGGCAAGAACAATGAAAAGAGAGAGGAGAATTCTACCACCGCTTGGGACATTGTATAGAAATGAAATAGACACCTTGCACCTGTAGTGTCAGGTTGTTTGGGCCAAGTTCAGCAGATTTTCTTGAGAACACGTTTTTGGGAACACCTACCTACCACAAACAAGTCTCCTATTCACATTCACTGGGAGGTCTCTGGAAAGGGGCTGCCATCAGGAGAAATACAACAAATATCCACTAATTTTATACACATTTGCAGAGCAACCATGTGTCGTTTTGTTGCTCTTCTTGTGTTTTTCTCCTGGGAATAATGGCAATTGCAATTGCGGTAATGGTTTGGTGCAAATTACACATGTGCGAACAAACAAGTGTTGAGGCATCGCTTGTTTGTTTAAAACGGAACCGTTTCAGAAAGGGAAATCAGAGAGAGATGGATGTCTGCGCTGGTCCTCCCCCTAGACCACCCCCACCCCCACCCCCGACCTCACCTACACAGATGTCCTCGGCAATCATGCCCCATTCCGTAACGCAGATAATTATATATAAATGCAGCCGATTGAGAGTAAATGAGTAATAATACATAATGACGACTGATTATGCATCATCTGCCTCAAATTCAGCCAAGGTTTGTCCTGAATGGACCACAGTGTTCTGGCCACGCCTGTCTCTGCTGCAGCCACGGCAGGACAAGATAAGCCTGATATAAAGAAAGTGGACACACTGGGAAATATAGAGCAAAAAAAACTATTCAAAAGAAATATCTGCTATTAATGTTCCTATCAGTCACTGTGAAATATGGGCAGTTTTATTTACTGAGGTGTGGTGTGTTTGAATTGGGTTTCCTGTTTGTTTAATGATTGCTCTCATAATGAACTATACAACCTAATATTTAACGGCAACATAAAAAAAAAAAACCTTAGTAGATGGTGTTCATTCAAAGCTCTGCATTTCAGTATTTTGAATTTGTACGTGAATGTGAGGGATACACTTCTGCTTTTGCAATGCTACAAATAATATCTACTGCAGCCAATCTCTGAGTTGATACAGAAACAAAGTAAAAAAAACATTTTGCACCAAGATTCCTCCTGCTATTTTACTGCCCTTTTTAAAAGGCAGAGCATGCCCTCTTAAATATCTCTGAATCCAGATGTGGGCTTTCTTATCTCTTTTACAGAGATACCCAGTATGGACTTGTGTAAAACCATTGATACGACCATCCAGCTCTGGCAAAGCCATTCTGCGCTGGATGCTTGTGTTTGAGCGTCATAATCTATAAACATGCACACACACACACACACACACACACACACACACACACACACACACACACACACACACACACACACACACACACACACACACACCGAGTGAGAGTGAGAGAGAGAGGGATGAAATTAAACGATACAGAAAAACAAACTGTAGATGCTTGCATGACCACACAACACTGAACCTTTCCTGAAACACTAACAAGATTTGGTTGTTACTCCCCCCCTCCCACACACACACACACACACACACACACACACACACACAATCTTCACCTGGGAAGCACACAAGAGACCCTCCTGTTAACCTGGAGGCCCACTGACAGATTCATGGACCACCTGAAAATGGCTCTCTTCCTCTCCCCATTATACCGCGTATACTGTACTTGGAAGTGAGGAGTTAAAAGGCTGCACAGCAGGAGGAGAACGTGTCTCCTCACCTTCCTTCCTAACACGGCCTTCTCTCCAACAGCTGGCAGAAGCTTCACTAATCTTCACAATTAGTCAGGCATTTCCTGTTGGTTCTGCTCCGAGAAGGAGAGAGACAGGACATCTGCCAGCCAAACGTGGACTACACGGACCGACCGAGAGTCCATCCAAAATCCCACATACTGTACAAACACACACATGCAGATTTGTATAAATGACTTGCAATGTGTGATTGTGTTATGGGTATCAAGTGAGTGATATCCAATTAAACTCTCATCGGTTGTATGTTTATCTAGTGTGCAGCTCTCAAAAATAGTTTTAATAGATAGTCTTATTTATATTCCTGTTATAGTGACCAAGTTCTCATTGAATAAGTACTATGCTAAAAAGCAATTGTAAAATAGTCATGCTAAAACCACATGGGAGATAGACTTGACATGTTGTGTGAAAGGGTTTTGTGTGAGAGGCCCCTGCAAAGGATATGGACCAGGCAGGCCACGCTACGCTAACTGCACAGGGCTGGACAGACCTGCTGGTGTGAGAGGCCCAGGCAGGCAGCCGTGGCTGTGAATATTGGTGTAGTGTATGGGGATCTATGTTTAAATTGCATGGCATGCACAATAGGTTAGCTTTGATCTCACATTGACAGAATGTTTAATACTATATGATGCAGCTAGTGAGGATGACACTATGAGGCTACAGTATGTTATCTATGCTGCTCTTTTAGTAAAGAGTTTGTTACACTCTTGAAAAGGGTTCTTGGGGTGCTATATAGAACCATGCAGGCTTTAAAGAACCTTTAAGGATTCCTTTGATGAACCCTTCACAATGGTTTATAGAACAATTTAGGGGTGCCATGTGAGGCATGCAATAGAAGCAATTTTGAGTTCTATATAGCACCTTTTTTCTAAGAGTGTAGCTACTAATGTCTCCCTTATCTGTGTCGACGGACCCTACAACAGCGAGAGTCTGTTTGGAGTTAGACATGCGGAACAGCGGCGCATCTGTTCTGTCAAACTCTGGCCGTTAACCAGACCCCAAAGCCCGTCACTAAAGAACCTCGACCAATGCAGCCCAGCGGCCCTGGGAACGCAAGACATGGATGGTCCATCGGATACCCTTGTGAAACACTTTCACGGTGGAGACAAAATGGCTGCCATATTCCGACTTACTCAAGATGCTTACCATCAACATACAATGTGCCTCCATGTGTCTGTGGGATGAATAATTAGCCGACCAACAACAGGAATGGCGATACATTGTGTTTCAGTGACCATTACTTGTCAGAATAAATGACCATGTACTTGTCAGAATAAATGACCATGTACTTGAAAGGGTCAGGTTAACTGCAGTCCAAATAAACTCTTTACCAGAGCTACACAATCTCTATCCATCTAAATCAGATCTCAAAGGATGCACAAACATACTGATAGAGGTCTGATGCTGTGCTGCTCTAGTTACGTAGCCTGGTTAGTATGCAGACCTTTTCAACTGGAATTGAGAGTAGGTCTGGACTTGAGATTTCTAGCAGGGCGTAACTAGGCATGAAATTAAATTAAACGCTCCTGAAATGTACAATTTTTTTCTCAAAAAAATTCACACAGGACATCTGAACACACAAAACAAATTTTGAGAATTTTCATAACAATTTGGGTGTTTTCTTTGACTTTAAACACACTCTCACTCTCCCTATTTTGCTTCTATATCCAGCCCCCACTGGAACCTTTCGGGAACAGTATATTCACCTTTCTGACTTGGTGCGAGCTCAGGTCAATGAGGCCTGCAGACCATCCATGAATAGCAAATGGAAGTTCAAAACTGGTAATATCCAATGAACTTCAGTTGATACAAAGGTCTATCACAATATCACATGATATGTGTTACTATGGATTTATTACAAGTTATAATGCAGTGGTCATTTTTGATTGAGAGCACAAAACTAGAAAACGTGAAACAAACACACCAGGAGGGTTAGATAGGTGCATTAAACTCTTACCAAATCACTTCAGAAGTGCAGCAATCTTGTAAACAAAGGTTTTAGATGCATGTTGTTTACTCAATTACAAAAGAAATACACTTCCATCATGCCCTATCTGCATTGTATTTGCATGCCATTGTTTGAGGGACACTGAAATGGGCTTCAGTGGCCTCTTGGGCAGAAGATGGACCCGCAGAGCAAATGTCTAATTGGCCAAAGGCTCTTATGGGTATTTCCAGGCTGCTAATTATGCACTGTGGTGCTATTGAAATACAATTTGCTTTCACTTTGTACAATGAACCAAGCTAAATCTCATTAAGCTGTCAACAGTAATACAGTTGTAATCAGCAACTTGACTAATAAACAAATGTTGAAGTAAGTTTACGATTTCACATGCAAAATAAATTGTATTTTACTTTTTGTGTGTGTGTGTGTGTGTGTATGTGTTTTACAACAGAATCTTGTGAGGAGCCCTGTAAATAGTTAACGCAAACAACACTCCCCAGTCTGTGTTAATGAAGTGCACTGAGCAGCTTTACAAGCCCTCAGTCAGCGTGTCACTCTGGAGATGGATGTCCCTGGGAAAGCTTTTTCTTTTTCTTTGACTCTCTGTATTCAGCAGTGTGCAGAAAGGCCCAGGTTTGTGTGTGGAGTGCTCCCAGCTGGGCTTGCTCCCTCTCCCCCTCTCCCGCTTTCTCTCTCTCTCTCTCTCTCTCTCTCTCTCTCTCTCGCTGGCTGGCTGGCCCATGCTCCCCTGGCCAGTGCGAACTGAATGGGCCTGCTGTACCGGCCTCTGTATGGAGCTCAAGAGCCTGTGTTGGACTTGGCCTGTGCTTTTGAGCACTACTAAATGGGAATGAACGGGGAAATGGCTTAAGGCTCCAATAAAAAACTAAATAAGAAATATTGTTGATGAAAAAAGTGAAATTGTGAAAATTGTTTAAGATACATTCATCATTTATACCTGCATAACATTTTTGAAAGGTGTTGGGTGGGTGTGGTGGGCGTACATTGAGAATGTTATTGTTTGGCAATTGCAAGCAATGCCCAGGACTTGAAGCCTGGCATGGCTGAGCGCTCACTGATTGCAGTGATTGCATCTAATGGTGGGGAACATTTTTATTGATTCATAAAAACTATACCTGTGTGCTCGAGTTTGGGGTTGAGAGAAATTCTTTTTCCATTCAAACGTTCAACGATTCAAGAGGAACTATAATCAGTACCTTCAAACGTATCCCTTCCCCCAATCCACTCAAGGACTACCCAATGTCAACTTTTACACTCCCCCCCCCCCCACACCCACCCATCCACCCACCCCATTTACAAAAAAAGCACAGCACAGCATCATTCCCACAGCCATCTGCCCTCCACACATTGCCCCAGCACAGCAGTGTGGGTCTGAAGTGTGCATAAGGTGGCAACCATTATCCCATTAACTGCAGCAGTGGCCAGGGGGCTCATAGCCATAAGCTGGGCAGCTGTGGCACTTTAGTGGTGGAATCGCGGCCCTTTGGAGACAGTTTAACACAGAGCTAGTGTGAGGACTGGACGTGCGGCCCATTCCAAACCCAAACTGGAGATTAGGGGAGGGGGTTGAGGCTGTCTGTGGTGGTATCTTGTCTTAGGTGGGTGGGTGACTGTGTCCCCATAGGCAAAGATGTGTGTGTGTGTGTGTGTGTGTGTGTGTGTGTGTGTGTGTGTGTGTGTGTGTTGAGGGTGGTGGATTGGGTGGTGTCAAGCAATCAGGAACCGATGCTTAGCGCCCACCAAAGCATTCCGATGGAAAAAATTGGCCTCTGCTGGTGATTGTGGTCAATTGTGGCTGCCAAGACCTTCTTTAATGACAACGCTCCAAGCCCCCTGTAATGATAACAACCTAAAGGAAAATTCACAGGGAAGGAACTTTTTGTTTGTTATTTTTTGTTGAGGTATGGATTTCAAATGTGGGCTGAATACCTTCACGAGGTGTTTTTTGTACTGCGTTTATATTTTTCTTTGGGAAACAATGACACATTTGTGCATATATTTTGTTTTTGTCATCCCACTCTTTTGAAACGATGACTCTGAATCACTCCCAACGTGCGATCCATTAAAATGCCTCAGATTATTTTGAATGCGAACATGAGTTTCAGATGGATCTCAGTCATCGCATAATATAAACACGACATTTAGCCTAAAGGGTGGCACCAACACCACAATCAAAACTCACGGACTCTCTCCATTTGGATGTGTGACCTCTTCTGAATTGTGTGAACTCACAAAGATGTCAGTTATAAAACAAATAAAGTTTTTTTTTTTACCAACTCAGGCAGGCAGGCAGGCAGGCAGGCAGGCAGGCAGGCAGGCAGGCAGGCAGGCAGGCAGGCAGGCAGGCAGGCAGGCAGGCAGGCAGGCAGGCCCGGCTCAGCCTATTCATATGTGGCTGAAGAGTCCACAGGAATCCAGCGACCAGAGTTGTCACTCCTCTTCCCTTTGAACTGCCTAAATAATGGACTTTCCGGGCGGGTTCATTACACCATGCTAATTTCTATTATCAGCGATTAAACGAAGCCCCGGCCTTCTTATCATAACCAAGCCGATGAGCGGTGCTCTCTGTGGGGGTGCGGGTTGTTTTTGGGACACGTACCCCCTCCTCTCTTCCCCTCGCGGCTATTCAGCGGGCTGACCCCCCCCCCCCCTCACCCCCTCACCCCCTCCCATTCACCCCATCCATCCCATTCAGAGGCGCCCTATTGAGGCTCGGGAAAAAGGCCCAGCAGCTGCAGCTGGCCCGGGCGCCTCTACCTCAGGTGAAGAGACTTAGAGGGCTCTGCAAGAGCGCACTGAGCCGGGGGCCTCCGTCAATGCTGCCAGAACCTCTTTTCAGGGAGCTCCACTTTTCAGAGGGGCCGAGTCATTACAGCGGAATAGAATGAGATGAGTCCCTCCTCTCTGCTTTCACTTTCTTCTTTTTCTTCATCCTCCTCTTTGTGATGTGATTTTCTTCTTCCACTTCTTCTTCTTCTTCTTCTTCTTCTTCTTTCTCTTCTTCTACATTTTCATGCTACCAAAGGTTCTCACGCTAGCCTACAAAAACAAGTGATTTGGCTTTGTTATTAACCATTTGGATCATTCATTTGTATGAAAGGGTTGGCAACATTGTGATTGATTGATTGGGCTGTAATTTTATCAAATGTTTTCTACAACCACATATACAGTATGAACGTCACAAGCAAGGCAGGTCTTTTACACTGTAGTATATTTCTTATTTACTGTATAACCCCCAAAATGGTTTAGTTGTCTCTGTGTGTTTATATGAGTGTGAATGACATAAAGTATTTACAGGATTTACATTAGCTTCCGGGGTCGGCTACACAGTGCGTGATTTGAAGGTATAGGACTGGCTTTCTTTTATTGCACTTAACACCACTAGTGCTACTTCCAACAGCTCTCAGATGAATGCCATTCAGTGTGGGTGATCACCACTACATAGCCCCCTTACCACACACACACACACACACACACACACCCTCCTACTGTGGCCTAATTGGCATTTCTCCACAGCTAATCATGCACTTTAGATAAAGTAATGATGCTGACGAATTGCCCGTAAACACAAGGAGGCCACAGAGCGTCCTCACGGGCTCGCCCATGGAAGGAAACGAGGGTGACGCAACTTTTAAAAAATTCAATTTTCCAGCCCTGACTGGCACTGAAAGATCTTGTTGGGAGAAGTAATTTGATTTGCATAAATTCTCTCAACCAGCTGCCTGGTGAATGTTAAAAAAAAAAGAAAAAGGTTTGTTGGCATCTGCATTTGGGTGTGCAAGATGTGTTGCAGCTGACAAATAAATTGTGGTGTACTTGATAATTAATTGTTCTGTGAAGCAGATGCATGCAAGAGGAAACATAGTTTGGACGAACAGCCTCACTACCCTTTGGTAGGTGCAGTGACCTAATAAACTGGGTAATTACACGTCTTGTTAGCATTAACAATTACCAGGTGATTGTTAAGTACGACCTTATACAATGAGGCTGTTGATACTTAGCGGCTATATATTCATCAAGAGCATTATAAATTATGATGGTCTATTAGTGCAATTAATTATCTGTGGAAAACACATTGTTTAAAACACACCGAAGCAACATTGTTTGTTTTTTATTTAATCTGAAACAGATTGAATAAATTACTTAACCCTTTTGTAAAGATAATGCGGAAACTGTTGAAGCATTGAAGAAAGAAAGAGAGACAGAGTGATAAAAAGAAAAAAAGAGAGAGCGAGAGAGAGAGTTGGCACAGATGCATTCAACCTAAAAACACAGAACAAAGAATGCTGCCCAACAAAAGCAGGTTCACCTCCTCAGTGCAGCCACACTGAAGTCACCTTTCATTAAGGTTCACTGAGACACATTCCTTTCCTGGAGCAGGACAAAAACTGTTCCAGGCCATGGCTTCTTTTATGACATTGTTCCATAGCGCGGCTTCACAACCAAATAAACAAAAAGCCACCTGATTAAACTATCCGCTTCCCCATCCCTAATACAACCAGGCGAGGACGGACTACTCCTGCGCCCTGTATTCTACTTTGCCGTTGGGGTTTGGACTGAGGACATAACAAATTCAGACAAACACCCGCCCTGTAAAGAAATGAAAACAAAATGTTGACACAACCCCTGTTCAACAATGAGTGTGTTCACAAGTGCTGAAGTTGAGGAAAAGGTATGATTGCGATACACTGAGAGAGAGAGAGATGAGCATCAACTCTGCCCTCACTGGAACAGGTCGGGGAAGAGTGTGTCTGTCATCACTGTCAGTCTGGCCATGGTGTACTCAGCCTGAGAAAATGAGAGAAACTTGGCAGAGCCAAGCGAGAGTCACTCACTTTATTAAACAAACAGTGGTGAGAAATGTAAATGTTAGTACACACACACACACACACACACACACACACACACACACACACACACACACACACATACACACACACAGACACAGACACACGCACACACACACACACAGACACACACACACACACACACACACACACACACACACACACACACACACACACACACACACACACACACGCACACAACATACACACACACACACACTTGCACAATAAAATGAGAAAAAATTCAGACAGGCTTGTTTGGACACCTGGAAAGATGTTGTGCAAACCTGGACGCCCAAAGTTGCAAATGACTTGCTTTAGGCTTGGTTACTCACTCACTCCACCTGCTCACATAACAGTCAAACAATAACACCAATTCAGACACACTTCACTTCGCCGGCAAGAAGATTCATCTTTACTTATTACTGTATGCTGCAACCCCCCCCCCCAAAAAAAAACATAAATACAGTTGATCATTAGAGATCATTACTATAAATAAAATACAATCACTTTGCCATACATTAATCATCCATCCATTTCTGTGGAATAATATATTGATTGATTGACAGTCATGACTTTTGAGTCTTTGGACCAAAACACCAATTCATTTCTGTCCAGCTTTTCTGTCTTTTCCTGTACAGGTTGCACCATTTAGCCAGTGACCCACTATAGGTGGAGATGTCCGATCAGCTCTGCTTCCCATTAGCAAGGTATTTCCACGCTCTCGCACAGCCGTTAGCCATCGGAGTGCGAGAACGATGAGCTGGCCTCGTTTCACGCCTCTCCATTTTATAGTTGATGAATGGTTCGAGCAGATGGCTCGTTATCTTTGAAGATTCCAGCACGACGAGCATGATAAATCGCCCCGGGCCCCGAGCCCCCTTCGAGCGGGCCCCTGTTATTCCCCTTCAAACCTGGAATAATCCCCCAGTGTGAAAAGTGTGCTTCTTACACCAACTATACATCCCCTCCCTCCCTCCCTCAATCTCTCTCTCTTTCTCTCTCTCTCCCCTTCACTCTCCCTTTCTCCCCACCAATACCAAATCCAATGTCTTCATGTCTTGCACCTTTCCTGACAGCGAGCCCAAACCCCTTTCATCCAGCTCCAGCATGCGCATATGTGAGAAGGCTGTGGCCCTGGCTTAGAAGCCGACCCTTTGCGCAGGCAGATGCGCTCATCTGTTGCTCTCATTATCGCCATTCCAGCACGCTCTCAGCACACATTTCCTATCAGTCAAACTCTGCACAGCACAGATGCCACTGAGGACACATGTGGGGTGGGGTGGGAGGGTTGGTTGGTAAAGTAAAGGCCCAGCTGAGGCAGCAAAAGCTGCAAATATTTTCTTCACATGGTGAATCTCTTTAATGGGCTGTCACCCACTCAAACTGAACCATAAATCCCTCACTTTTTGCCCCCAAAACCCTTACAAATTGTGCTTGCTGTTGACATAAGAGTGCATCTGCACAAGTAATATGGATCAAAATAGACATTACTCACATGTGTTTTATGAGAAACATATGGGTAAATCTATTGTTTAGTTCATTTTTTTACATTAATTAAAGATCTGAAGTGATGTTGTTGTGACACTCAAGTCCATCTAAATCAAAAGAAATGGCTAGAGTTCTGAGACATGCCGTTGTGTCCATGCCAACCCAGTTCTTCTTAATAGCTCAACATTCCTTGCATTGAAAATATAATTTGTCATAGTCTGTGTACATGCACATGGCACTACTGATCCTAAGTTAACCTTGAGATTTGACCTTTATGTCACACAAAGGTATTTGTACACTAAACTATTTACAGCAGGTCCACTTCCAGATAAATCAGGCAAGAAGACATGTCAACAGTGATCTCAAAATAGCCCAGCAAAATGCCTGATCCAAATGCCTTTTCAGTTAAAGACTGTAAAATGTAAAGACACACACCCAAAGTGACAGCATTTGTATTGATGTGGCGCACTCCAGTCCCCATTGTTGAAGAAGTTCATGTGCATCAGGTGAATCACTGTAAAGTAGTAATAGTAGACAGTCAATTTAGTTAATTCCATGAAACAATTATGCTTTCACTTGCTTTCCATATGTCACAGTTTTGCGGTGGAGAATGTATCAGAAACTGCCACCTGAATCCACATGGGTAATAAAACCTCATACATACCACATAAAGATAAAAAAAAAAAAAAAAACGTAGGCCTATATGGATGCTAAATGAAAAAAAAAGAATAATGTGTAACGATAGACCCCTCTAGCCTAATTGGCTTATATTTCTAGTTTTTAATTCGGAACTTAAATATGGCCCCCGTCTTCTTTGACACTTCTTCTGACCTTATCAACATTTTAGAGTTGGCTAATTTAATAGATTACGGTATGTTATAAATCGATCAATTTTCCAATTGAATCAGACTTCGCTTAAAAGGTATCATCACTATTCCATATAAACAAATAAATCGCTGTGCAAAAACAATCGTTTAACCTTCCTTATTGTAACTTTAAGATGCGGCAAGAGTGAAAGGTGGTGGTGTGGTTTCACACCCGGGGTGGGAAACATGGGCGGAGTTAACCAGTTGTGAATGACAGCTGGAAGTCGAACTTTATGGCGCTTGAGACTTCCACGACAGCCAGTCAGATCCTGGGATTTCTCGTTCCTGATACTGGGATAGCCAATTGCAGTCGAAATGGGAGGTTCTCATGGGTTGTGATGTATCCAACGTGGGACGGTGGAACGCTGAGGAAAAAAAGGAAAGTAGGAACAGAAGAAGGGAAAAACTCTCATGGTGGGTCTGATTTGAAGTGGAAGCTTGAATTCGTTAATAACCGGATCACCGAGATTTCCTGACCATACTGCATCTGATAAGCAGCTACGGGACTTCTGCAACTTCACTCGACGAAATGTGTGTGGAAAGTTGGACGTAGTCGACGCTCATTGAAGAGGTCTTTTGGTCGTTTGGTTTTGCTGTTAACCTTACATCGCTGATGAAAATTGTTTCAAAGACCACTCTGCCTGCGCCGTGCTCGCGCTTACGGGGAACTTGGTAACGATATCCACAACCACTTTGTAGCAGAAGTTTGTATCCCTTGGATTTTGGCGACTCTGGTAGAAACTTTGTATCAAGCGTTGGCGTTTGTTTCAATGCTACATTGTCGTGCAACCTGAACATGGTGGCTGGAAGTTCTTGGAAAATGTTTAACTCAACGCGGTGTATGCATTTTCCACTTCTGAAGAGACTGTTCGTGAAATAACAAGAGATTTGAGAGATTTAAGAGATTTGATCATAGCATAATAAACATTACGGCTTTTAGACTGTTTCGGGCAGCCTTATCAAGGCATGCCAAAACAAAGCGTCTAACCTACAAGGAGACCCTTTTCAACCTTTTATGGACAACTGTCGGCAAGTTGCCTTTAGTTTTGGCCGCTGGACAATTTTCTTGAATTGCCTTGTAATTCGTGTTTCACCTTTGATTTTTAGTTAGGCATACAGAGCACGGGAAGACAATTAGGCTATCTTACGCTCAGCTACAAGAAATCAAATGTAGCTTCAATGGCTCGCAATGCGCTCCTGTTATCACATTTACTTGGTTAGTATTCACACCAGGATGAATGTAAAGTATCATCTTTGAAAAGATCATCTGTAATCTACATCAGATTTACCAATTTGTGGATTTGAGGAGAGCGATCAAGACAACGCGCGATTAGAACTGGATACAAAATGGCGGCCTCCCTGGGTCAGATCGGATCTGTTTCATATTATGTATTTTATTTAATGTTGTCCTTGGAACTGTTACTAAATTACGGATTGAGTGCTGATCTACCATGTGCCCAAAACTGTACATGCACCGGAGATTCTGTGGACTGTAGCAACTTGGATTTGACTGATATTCCTCAGGACCTGCCAGCTGGGACTATTTCTATGTAAGTAGCATAACAACAACAACAACAACAACTGGGGTATCCTATGAAATAGTCTTTTATCAGCTGATTCTCGAAATTATTAGGCTACTATATGAACCTTGAACATTTCTAATTTGGGCATGCATGTTTTGCTTATCTATTTGGATTTCTTAAAAATAGCATGACGGGCAAGGACCAGAGCATAAAAAACACAAACATCCAGGCACCTCTTGAACCGATGGTGCCGCCGTGGAATAAGTGACATTACAGTTTTGTATTAGCAAACATATTTGATGTACATTGTAAGAACGTGAAGTAAGGCTGGCCATTTATTATTAGCCTAAAGCTATTGGGCTAATTGTAGCCAATGTAAGGAGCAAGTTCAGGCTAAAGGCTGGTAGAAACTTCAGCCTTTGACTGAAGAACGGCCTTGTGGATGATGGAACACTTGATTTTAGTCTTGTGTTTATTTCATTCATAGTTGGAAACCTCTATCTAGGCTTGTCTTTTAGCCTACAATGTGGACTACAGCCTATGTAGCAAATCTTTCACTTTTTTGGTTTAATTTGGCCAGGTCAGTCTTGGGGTTTCATTTAAAACAGAACCATGTGCTAAGTGCGTCCTGTAGGCCTAAAGTGTTCTATAATAGAGATAGTTCAACTTGTATGGGGTCATATCACCATGACTTCATGTTGTATGGGCCTTGGTAGGCTGTCCTTTCTGTTGAAATGAGTCGATAAGTATAGCTGGCAAAATCAATCTGACTTACAAAATAAATATATGTAAGCATTCCCACTTAGATAAATCAGTGTATATTTCCATGGGGTAAGATAAGCCCTAATTTTCAGGTTGACACAATTATATAACCATCTCCGCTGGCTATTTGGTTATGATCTCTCAAGTGTCAACTTGTAGCAATGCAAACTTTGCAATACAGACACAGCTAGACAACACAATGTATTTTAACAGCTCAACAAGTAGCCTAGACCACATATTTACCTCGTGAGGCTGATCTAAAATACTTTTAATTAAACTATTTCCTGTAGATATTGTAGAAAAGAAGTTTGGATTCAGAAACATGAATAACAGTAATTTAAGTGTTCCGACCTCTAGCACTGAATTGTTCCAGAGATCAAATTAAAGTAGCTGTCATTTCTATTTTATGTCCTATCTGGAAGTGGAAAATCTGTAGAGGACAACCTGAACACAGAAATAACCAAGATACCTAGTTGCAAACCAGCAGTTTTGCAACCTGGTAGCATCTTCAACACATACAGTAAGAATGATGTTGTATATGAAACAACTCAAACAAAACTTTTTCAGAGGATGGCTGTGAGGACGTTGGTTAAACAAGGAAGTGATCCTCACTGGTGTTGCTTAGAAGCCTAATTCATTTCATTGTTATGTTGATGGACTAAATATGCAAATTGCACTCAAAGTGTCTTCATGAGGAAGAGCCTGTGGGTAATGCTTAAATCAGGTATCCATAATGCAAATTGTTTTCACAAGGCCTTACATGTCAATAACGCACGGTAAAGCTCCACTTAAATGCTTCAAGTGTCAAGACGGATCGTAATGAAGTTCAGCTTCAAAGCAAAACACACTGATACAACTACCGATGTAACACCTTTTTAGAATTTTTATCTGAAGGTCAATAGTTATTTTATTTGGTTACATTGCACAGCCTCAAAATGGGATTTTTTGTGAAGTATGTTTTTAATTCCTTTCAAAAGCGTTCCTTTTGAAAGCTTGATTTGTTTCATCCTCTCACTGTCAGATAACAATTTTGCTGTATTTGAACGATTATCCATGATATTAATTTGTCCAATCTAAGCAATAGAATAAATCCTTCAGGATGTTCAGGATTGCTTAGGTCATAGTATTCCTCTCTGTGTTTTAAGACTCCCGACCAGAGGAGTGAGGTCAGACACTGTTTTGCTCAGTGCAGCTTTGGTAAAAAATTGTCCCATGTACATGCTGCTGAGTGTCAGACTGTTCACTGTAAAGGCTATGGGTCCTACCCATGTTCCTTGTACAAACCTATGCTAAAGGGTTAGTAGAAACCTAGCTGACAAGGCCAAATGTTCATTCCTGGCAAAGTCCGAATGTGTTGAATGGCTTGAATTGAGCGTACGGTTGTGTATGAGGGATTGAGAGGTTAAAAGGTACTTCCTTATAGTCTTTAGAATTATAACACAGCCGCCTAACACAGTGCTGACAGTTCTCACAGTAGCAAAGTCACAGTGCTGGGACGGGGTGTAGAGAATGAGATGAAGAGGTGTATCATGGGTGCTCATCCACAGTAGATCCATCAGGAAAGAGAAAACATTGTCGCGCAAAAAGAAATCAGGATTGTAATACCTTCCAGTTGTCCAAACAGCTCTCCCCTCCCAGTCACCCTGTGTTGTTACAACTCCCCAGTGGTTCCACAGCCCCTGGTGAGCCTCGCTAGGAAGCAAGTAAGCAATGGTCCTGCTCGGAGATGGGGTGGAAGGGAGGGAGCCATGTGGATTCAACCCCGTGTCCAGAAAGGTGACGGATAATTGGCGGAGGGAGACGAGGCAACAGTTCTGAACAGCGAGGCTCTGACTTAAAGAGGTTGCTGGGTCGCTTGGCTAGCGCGAGACAGGGAATGCTTATTTGACTCCCAGAGTTTGCATGGAGCTAATGCAGGAAGAAAGACGTTGGCCGGCATGCGCTGCGAGTTACGCACTCATTTTGTGTGTGTGTGTCTCGTCAGCATCCCGGGCTCTTTTTTTCCGGCCCGTCAACTTCAAGTAGACTCAGAGTCCTCTTTACCGAATCTTTGTGAATGTTTTTTTTTTTTTTTTACTTCCCACACCTCTGCCTCTGGACTCACACCTGAACATTACAGCCTTGCTGGATGTGAGGATCTGTTGTTGTTGTTGTTCAGTTCTCCTTTGCCAGTTATGGCATGGCGGAAGAGTCTGTGGCCAGCGTGTAAATACCTAGGGCTGTGTCCCTGCTGTGTGGAGTGGGCAGTGTTGGATGCCTGCTTGAACTCTGATTCAGAGGTGTTTGTTAGCTCATCAAATGTCGTTTTTTTCGCCCAGGAAAGGGGAAGGAAATGGACCTGTTATGGACGACTGCTGTTTGTTTGTGTGGGGGTCTATATATATGTGTGTGTGTGTGTGTGGTGGGGGCAGTTGTTCACAAACACCTGTGAGGGAAGTGTTAAAACTGGGGCCCTGCCGCTGTTTATAGCCCATGAGGGGTTTTGTCAATGCCAGTGTTCTGTAGACGCAAGCTCTGTGCCCTGACAAATCTGTGTTTGTGTGCACTTGTGGTTGAATGTGCACGCATATGTGCTTTTAACCGTTAGCGGCATTAATGGGCCACTCTTTAGATAATATCACCAACCGTTTCCAAGGTCAGAGTGTGTTTGTTCACTTACGTGCGCTTGAGGGCCCGCCTGGCTTTTTAAGTGCCACGGCGACGAGGGCAGCTCGAGAAGGGCACTGCCGTCCTGGCCTGGCCACCGTCTAGCCCCGATCCCCAGCGGCCAGGCGGGCGGGCATGTGGCATATCTCTCGCTCTCGAACGCGAGGCCCTCCTCCTCCTCCTCTTCCACTCCTCCATTTCTCCACCCAGGAGCAAATTTCCACTGAGACCTTCTTGACAAAATGCCTGCAGTTCACAGCTCTGCTAGATGAAGGCACGTCCAGCTCCCAAGCTCGCGCTTTGAAGCGATCTGATTTAAGAGCAGCTGTTTCATGTGTCGGGCCCACATGGAGGCCATTGTTTGTGCCGTGCATATGTATGGCAGAGAGGGGATTAGCTGTTCTTACCTTGGAGATTTGAGAAACAAAACAGATGCAAGGTGTGAGCACTTGGTTTTGATTTTGTTGTTTTGAAACCGGCACTACTATTGTGTGCCATCTTTTGTGTTCTCTCAGTCTTTCTCAGCTCATATTGTCTCTCTCTCTCTCTCACACACTTTTTCTTTCTCTTTCTTCACTTGTGCATGCCTTCAGTTCATCTCAGTGTGTGAAAATGCTGGCAGGCATCTCTTAAAAGTGGACATGAGTGTGCATGCATAACAACAGTCTGTTCAGAAGTGATTTCAGACACCTCCAGCAACAAATAGTTATCACTTTTTTTGTGCCAGACATATCTGAGTACCTCTCTTGCTCCCACCCCTCAAAAAATTTTTTTTGTTGTTTAAGTGAGTGTCTACAAGTGGATTTGATGGATGAATCATCTGTGAATTCTTTACATCTGGAAAGAGTTTGGCGATCTGGGAAAGAAATTATAGCGAAAGAAAAGAACAAGAAAGAGAAAGGGGGGAGCAGGAGAGGGAGGTCTCAACAAACCATGTGGCTCCCCCTAAACACACACACACACACACACACACACACACACACACACACACACACACACACACTCACACACTCACACACTCACACACAACCCTCAGGCTCACGGCAGACAGGAGAGGCCCAGGTCCAACTTCCCCAACAGGCCTCTGGCCCTGTCTCGCTGACCAACGCACAGCAGACTGAGCGGCCATCTGGGGGTTAATGATACACGTGTGTGTGTGTGTGTGTGTGTGTGTGTGTGTGTGTGTGTGCACGCACGCACCTACACAGATATGTGGGTCTGAGGGAATCTGGTTTGTACATACACAAAACTGCGCACCTATAGGCACAAGCCTGACTATGGGCGAATGCGGAATTGCAGACACCGCTCCCCAGACATATAAGCAGATGTTAGAATACACACGCTCTCTCTTACGCACCGAAAGTCTCGTAATTACACAAATCTTTTCATAGAGGGCCATAGAAAATCAACTAGCTGGTTAATCTGTGATAATAGCATTGGCAGGGTATCTGAATTGCTATTGTTCTGCCTTGCTTATGACAAATGAATCTGAACTACTTCAAAGTGAAGAAAATGAGTGATCATTAGACAGCAGACTTCCTTCTCCCAAGGTTTATTATGTTTGCAGGAAGAACACTGTACAATAATTGCTGTGCTTCTCAAGTACTCTCTGCGTGTGTGTGTGTGTGTGTATGTGTGTGTGTGATTAGTAGTCACTGAGCTGCATAGATGTGTGTGTTCTGCTCTCCCTCCCTGACGGACTCTTGGCTGGCGTCGGTGGGCCTGGGTTCATGCTGTGCCTCAGGCCACTCTGTGTGTGTGTGTGTGTGTGTATGTGTGGACCCCTTCCCTAACTCCTTTTCTTGTGTGTGTTTGGACCTTGCTGGTTTACACAGCACACTCGATTTCGCTGCTGAAAGTGCAGCCTTGGCCTTCAAGGATTCCTTTTATCTTACTTTTCGCTGTTATGAAGGCACTCTAAAATACTTTTTGCCTTTTTCTGTTTGAATGTGTTCTATTATTGTTGGAGGTGCAAGACTCTGGTAATCAAACTTTAGAAGAGAGTGCCCTGAAATGTGTGTGTGTGTGTATGTGTAAGTGTGAGTGAGTGCACAATGCTGGTTTTGTTATCGAGCCTCTTGCCTGAAATGTGCTGATCAGGGGAGATTGTGTGCCACATTTGTGTATATGGGTATCAAAAACATATTTTTATCTGATACAGTTTTGGCCCAAAAACCTCATCAACTCTATTTATCCTTCCAGGATTTATGCCTTGTGTTTTCGTTCTTCTCTAAAGGCAGAAGAAAAGTAGTGTAGTGCAGTGTTGCTCCCGGTTGGCCTATCAGTGCCTTTGCCGGGCAGTAAACAGTGCTTTATGACAGGAAGACAGGCGGTAGAGGTGAGCGAGAGGGAGAGGGACCGAGAGAGAGAGGGAGTGAGTGAGTGAGAGAGAGTGAGTGAGAGTGTGTGTATGTGTGTGTGAGAGAGAGTGAGAGAGTGTGTGTGCGCGAAGGAGTGGGATAGGAGTGGTGGGGGGGGGGGGGGGGTGTGTATCAGGCTTGCGTGGTACTAGTCTCTGTCTAGCCCCTGTCTGGACAGCCAGCTTTGACAGAAGGTTATTCTTTGACTAGTTTATTGGGCTCTGCGAATGGAGTGGGGTTGTATGTGTGTGTGTGTGTGTGCGTGAAAGAGGGGGCGGGAGGCACTAAAGATCCTCTGTCTTTCCAGCTGGATCATAAAAGACCATCATTGACATCACTTCACACTTCCAAAGACCGAAGTTCACACTCCTCTTATCAGCGATAAAGATAGGCAGATAAAGAGCCTCTGGCGGTCTCTCTCTCCCTCTTTCTCTTTCTGTGTCTCCCTCTCTCTCTCTGTGTCTCTCTCTGTCTCTCTCTTGCTATCTCGCTCTCTCTCTCTCTCGCTCTCTCTCTCTCTCTCGCTTGCTCTCTGTGTGTCTGAATCATAAAGCCGCTGCTGTTAAGTGAGAGAAATGACATCACTGCCGATTTACTAGATGGCAGATAATGAATGGTGTCTTAAAAAGAAAGAAGGAACAGGGAGGGAGAACGCACACATTGTAATGGAGGAGCAGCTGGGAAATATATCCACTCAAGCGAGGTGGTTCAGCTATGCTAGCGGGGAGTCGACAAGGCTAATTCTCTAGGGCAGACTGGCCTGCAATCTCTAATACATTAACTCCTTGGAAAATATATGACTTGAGGTCCTTTTATCAACAAAACTTGATCGGCTATCACCCCCCCCCCAAAAAGGTGCTAGCAGTTAGGAAAGGAATCCAGGAAATGTCCACATTTTCTGACCCGTGTGTGTTTGTGTGGACGGCTTTGAACTCTGCGCGCATTCATTTCTTTTGCGGAATGGGCCGGTGGCTACATGTGCGGCGCTTTTGTTTCCCCGGCGCGGTGTTTTGATTTCTGTCCCGTGTGCTTTCGCTCTTCCTTCCCCACACTCAGTCATCGCTTCCTAAATGAGTTTGACCTTCGCATTTGCCAAGTGCGAATGCCCTCCGCTCCTGTTTCCTGAGGTAGGAAGTCGTTGGCCATTCGCCCTTTTGTCTGGGGTGTAATGTATGTGGCTATGTGTGGGGGAGGGGAGGACTTGGGGGTTGAGGTCAGGGGGTGTGAATGAACAGTGGAAGTCTTAAACGGGAGTTTCTGGCTCAGGCACACACACACTGGCCCAATACACACTTAACGAAATGAGTCATCGTCACATCTCCCCCAGCAGGCAGGCCTTGACCGGAAGGCCAAGATGGACATGGGGGGTGGGCGGCACGTGCTTGGTTGGGTAATGGAAGGGTGGGTCTCTGAATGGTTTTATTCCTGTAGAGTGATCAGTGAGAGCCCCCCCCCCCCATCTCAGTTCTGTACCCTGCTGGCCAGTTGAACTAATTTTGAAGGAGGAGGCTTGTCCTGTACATCAGTGTTAGGGGTGTGTGTATGTGTGTATGTGAGTATGTGTGTGTGCTGGAGAGAGAGAGATTGTGTCGAGCTGGAGATGTACAAAGTATTCCGAGCATAATAATAAAAAGATTGTTAAGGGGGCAGTAAATGCATAACAGAGTAAATACAAAGTAATAAAACAGGTGAAGGAGATGGACTATAAGCCCTAACCAAACCAAACTTTATGACTCTCTGTTGTTGAGCTCTTTCTTAGTTTCTTTTTAGGGCCGGAGCACACAATTAAAAACCAGGAAGAATAGCCTGGCAGTGTCATGTGCCTGTGTGTGTGTGTGTGTGAGAAGGAAAGAGGCCGCTTATTGCTGCGGGGTCATGCAGTAGGTGTGAAAGTTATCTGATAAGATAGAAGCCGAAATACAGAGCAATGAAAGAGGGGAAAGAATTCGGAGTTGTGTAAACACTCTCCTCCCCCGGCGGCCAATCAAAGACCCTGACACTCAAGGGAGATACTTAGAGCTTAACCCCCCCCTACACACACACACACACGCACACACACACACACACACGCCCCCACCAGACTTCCACAAATACGCCCCCAGACCCTCCAGTCCTCCCTCTCACGTACCATACATTCAGTGGGGCATCTTTCAGGATGGAACATTGGCCAGCCCAGCACTCAGTCAGCGTCCTGTAGGTCATGTTGAGTAAGCGCGGAATGGCGTGCTCGTGCAGATGGTTATCTACGCGACGTACACACACACACGCACACACACGCACACACGCACGCTCGCGGGTTCAGTCACTCCACCTCTGGCTTCCTCCAGTGTGGGTCTCTCCGCGAGGCCAGCTGCAGGAGATCTTGTCGTGGCAGGAATCGCGGTGGCACGATAAGGTTGAGCACGTGGCAGCTGCCCTATCAGCCCTCTGTGCCCTTTCATCTACAAGCTGGCATATGCCCGGGCAGTAAGTGCTGATGCCTGCACCCCCCCCACCCCCCCTCGAAAAAGTGAACTTGTATCAAGGTGAAGGATTGGAGGAAATGACAGGGGAATTTGGAATTTGAAAGCCAGTGTGAAGTGTTATATAAGACCTGCTCTCGTTTTCAGTTTAGAGTTAGTTTGTTTTACCTTGTGTGTGTGTGTGTGTGTGTGTGTGTGTGTGTGTGTGTGTGTGTGTGTGCGCGTGTGTGTGTGCGTGTGTGCGTGCGTGCGTGTGCGTGCGTGTGTGCGCATGAGAGACTGTGACTGTCGGTGTGCTCCCGGGCTGTCCGCGGCTTGTTACGGCGGCGCTGGCGACGGCCGCAGTAGATTAGAGCGCCGGTCGGCTCTGCGGCCTCAGCTCAGCGCTATTCCTGCCCCCCGGCGCAACTGAGCCGGCTTGAGGAAACCCTGCAATTTTTCACTTTGCTCCGGTATAATTAGGTAATTGCCTTCTGTGACAGAGGATAGCAATTTAGCGATCGCCGCCACAATGGTGGTGGGGAGAGAGAGAGAGAGAGTGTGTGTGTGTGTGTATGTGATCACAGAGTAGCGCCTTGTCAAAGCACTGCCTGCGGGGCGGATCACACTCCACCATTATCTCGTCACACACACACCACACACACAGTGGTCTGCAGCGCACACTGTAAGGCCGGTGGTTTCGCAGCTCGCGAGGCACGACACATAGCTCCACTGCTAGGAGCTGATTTGTCATTGGCTAGAGTGAAAATAAAAGAAATGGCCTTAGTTCTCATTCATCAGCCTCGTTCAAGGCTTTTGTCATTTCTTGTGGGCTTCCCCGTTCTCGCCAGTCGTACGCAGAGGAGCGAGGAGGAATGTGGTGCATCAGGTAGCTTGTGTGTCCCAGACACATTGAGGTCTCCGTGCACAGCGCTCCACCCAGAAAAATACATGTAGTCGATCTCCTGTTGCCTCCAGACATGCCTTTAATAAGAAGGTTGCACTGAATTTCAGCAGGTTTTGTATTTTTTAAAACAAAAAATGGCTAAATGTTGGCAGGAAAACACGGATGCCAAGGTCACTACAAAGTCATTGTAACAGACAGCATTAAAGCTTTGGTAGCCTCTTATCAATTGAACAGCACCTGTACACCAGACATGCATTTCCCACTCTGTACCTGAAAAAAAAAGATACCCCATCCACTCACACCCATGTGTGCAGCCATTAAACCTGCCGTGGCAATAAGCGTCTTAAACACAAATGGCTTGGCCAGTTCTCCCTAATTGCTAATAAGATTGTCCTAATCGCTAATACGCTAGTCCCCGATCCTATTAAGATCGTCCATGAGGTTCTTGACAGCTGTTGAGGAGAGGCAGGGAGATCCATCTACGTGGCCTGACACATAGTGGAGAGACTGCACCGCCATCAATCTCCAGAGTTTCAACAGGAACGGGGCCCCCGATGCTCA
>NC_085002.1:14612993-14637993 GCF_963854185.1 Sardina pilchardus | reverse complement strand
TACGGATCGAGCCAGTGTTAACAGTGTGTCAAAACCGACACGTCTGGGTGAAGGTCGATGCTGTCTGTCTGTCTGGCTGGCTGGAGGATTGTCGGGGGACAGCGGAGGGGTGGGAACGACGCACCACACCCAAACACGGGCGATCACAGAGGGGGGGTTGGGGGGGTTTAAGCAGGACTCGCTCCGCGCCGAGGTGCATTGGCGCAGGTTTCGCCCCGCGCAACGTGTCACTACACATCAACGCGAGGACTGGGGGCAGACGTGCGATGAGCGCTCTCCCCGTCCCCGCGCTTCTCACGCCGGCGCGGGCGAGAAGCGCAGAGCGGCAGCCGGATATTGTTTTAGTGGCCGGTGCAGTCTGGCTTTGTCCGTCTGTTTGGTGTCTCGTCCAGTCCGCTGGCATTGTGTGCACTTGTGTCTGTTGTCCGTGTAGGTAAATAGTGTGTGTGTGTGTGAGAGAGAGAGAGTTTCGGAATTTCCTGACGGAGTAGAAAATAGACCGTCCTCCTCCTCTCACTCCCTGTCAGTCATCCCCCCCGCCCCTCTCTCTCTTTCTGGCTTTCTTTCTTTTTTCTTTCTTTCCCTCTTTCCTTTCCCCTTGGTTCTGTGGCTGTCCAGCTGAACCAGAGGCCAAATAAAGCGCAGCTGTGCCGTGGTGAGAGTGACCCCTCATTCTTGCTCGGCCGAGAGCAGGGCAAAAGCAACAGAGTCGATTCTCACAGGCGGCCCCTTTTCTGTTTCTCAAGCCCCCTCCAGAAAGGGGGCTTTTGGGACGGGGGGGGGGGGGGGGGGGATGCAGGGCCAGAAACACTGAGGCTTCTGGGCTCCCCCGAGAGCCCGGTCTGATGAGAATCGGCTCAGGCCTTATTTTCCGGCAAGCTGTTCCACTTAACGTTGCAACATTCTGGGTGTCATTTGGTGGAGATGCTTCTCGGTGTTAATCAGTTCCCCCCACTGACACATACCACATCCTTGTCAACAAATTGCGTAAATACCGCACGCAGAAGGTTACATTTGAATTCTTTCCGAAGAGACTAATGTGTTGTGCTGTGGCAGGGTGTCTGCAAGTGTGAGTTTACACACACACACACACACACACACACACTGTTTACTTCATCACCCTCTCAAGTGTGTCAGATCTGCCCCAATCCCTTCAACACTCTGAATGAAGGAAACAAAGACCAAGCCTCTCCAGTCTAGAAGGTTCTAAGCTTATCTTGTAAGTGGTCTCTCTGAGATGGTGGAGATTACTGAAGGACAGCTTGGGAGGTCTGTGTGTGTGTGTGTGTGTGTGTGTGTGTGTGCGGCTGAAGCTAACAGGTGTCTCTCTCTCTCTCCTTTGTGTTTCAGGCAGCACAACAAGATCGGCCAAGTGGACGGCCGGAAGCTCGGGGAGCTCACCGCTCTGGAGACCCTGGACCTCAGCAATAATGACATCACCGAGCTGAGAGCCCACTGCTTTCCCGCGGGGCTACAGATCCGAGACCTGTAAGAACACACACACACGCACACACGCACACAAGTAGTACTTATTGCTGGCCTATCAATACCCCAGGCACTGTAACTTGATTGTACCTTTATTGTAAGTCACTTTGGATAAAAGCTTCATCTAAATGACTAAATGAGTTGCAAAACCATATGACATAGACCGTTTCAAGAGAGTTCCATTATCAGTGTTATAGTTGTTCCCACAAGGTTTCCGTTTTAACATTTCTTATGTTATCTTAATGCAGCGGAAGTAGTTTGGGAACAAAATAGAACGTTCAAGCAATGTTTTTCACAAAGGTCATGAAGTATGTGCCTGCGTATGTATGCACGTATGGTATGTTATGACTGTAAATCACTGTGCAACAGAACAACTTAGTAGCCATCACCAGTTCAGAACTTGAACTGGGAGGGAAAAGGGATATTGTGTGTGTGTGTGTGTATATGCTTGTGTGTGAACAGTTGTTTTCATAAGTCATTATGTTTGACTCGATCAGTACTATTATCGTTGGCCCTGTGTCTAACCATAGCCTGTGTGTGTGTGTGTGTGTGTGTGTGTGTGTGTGTGTGTGTCTGTCTGTCCCAGGTACCTGAGCAGTAATAAGATTGTGCACCTGGAGGCGGGGGCATTCGACCAGCTCTCCAACAGCCTGCAGGTCCTCCGCCTCAGCCGCAACCGCCTCACACACATCCCCGTCAAGGCCTTCCAGCTCACTCGCCTCACCCAGCTGTGAGTAACACACACACACACACACACACACACACAGCTGCTTTTGTCAGGGCTGGAGAACACAGCCAAGCACATAGGTATGAAATGTACTCAAATAAAACATGGGCATGCATGCAACTTCCTTTTTTTTTCTATCACCTTTTGACCTTGATCTTAACTGCTGTAGGGATTGATCTGTTGATAGATTAGTGGATGGGTGGGTGGATGTGGTACAAGATGGTTTGATAAATGGGTAGATGAATTAAAGGAGGTGTGGGTGAATAATAGGTAACAGATTAGGACACTGAGTACATGTTCATGGCTCAGTCAGAACCAAGACACCGAGGCTGCAGA
This sequence comes from Sardina pilchardus, assembly GCF_963854185.1. Classification (NCBI taxonomy): domain Eukaryota; kingdom Metazoa; phylum Chordata; class Actinopteri; order Clupeiformes; family Clupeidae; genus Sardina; species Sardina pilchardus. The sequence goes on along the minus strand of NC_085002.1, from coordinate 14,635,445 downwards.
GCGGAGTTATGTGGCAGGATCAACTCATGAGGGAGTGGGGGATCAATGAAGTGTGGAGACAAAGAGCCGAAAGTCTGGCCCGGTTAGGTGTGTTTGTGGGTGGGTGGGTGTGCGTTTGTTTGTGTTGAAAGCCAACCAACATCCCCTCCCTAACCCGTCCGTGGCGGTGTGGTCTGGTCAGGCCAGGCCTGGGTAAACGACAGGCCCAGAGGATTTATTGGCCCTGACCTGAGGTCACATGCTCCATCACTGTCCTCAATCCAACTCCACCACTTCTCTCTGTTCTCACTCTTTTCTCATCTCTCTACCACTCTACTTCACTCTCACACTGCCTCGTTCTCTCGCGTGCTGCTCACTCTCTTTCCTTTCCCAGTTGCTCTCTCTCTCTCTCTCTCTCTCTGTCATCATTCCCTCTCATTCTCTTTCTAGTTCTGTCTCATATTTTCCATCTTTTCCTCATTATCCGTTTTCTGACCCTTTTATTCTCATTATTTTGCTTTTCTCACCCCCCCCTCCCTTCCCTCTAAAATCCATCCAGGCACCAGATTCATTCCTGCTCTCTCTTTCTTCTCTTCTCTCTCTGTTCCCCCTCTCCCCTCTTCCCCTCTCTCTCTCCCCCCTTTCTTCCCTCTTCTCTCTCTCTGCTCCTTCTCTCCCCCCTCTCCCTACCCTCTCTCTCCCCCTCTCTCCGCTCCTTCCCCCCTCTCCCCACTCCATAGCCAGTGTAAGGGGAACCCCCTCCATTGTGAATGTGGGCACCCTTTCCCATGTTCCTGCCTCTCACGCGCCATTGTTCCGCAGGTGGCCGGAACGACACCCTATCTCCGGGTGCTCGTGGGCAACAAGGCCGAGCGACCGCGGTCGGCGCGTTTGGTGTTCAGGCTCTCTCGGGGGGTGCAAGGGCGCCGCGCTGACATCATCGGCCCGCCCGCACACACACCTGCACTGCCCACCTGGCGCGTAGATCCGGTGCCTCAAAGCCGTGGCCGGCGTCAATACGTGATGACAAGCACCGGCCCTGGTTAATGTGACATTCAGTCGGCAGTGTTAACGCCGCCCAGTGCGACCGCTGAATGTGTTTTTAGGGGGTTTTTGTGTTTGTTATAAGGGTCTGCCCTCTCCGGTGTCCCGGTATGTCAGATGAGGTTTCACCCACGAGGCTGCGCCTTCAGTGTTGAGTGATTGATGACTTTGGAGGACCTGATGTTTTCACTTTAGTGTGTGTGTGTGTGTGTGTGTGTGTGTGTGTGTGTGTGTGTGTGTGTGTGTGTGTGTGTGTGTGTGTGTGTGTGTGTGTGTGTGTGTGTGTGTGTGTGTGTGTGTGTGTGTGTGTGTGTGTGTGTGTGTGTGTGTGTGTGTGTGTGTGTGTGTGTGTGTGTGTGTGTGTGTGTGTGTGTGTGTGTGTGTGTGTGTGTACACTCTGTTTTGCCTGTGAGATCTCTGAATGCCAGGAGGTTAACACAAGCAGGTTTTTGCAGCAAGTTTTGGAACACAAGCAGCCACAAGGCTTCATTGCTTGAATTTTAAACATAGCGGTGCTTGTTGCACCTGGTGCTAAGCCTGCAGTGTGTGTGTGTGTGTCCAGCAGTGTGTGTACAGTAGGTGGAAGTCAGTGGTATGATTTCTCTTCATTCTCTCTCTCTCTCTCTCTCTCTCTCTCTCTCTCTCTCTCTCTCTCTGTGTGTGTTTGTGTGTGTGATGGCAGGGAGCTGAGTAGGAACCGCCTGCGGCTGATCGAGGGCCTGACCTTCCAGGGTCTGTCCCGCCTGGAGGTGCTCAAGCTGCAGAGGAACAACATCAGCAAGCTGACCGACGGAGCGTTCTGGGGCCTGGCCAAGATGAGGGTGCTGTGAGTGTCCAACCCACCCCAACGAAACATCCACACTCAACAACAGCAACAACACACTCTTAACATCTAAAGAGACCAAACTCATCAGACTCTCTCACTTGGCCTGACTCACATATTTGTCCTTCCTCTCTCCCCTCTCTCGTGTGTGTGTGTGTGTGTGTGTGTGTGTGTGTGTGTGTCTCTTTCTCTTTCTCTCTGTGTGTCTTTCTCTTTCTCTCTGTGTGTGTGTGTGTGTGTGTGTGTGTGTGTGTGTGTGTCTTTCTCTTTCTCTCTGTGTGTCTTTCTCTTTCTCTCTGTGTGTCTTTCTTTTTCTCTGTGTGTGTGTGTGTGTGTGTGTGTGTGTGTGTGTGTGTGTGTGTGTGTGTGTGTGTGTGTGTGTGTGTGTGTGTGTGTGTGTGTGTGTGTGTGTGTGTGTGTGTGTGTGTGTGTGTGTGTGTGTGTGTGTGTGTGTGTGTGTGTGTGTGTGTGTGTGTTGGACTCCCTGTGCTCTCCAGTCACCTGGACTTCAACAGTCTGAAGGAGGTGAACAGCGGCTCTCTGTACGGCCTGACCTCCCTGCAGCAGCTCTACCTGGCCAACAACTCCATCGGCCTCGTCAACCCCGACGGCTGGAGGTTCTGCCAGAAGCTGCGTGAGCTGTGAGTCACCCCCTACACACACACACACACACACACACACACACACACACACACACACGCCGAGATTACTACTGACCCCACTTGCCCCTGGATACACCTACGCACACATACTCACTGTTGATCACCATCCCCTGACATTATCACTCACCCCATCCACCCCTCAATACCCCTACACAAACACAGCCACACACACACATACACACGGCAACTGATCACCATTCCCTGAGATTACCACCTGCCATAAATAATGCAGTATAGTGAGTGGCCTGACAGCCAACAGCCAGTGGGTAGATTTGCCTTTAGATTTATGAGGGGAAGCAAGGAGAAAAGTAAAGTCGAGTGAGTCGGTGAGCTGTAATCTCCTCCCTCGGCATAGAGACAGAGGGAGGTAAATATGCACCTTAAGTGTCCCCCCATATCTCTCACTTCTGTTGCTGACGTGCATTCTCCATTAATGCAAACTGTACTTAGTGCATGAGGTCTCTTTCCCCCCCGATATTAGTGCACTTAGTGACTGGACGCTATCATTTTTATTAGCGAGGGCCTAATGAAGTGTGAATGTGGTTATCAGTAGGAGTTGTGTGTTTTTAGCCAAGGGCAGGTGCTTTCCCCCCTCCCCCCCTCCTACGCTACATTCTCTTTTTTTGTTGCTTTTTTTTGGTACACTCCCTTTATGACATGGTCATTATTGCATTCCGGGTGGAGGCGACCTGACGGTGCGTCCAGCTGTCTCTCACTCTCTCCACCTGAATGACCACAGCAGGCCCACCCGCCGCGCAGCCGAGCGTGCCTACCAAACACAAGAGCGCCTTTGACCCGGCGCACACATCTGAGAATTATTAATAGGGCTATCCCTCCACTCACACCACCACCACCACCACCACCACGGCTTCTCACCTTGTCAGCCGAACCCGGTGGTGACTATCGGGCTGTCCGGAGCGAGCAGGAAAGCAATTAGTTCACATTAGACACTGTTGCACATGCCAGATGAATGCTTTGACCTTCACCGAAAAAGAGGAAGGCCACTTTTAACAGAGGAAGGCGACCACAGCGGTCAGTCCGGATCTGTGTAAAATAAACGGAGGGATACCCTGGTGTCATGAGGCTTAATCACACACACATTTTCAGAAGTAGTGTCTAGTGGTAGGGATCAAGGGCAAGTGCAGAAAGATGCAGCTGGAGCAAGACGTCTGAATTCCGCCAGGGTTTGTCTGTGCTGACAAGTGCTGTGTGTGTGTTTTCCTACCGCAGGAATCTGTCCTACAACAATCTGACGCGGCTGGACGAGGGCAGCCTGGCCATGCTGGGCGATCTGCACACGCTCCGCCTGGGACACAACGGCATCAGCCACATCGGCGAGGGAGCCTTCAAGGGCCTCAAGGCTCTGCGCAACCTGTAAGTCCTCCTGACTGCAACCTATTCACCACCTCACAACAGTTCCACCCCCCCCCTTCCTCCTCAACCACCCCCACCCCTCCCACCCCCCCAAGCCACCTAATGTTTCCGAGTGACAACGGCATGTAAAGCAATCTGCCAAAACTCTGAGTCCAATTCAGCTCTGGGCTCCTTTCTTTCCGCTTCTCTTTTTTGAAGCTTGTCTCTTCAAAACTAGACATGAAATCCTCTTAATTAATCATTGTCAAAGCCGGAGTAGTTTCCTTTCTTTTCTTTTCTTTTCTTTTCTTTCTTTCTTTTTGTTGTCGTTGAGAAAACCCTTTATTTGTGTCCCCCTTTTCCTTTTTTCGTTCTCTGTCGCTCTCTTTCCCTCTTTCTTTCTCTTTTCCTTCTTTCTTTCTTTCTTTCTTTTTTTTTCTTTTGCTTTGGCTCTTTGTTTGGTGCTTGGTTCCCACCGTCTGGAGATGCACATGTGTTCCCTGTCCAAGGCCTCCCAGGAGAAGCCGCCTCTTTTAAAGCACAGAGTGAAAAGCAGTGGATGGGGTGGGGGTGGGGGCGCTATGCCCCTTTCCCCTGTGTGTCTCCAACGCTGGGAACAGGGAGGGGAGGTTGGGGGTATGGTGGGGTTGGTGGGGGTTAATTCTCCTCACGCCTCCTGAGTTAGAGAGAGGGGGGGGTGGTGGTGGTGGGGGGAGAGTGGCCGAGGGCGGCAAGAAAGAATTGGGCTTTTAGTCGCTTCACCAAGTCTCTCTCTCCACGTCGGGGTGATGGGTTGAAGTGTATACAAACCTCTCTTTATCGCTTTTCTTTTGCCGGTTCTTACTTTTTCCTTCTTTTTATTTTTCTGTTCCTTTTCAATCTCCCCTGCTTCCCCCCCCCCGTCCCCCGTCCCCCGTCCCCCGTCCCTTTCCTTGGTTCCTCCTTTCACTGGCTCTCTCTGTTTCTCTTGACTTGGTCTCTCCGTAGCGCGACGGGCACTGATGTGTGAGAGTTTGGGAGACTCTGTTTGGCTCTCCCTCACTCCTCTGTCTGTCCAGTGACGGACACATAAAGTCACTTGAAAGGTTGTGGACGTGAGCTTGTCCAGAGTGCAAAAAAAACTTGCGTGACCTAAAGTCTATTTTCTTTTCAATACAACTTTCAGTAACTATTAATATCCATCAGGATGAGTGTAAGGGCTCCTTACGGAACAATATGAAAGATCTGAATGTGAATAGGTCGCCAGTGGCTTTCTCCCTCTCCTCTTGTCTGTGTTGTCTACATTTCCATTCGATTGAAGCTTGGCCTTTTTTTCCATGTTAATGTTCCTCAGACCCTTTCCCCTTGGATCACCCCATTTGATAATCCCTTCCCCTTCTCCTCTTGCTCATCCTTCACCCCCCCCCCCCCCTCCCCTCCCCTTTGCTCGCTCTTGCTCTGTCTTTCTCACCCGTCTCCCTGCAATGGCCTGCCATGAGCCAGCTCTAATCGAATCAGTGAGGAGGCGCTTGGCTGCAGCACCTGCTGAAAGGGAAGAGCGGGGGAGCTTTAATTGGAGCGCACGGCTGGGGCAGTGGGGTGGGTACGCAAGGGGCAGTGGGGTAGTGGGGTGGGTACGCAAGGGGCAGTGGAGTGGGTACGCAGGGGCGTGCGGTGCGGCTGTGAAGGTGCTGAAATAGTCAGCCTGTGCCCACCCAAACCCCCCCCCCATCTCACTCCTCCCCACTCTCCACAACTTAGCCAAATCTCTCTCTCTCTTCTCTCTCTCTTTCTCTATTTCCCTATTTCCCTCCCTCTCTCTCCCTCTCCTCTCTCACCTCTCTGCCTCTATCCACACCACCACCTCCACCATCATGCCATTGTCAGCGTCCACCATCCAGTTCCAGCTCCAACACCATAACGAGCCAGCGCCCATTCATGGCCGGCCAGCCAGAAAGAATAGGAAATTGGCAGCCAGGGGCTCAGTCCATGGAGGAACAGAGAGGGGGGTGGGTGGGTAGAGGGAACAGCAAGAGGGGGTGGAGGGTGGAAGAAGAAAAGAACCTAGTGGAGGAGAGAAGGGAAAGGAGGACTGCCATCTAACTCAGAGAACTTGGGAGCGTTTGTAAGCTTTCTTAATGGGAGAAAAACAAAGCCCCCATGAAGATGAGATTATTTGAACATGTTAGTTGAAAGACGACGTTTGCTTGTTCTCACAGTTTGATTGGCCTTGTCGTTATGGAATAAAAGTCTAGTTAACTTTTGTGTGTGTGTGTCTGTGTGTGGAATAATAAGTTTGAAGAGGCGAGAGTTTCTGGGGCAAATGAGTGAACTTGCATTCGTCATGTGTGGAAACTTGGTCCGGCCTCAAATGGAGCAGGGAGTTATAGCCGGCTGGTCTGACAATGCCAGGAATATGCCCCAAACGCTCCCTGTTCCCCTCGCCATCTATCTTTCAACTCTCTCTCTCTCTCCCTCTCTCTCTCTCCCTTCTTCTGTCCCTGTGCTCTCCTCTCTCTCCCTCTCTCTTGCTCTCGCTCTGTCCCTTCTTCTGTCCCTGTGTTCTTGTCCTCTCTCTCTCTCTCTCTCTCTCTCTGATGGATCTTAGCAGTGCTCTGAATGTGAATGCCGACTGCACCAGAGTGCCAGTCTGGCCCTTTTAGTGTCTGTGTCTGTGTCTGTGTCTGTGTCTGTGTGCGTCAGTCTCACACTTGTCTGGGAGCATTCCTCTCCACCTCCACCCCAACCCCCATTAATCCGCCAAAGGAAAGAATGTGCCGAGCTGGCCTGAACTGGGCACGGCCAGCAGTGGAGCTGCACAGGACTCTGCTCTGAGGCTCCTCTTTGTGGCCCAGGTGCAGTGGATGTAGGGGTCGCGGTGGGTGGGTGAAGAGGGTGGAGGTAGCCTGTCCTACTTCCATCTCCATCCGTACCCCCACCCCTCCACTCGGCTTCATCTGGGCCTCAGAGTGCCCAGCTCAGGCGAGCCCTAGACTGGCAGCGTTCCCCTCCGCCTCACCCCTCACCCCTGACTCTGCTCTGCTCTCCTCTCTTGTCTCCGTCTCCACAGGGAGCTGGACCACAACGACATCTCGGGCACCATAGAGGACACCAATGGGGCCTTCACCGGATTGGACGGCCTCCACAAGCTGTGAGTGTCTTACTTCATCCCCCCCCCCGCCCCCCTTCCCCACCTCTCTCTCTCTCTCTCTCTCCCCCTCTTTCTTCTTTCTCCTCCTCCTCCTCCCTCCATCCGTGTCCCTTTGAACTCCTTGGCTGGCCATTGCTGTGCTATTGTGCCGGTCCCCCCGTGCACCATTGTTCCCTTTCAACTCACTCCTCTGCCAATAGAGGAGCGCCTGTCTTGGCTGCAGACAAATTCACCTTTTAGTTTCCCCCCTATCAGAGCAAGCAGAGACATTAGGCTTTTTAAGTTCACCAATTAAGTTCAAATGTATTTTTGACTTTTTTTTTTCGTGACTTTTGATGCTATGCACACATGACACTTAGAATACGTAGTTTAGCACATCGATCACTCTGGTTTCTAGCCTCTAACTGCGCTGTGATTGCAGTGATGGTCATAAGCTCTTGTTGTTGTTGCAGGTTGAGCCTGCTTGTGTGAATACCCTTCCTGTATAATCAGCGCTTGTCCCAGGATCGGTAGATCAGCAATGAGAGGGCTTTTTTTTCGGAGGGTGAAGGGGGGGGTGTTGGCTCAAGCTCTCTGCTTTAACACCAAGAGAGTGTGAAATCGGGAGGCGGTGTTGGCCAACCACATCAAACGCCCCGCGAGGCCCCCCCCTCTCCTCACCCCTTTTGTCCAGAGCGGGAGTGTGTGTATAGGCGGAGAGGATGAGGGGCAAAGGCAGGGAGGAGAGGGGGGCAATGGGAAAGTGCGGAAGCGGTCCAGAGATGCCCCGGCCCGGCCGGAATCCCACCGACCCGCACTCCGGAAAGCCCATTCAACCAATCCTGGGAACGCCAGAGAAAAGGGCACGGACATCAAAGCGGAGTTGCCGCTTGCTTTTTGAGTGTGTGTGTGTGTGCGCCTATGTAAAATGGTTGCAGAGTAATTTCCCATGGAGGTGAGGGTGACTGAGAAGGCGGCATGGCTGCAGATTGGCAATGACATCCTTTGGCAGCTTCACTCCGCGTCATCTCCTAGACGCACACAGGTTCTGGCCTGTAGGCTTCAGACAACCTCCCCCCAACACAAATAAAACGCAAATAGGCACGCTCTTAAATGTGTCCACGCACACGCTTAAACACAAGCGTACATTCACATGAACGCACACACACACACGCACACTCACTGATACACATTAAAGTTGGATGCAGATGTGAGAAATGGGTGAAATGAGATCAAACGCTGTGCTCCATGAATGGCTAAGCAGGGGATGAGTGTGTGCGTGTGTGCGTGTGTGCGTGTGTGCGTGTGTGCGTGTGTGCGTGTGTGCGTGTGTGCGTGTGTGCGTGTGTGCGTGTGTGCGTGTGTGTGATTGATTTGGGGGGGAGGTTGCTGTGGTGATGGCCGGAGTGTGTCACCCTGAGAGATGGGCAGAGGTGATGTCTCTGTTGTGGGTTGATGGGTCCATTCTCTGTCTCTGAAGGCCTGCCTTTTGCCCCCCTACCCACACACACTCACACACACTCACACATGAATCAATCACGCACATCACACACTCTCACACATCAATAAGCACATGATGGTGTGTCACGATGAAGATTGACAGCCAGCCCCCACCACACTAACACACACACACACACACACACACACACACACACACACACACCACTGTAAGCCCTTAAATCTACATAGTAGAATGCCATACTCATTCGTGAGTAAGCTGGTTATTGACTTTGATTTGAAAGTCAGCGCATTTCTGTGGAAATGTCTAGCAGCTTGGGAGGGTGTTGGGCTCGTCAAAGGGAGCGTCTGAGAAGGAAGTCTGTAAGATTCACCGTCCCAGGCACGGACACGTACCACTGAGTCAGTCAGGGTGGAGGAAATGAGGGCTCAGAAGGGCGTTCAGAAGCCTGCCAGGCACCTGAGGCCAACTTCTAGAAGCTTGTGTTTCCCTGCTACTTTTCACCTAGCAGTTTTCATCGCATTTAGCAGTTTTCATGGCCAGTTAAAACTATCGCATGATTTTGTTTTGTAACTGGTCGACGACAGTTTTTTTTTTTTTAAAGCACTGAGAAGAGGCACTTGATATTGTGTTGCTCGATGTTTGAACTGGGACTTGAGCGACTGCTTTTGCTGTGTGTGTGTGTGTGTGTGTACTAGAGGGGAGTCATAGATGTATGGCCTTTGAAACAATCTGTCCTCCCCTCCATAATCCTTTTTGGACAGGAAGGGAGCGGATTCAGGAGCTTCCTAAGGGATGGAGGGGAGGAGAGGGGAGGTGGTAGAGGGGGGTTACGGCTCCCTCCCACCTTCCCATTCAGCCTCCCGCCGCCTCCATGTGAAGTTTAGCGATGCAGGGGTCACCCCTGTGAATCAGACGACTGTTTCTACCCCTCATGCACAGGCATGAAGGAGAGAGAGAGAGAGAGAGAGAAAGGGGGAGCAAAAGAAAGGGAAAGGAAAGTGAGTGGGGAGAGCAGACAAGAGGATAGTGAAGGCAGAGGAGGAGGAGGAGGCGATCCAGGGAGCTGTGTGTGTGTGTGTGTGGGGGGGGGGGGTCTTTTGAAGATGGGATTAGAGTCCCAGAATGGAGCAAACTGGTTGTTCTCTGTTTGAACCCGCTCCTGACAAGGCTACTTTTATTACTTTACAAGGCGCGTTGTCTTCGAGGGCGAGGGACCTCCTTTTCATGTGACCCCTGGCTCTCAACTCCACCCTGTCATCGCTATTAAATTCTAATAAAGATAAAAGTGGGCTTTGAAGAGAGTGCTCAGTGTGTGTGTGCGCGGGTGCAGGACCCTGGATCCTACACTCACCTAATCTCTACACAGTTCGGATTTCCAATACCTCCAATCCACGCTCTTATCAGATTCAGCCCAACTAATTGTGTCTCTCTCTCTCTCTCTCTTTCTCTCCTTCTTTTCTCTCTCTCCCTCTTTCTCTTTTTCTCTCTCTCTCCTCTCATACTTCTACTTCTCTTCATTTCTGTTTTTTTTTTCATCTTCTCTCTCTCTCTCTCTCTCTCTCTCTCTCTGCTCTTCATGTTTGGAAATTGCAGAACTCTGTTTGGAAACAAGATCAAGTCGGTGGCCAAGAAAGCCTTCTCCGGCCTCAAGGCTCTGCAGCACCTGTGAGTATGCCAGCATGCACCGCGGCCGCGCTCTCCGCCGCTGCCAAAAGTGGCTGCCTGAGAGGGCTGCGAGCAATTTAATAGCGTCTTTGTAAGCCGAGAGGACGAGGCAGTTTAGCAGGGCCCAGCTGCCTTCCCAAGCTCTCGTTAGAGCCAGCTTCAACTTTGGCCTTTTTCCTCTAGCCCCCCCCCCCCCCCACTCTCACACACACACACACAACCCCCACTATCTCCGACCTCCTGGTAAAGATGGAGCAGGAGTTGTTTAGCATATGGTCAGTTTTGTAGCGGAACATCCATTCACGCATGGCCACTTTCCCAGCATCGGTGTGATTGAAGCAGCCCCCCCCCTCCTCCCCTTAACTGGACCCCCCCCCCCCACCACCACCACCACCCTCTTAGATTACTAAGACTGGGGAGTATGTTATACAGTGGAACATGGAGTGGAACATGGAACATGGTTTAGGGCTTTCTTCACCCTATTGACAGTAACCTCCTTGTAAATAGTCTCACACAGTGCAGCTGGGCCGATAGAGTTGGTGTGTGTGTGTGTATGTCATGTTGTGCTGAATGTCCTGTCCTCTGCCCACGATAGGAACCTGGGAGAGAACGCCATCCGCTCCATCCAAGAGGAGGCCTTTGCCATGATGGGGAACCTTCAGAGCCTGTGAGTGGCACGCCTGTGTGTTTAACGTCCACAGTTTCATATACACACACAGTCATGCATATAGAATGCCTGTACCCACACAGACACACTCATGCGTACAGGAACGCACGCCCACGCACACGCACACTCACGCCTCACTCCTACGAACACGGGCTGGCGTAGAGAACTCGGAGAACCTGATGAGCCACTCTCTCCACCAGGGCAAACAGTCAGGTCACAGTCATTAGAGAAATCAAACAGGCACAAATTAGGACGGCTAATTTCTGAACAGGATTTCCGTCATCACAAGGATGTGGCGTGTTACATTCTCATCACTTTTTCCTTTTTCTCCTCCTCCTATCTCTCTCTTTCTCTCTCCCCCCCCCCCCCTCTCTCTCTCTCTCTCTCTCTCTCTCTCTCTCTCTGCGCAGGCGTCTCGAGAGCGACAGCTTCCTCTGCGACTGCCAGCTGCAGTGGCTGCCCGTGTGGCTGACGGCTCGGGGGCTCCAGGCGGACATCAGTGCCACCTGTGCCCACCCCGAGAGCCTGAAGGGCACCAGCATCTTCCAGGCACCCGCCGAGAGCTTCGTGTGCGGTCAGTACCTACCCCCCCCCCCCCCCCCCCCCCAGCTGTCCCAACACACACACACACACACAGCATTAGAGGGATTTGCCCGCCGAAAACCACAAGTGCATTAGAAAGCTTTTAATGTCTCTTAGTAGTTCTGCAACTCTGGGGTGCTGAGTGTTAGTCCCATGCTGTGTATGTGCACACCCCACATTTCATCACAAGTAATCACTATAACATACAGTAGGTGCCATTACAAAAGCCATTGGATATTCACTGCATATATTCAGTGGCTTTTGCAAGTGTTCGTAAAGTAAGGGTTAAGTTGTAATTCAAGGAAGTATTCATGTAGTATTGATAATGATGAATATTGATTTGGGTTCTGTATTGGTAAACTATTGGTAAACATTTGTAAAGGTTATGTAGTAGTGGATGAGTGGACTCTAAAGTAGCTGTTTGTGTTTGTGTGCTGTGCAGATGACCTGCCGAAGCCCCAGATCACGGTGCAGCCGGCGAGCACGGTGTCGGTGCTGGGCCAGGACGTGCGGCTCAGCTGCACGGCGGCCAGCAGCAGCAGCTCGCCCATGTCCTTCGCCTGGCGCAAGGACCAGGAGCCGCTCCGCCACGCCGAGCTGGAGAACTTCGCCCACGTGCGCGCCCACGCCACCGATGCCGCCGCCGACGACAACGCTGCTGGCGCCACGGCTGCTGATGCCGCCGCGGCGTCCGTGCCCCCGGTGCTGGCCCACAGCAACGTGATGGAGTACACCACCGTGCTGCACCTGAGGCACGTCACCTTTGCCCACGAGGGGCGCTACCAGTGCGTCATCACCAACCACTTCGGCTCGTCCTACTCCCAGAAGGCCCGGCTCACAGTGAACGGTGAGGCCACCAGCCACGCTCACATGCCCACAATGATGTAGTATGCCCACGGGCACGCTCATATGCCCACAATAATGTAGTATGCCCACGGGCACGCTCATATGCCCACAATAATGTAGTATGCCCACGGTCACGCTCACATGCCCACAATGATGTAGTATGCCCACGGTCACGCTCACATGCCCACAATGATGTAGTATGCCCACGGGCACGCTCATATGCCCACAGTGATGTAGTATGCCCACGGGCACGCTCATATGCCCACAGTGATGTAGTATGCCCACGGGCACGCTCATATGCCCACAATAATGTAGTATGCCCACGGTCACGCTCATATGCCCACAATGATGTAGTATGCCCACGGGCACGCTCATATGCCCACAGTGATGTAGTATGCCCACGGGCACGCTCATATGCCCACAATGATGTAGTATGCCCACGGGCACGCTCATATGCCCAAAACGATGTAGTATGCCTGCGGGCACGCGCATATGCCCAAAGTGATGTAGTATGCCCACGCTCATATGCCCAAAGTGATGTAGTATGCCCACGGTCGCGCTCATATGCCCACAATGATGTAGTATGCCCATGTTCATATGACCAGTCCCCACAATGATGTAGCATGCCCACATCCACGTTCATATGCCTTGTAGATGGCTTGAGAGAGCAGTGATATTTGGCTTCATGTTGTTGTTCGGTTAAAGGTTATTAGGTTATTATTTAACAATTAATACGAACGTTGTAATCTGACCGCAAATAGTATGTGCAGTCATATTCCAGTAAACTGATTGTTGATTGCACACATTCAAAAGCAACACCACTAACAACACTGTGTCAGTCATTTTACACTGATTGACATCGGCCTGCCATGTTATGGTTGTGCTGCATTCCATCATCCTAATCAGGAACACACAGTAGCAAGTGTGAATGTAGCGCAGGCTCATAAAATGCTGATTAGTGCCGAAGAGGATGCTCATTCTGGAGAGCAATGAAATGGGCTATTATAGAGGTCAGATTTCTGGAGGAGGGAATTTTTTGGAGCTGAAGAGTTTCAGCTGGAGGGTGGAATCTATTGAGCAACCCCCCTAACCCTCCTTCTCCTCTTCCTCCTCCTCCTCCTCCTCCTCCATCCACACACTGATCTCTGTCTTTCAGCTGGAATTTGGAACAAATTGATTTCTCGGCATTGCTCTTCCCCCTCCCTCGTCCGAGGCCCCTGAATTACACATCCTATTGGTTTGTCTAACAGATGGGCCGCGACTCACCCGAAGGCATTTTGTGTATTTATTTATTATTTTATTATTTTATTTGACTTTGCCTTTATTTGGTTTGGCTTCATGCTTGTCCCCAAAATCAAGCCCATTTCCTCTAATGTAATCGAGTTAGGCAGCGCCCTCAGACGTTGAATGCTGCATCTGTGAGCGCGCCTAATTGTGAAGGTAGAGAGACCTGACCGAGTCTGAGCGAGTCCTCGCGACCAGGCATGCCTCGCCTAAAGAACACCACACACTCTTTCTTTCTGTCCTCCCATGCTTAATCCCTCTCTCCTTCTCTCCTTCTTCTCTCCCCGTCTCGTTCGCTCGTTTTCAGTGCTGCCCTCGTTCGCCAAGACGCCGGGGGACCTGACGGTGCGGGTGGGAGCCACGGCGCGGCTGGAGTGCGCGGCCGACGGGCACCCGGGGCCCCAGATGGCCTGGCAGAAGGACGGCGGCACCGACTTCCCGGCCGCCCGCGAGCGGCGCATGCACGTGATGCCCGACGACGACGTCTTCTTCATCACCGACGTCAAGCCCGAGGACGCCGGCGTCTACAGCTGCACCGCCCGCAACTCGGCGGGCACGGCCTCGGCCAACGCCACCCTCACCGTGCTGGGTAAGAACAACCACCCCCGTCTTGTCACCCGGGCGCCAGCCTGGACATCACGGCATCACTTACTTAGCCAGTCTGTCCTTACCCATTTGCATTGGGAGTTGGTACCCTCGCCATGCCTCACGGCAGTTCCCTCTAGATGTATTCTAGTCGCCCGCCTCAACTGGCTTTGGTCCTGGCACAATGTCCGACCCTCACTGGAACTCTCCCTGGCAAGGCCGATGCCCTCCTGGTTGGCAGCATGCATCTGAAATCTTATCATGCAAGTCATACTTGCCAGGGCTTCCCTCCCCAGGCCAAAGGGTGGATGTTGGTTATTATGGGGTGGATGTTGGTTATTATTATCTCCTGCTTCTCTTCCCATGATGCATCAGCAGGGCTACTGCTCTGTGCCGTGTCTCAGTGGGGAGAGCAGTAATGTTTGCGCTGCCCTCTCCAAGCGGCGGGGATTTGGCTAACCTCGGGAATGTGGCGTGGCCCTCCACAGCTGTGGCCTGCTGCTCCACAGGGTCGTAGGGCAAGGGTCAAAGGTTGGGTCATGCGCGGGGGAGCTGGGTGGGGGGTTAGCGGGCCTCACAGAGGAGTATTTGTTTGTGTGTGTGTACGAGGAAGCGGAGAGGAGTGCTGAGGAACACACTGACACATACACAAACAGAACTTGTTTCCTGTGCTGGCCTAAATGGCCGGCCTTCTCTGCGCCGCATAGAGGTTTGGTTGTTGGCCGTGTGGGTGCCAGGTGCTGCTGACCTAATGAGAGGAGCTGAAGTAGGGGATTATTAAGATGGTGGAAGTGGCCGTTGGTTGCTGCTAATATGAATGAGGAGAACCAGTGGGTTAGGTGTGAAGGGCTCTCTTAGTCATGCACCATGTTGTGTGTTGTAAACTTAGCGGAGCATTTTTAACACATAATATCTGTGTTATCTTTAACACATTTCCCTGTTTTCTTCCCTCAAAACTCACACTTTCTCAGACGTTGGGTTCTCCAAGTTGCTTTATGTGCTTTTTAAAACGATAAAAGTAGTAAACAAAGTAGCAGTACATAAAAACACAGCTGAACTGAATTGATCATGACCACAGTGAACCTCCCTTTCTCCCTCCTTCCTTTGCAATTCAGTTCAGTTCGATTCAATGCGCTTTAAGCACCTAGAGTACAGGAATGTAGAAAACATCATAACATAGAACAGCATAGAATCGGAGACGCTGTGGTGCAACAGGCTGCAGTGCTCATACCACATATGGGTCTGAGTGCCCACGGGGACCTAGGTTCAAATCCAACCTGCGGTAATATCCCGATCCAATCCCATCTCTCTCTCTTTCCCACTTACTTCTCTCCTCATGCTTCACAGCTATGCAAATAAAAGCAAAACAAAGCCCCAAAAAATATTTGAGTATAGTATGCTATACTATATACTATAGTATGGATGGTAACCCTCTCGTGTCCCCCTGTGTGGTGCAGAGACGCCGCACCTGGCGCAGGCCATGGAGGACCGGAGCGTGGTGGTGGGCGACACGGTGGCGCTGCAGTGCAAGGCCCTGGGCAGCCCGCCGCCCCGCATCACCTGGCTCCGCGGCGACGAGCCACTGCGCGCCAGCGAGCGCCACCACTTCACGCCGGGCAACCAGCTGCTGGTCATCCGGCAGGCCGCGCCCGAGGACGCCGGCCGCTACACCTGCCTCATGTCCAACCCGCTGGGCGCCGAGCGCGCCCACTGCCAGCTGAGCGTGCGGCCGCAGGCGCTCGGGCCGTGCGCCCCACCGCCGGGCCCCGCCGCGGGCACCATCGCCGCCGGCATCATCGTCATCGCCGTGGTGACCAGCGTGGTGGCCACCTCGCTGGTGTGGGTGTGCATCATCTACCAGACGAGGAAGAGGAGCGAGGAGTGCAGCGTCACCAACACAGGTACGGGACCAAGCCAGCATATGGACGCAGCATTTGGTTGGTCGGTGCGCCATTTCTCAGCTATTTATCTAGATGATCTATTCATGGGTTTCATCAGGTCCCTGTCCACAGGTGTATTAATCAAGCACCATGCAGTCTGCATTGATGATCATGGTGCTTGATTTCATACACCTGTGGGAAGGGACCAGATGAAACCCACGAATAGATCATCTAGATAAATAGCTGAGAAATGGTGCCCATTGATTCATTTATCTTCACTTTTACAGATTACTTTTACATGTCAATCACACTTTTTTCCCCACCGGAATTCCTCAGTCAACACTATTGAGACAGTTTGGTTTTCACCGACCAAACCAATGGGGCAAGCGTTGACTACCGTGTGGATCTGCTCTTGTCAGACCAGCGTAGCAGTGCAGTACAAGTCTGACCGAATTACGTTTTGCGTTTCCCCAGACGAGACCATCGTCCCGCCTGACGTCCCCAGCTACCTGTCCTCCCAGGGGACGCTGTCGGAGAGGCAGGACGGCTCCATCCGCGTGGACAGCAGCAGCGGCTCCCAGCCCAACGGCCACATAGACAGCAACGGTGAGATTGTCACGCCTCCGTCACGTTCCTGACGAGTTCACTTTCAGATGTTTCCCTCTTGACACCTCCGCACCTGCGATTTGTTTTCGTCACCAAAAAAAACACACACGGCGTTCGTCTGTCAGCAGGTTATTAGCATGCGTCATTAATGGACCCATAAGCATGTTAATGAACAGGTTTTTCCTCTTTGTCCTCCCCTCTCCCTTTCTCTATCTCTCCCTTTTTCTCTTCCTCTCTCTCCTTCCTTCTCTCTCCCTCCCTGTAGGCTTTGACCATCCTGTGTGCTCCGACTGTCTGGAGAACTACTCCAAGCCCCCCGACTACCTGCTACAGAACATGGGCCCGGTCGGCCTGGAGTACCAGCAGACCCACCACCCCTCGGGGTACATCAGCGTCCCGGTGGGCAGCCCGCCCACGCCCCTTCACAACGGCGCCAGTACCACCAACACCACCACCACCACCACCACCACGGCCACCATCACCGCGCCCCACCCGGCCCCCCACTGCAACGGCACCCCCAACGGGATCCGACGGGACCCGCAGGCCTTCCCCAGCAACCACGACAGGGCGGCCCCGCCCAAGAAGCTCGGGGAGAGCAAAGGTGCGTCAGCCAGGAGAGATGACTCCTGCGTTTGCTTTACAGACACACAGACACACAGACACACAGACACACAGACACACAGACACACAGACACACAGACACACAGACACACAGACACACAGACACACAGACACACAGACACACAGACACACACAGGTATATCAGTACCCTAGAGTCATAGACACACACACACAGAGTTTTGGAGCTGTATTGACACATGGTCTCATATTACCTGGTGTTGGGAGCGGTATCCAGCTATTGCGCTCATAAATCACGGGTAATGCCGCGGCTCCGTCATCAGCACCTGAGGAGGGGCAGGTTCTATCTCGCCCTCGGCCAACAGCGGAATGGTTTGACTTGGCTCACTGCAGGAATGCAGAGACTTTCAATCCGCAAGCGCTCTCATAGCCCAAAGGCCTGAATTAGAGAGTGTGTGTGGGTGTGTGTGTGTGCGCGCACCTACTTTATGTATTTTTCCGTGTTGACATTGGATCAATCTCTTCTCTCCCTTGTCCAGATCCCACCATCACCAGGCTAGGCACGCCGGGGTCCGAGAGCTTCCTCCGGCCGATCAAGCTGTCCCCCTTGACCACGGTGGACATCGAGCGCGGCGACTCGGAGGTCACACAGACTCTACTGTCCAACGGACACGCGCCCCGAGTCGTCGCGACCGAGAACACCTCCCTCAGGCGAGCGAGCGACTAACACCCCCCTCCCCGAATCCTCCCACCATGTGATGAAAAAAAAAAAAAAAAACACTTTGGACTCTCGATGCCGCCATCGCCTTCTTTTTTTTTTTGACGTTTGTCTTTTTTATTTTTTGCACTGAGAGCTGCTACCTCAGCCAGGAGAAGGTGGAGGAGGAGGAGGAGGAGGAGGAGGAGGTAGGGGCAGAGCTCAACTCAGTTTCACTAAACTGAGAAGAAAGGAGGAGAAGGAGGAGGAGGATGAGGAGGATGGAGGCGGACGTTTCAGGGTTGAAAGGTGAAGCTTGCTTGTGTGGGCTGTGTCCCGCGCGAGCGTTTTAGCTGTACATAGTCTTAAATCTTCCCAAGGGAGCTTCCATTTATTAAGTGAAAAAGAGAAAAGTGACTTGCATTTGAAGCATGCAAATGTAGGGCGAACTGTACAGTATAAAAAAGAGAGTGATATAACATTGGACAATGGACTGTACATAAGAGGTTTCATATAAATATATATTATATATTATATCTAACTTTTACAAAGAGTATTTGGATTTATTCTGTGCATGATAAGAACTGAGTGATGGTATTTTTTGTTTCTTGTTAACAAGCCTTTCCAGCTTTTCTTCCTCACTGTTAACTGTGGTGCCTTAATAATGCATGAACAAAGAAACCAAGATTCCACCATAGCTGCAATAGAGATTTGAACGTTTGCCCAATGTACATCAGTACATTTAGTGGGTTTCATGCCATATATCACAACATGCAGTGCATTGCAGTGAAATCTTTGACCTGACAAGCTGTCGGTCTGTGGCCTTAAGTCATGTAGCTCTGGTTATGGATCGAGCGAAGAGTTTTGATATGATTTATTTGGCATTGGAGAAGAGACACGGGTTGGCTTTATACACAAGGAAATAATGTTCCATTGATTTAAGCACTTTGCCATATGATTTATAGGACTTCTTTATAAGTTGCAGATTGTGATTGTATTCTTATAGGAATGTATGGATTTCTAACAGCTTTGCCAAGACACACATCACAAAGCTCACATTTTGTGTCTCTCAAACAAACAAAAACGACAAAAAAAAAAAATCAAGACTCTTCCATTGACTAAGGTCCTGACCACATCACCAAGCTGCTTTTTCTCACCCCGATACCTGTGGTACTTAAGTAGATGTGTATTTACTTTTGTTTTTTCTTTTCTTCTGGAAAGTAAGTGACATGAATGTGGACCTTCTCCAAAAACAACAGTAGTGTTTGTTTGTTCGTTTTTTTTTGTTTTGTTTTTTCAAATCATAACAAAGACGCCTAGTTCTCGCAGAAGCCTAATGTTGCCAAACTACAAAAGGGATAATGTTGAACTCTGAACTCACTTGAAAAGGAGGCTGCTCAGAGTGCCGCATGAACTGCTGTCTCGGGGTCTCCAAACAGCACCCCGTGTTACACACACACACACACACACACACACACACACACTCACACTCACTCACACTCTCTCACACACACACACACACACACACACACACACACACACACACACACACACACACTCTCACACAACACACACAAACTACAAACACTACACACACACACACACAAACACTACACATACAGGCAATGGCCAGTAAACTCTAAACTTTACTTCAGCTTTCTTAACACCTGGTTGCAACACTACATCAAAGTCTGTTCAGATTTGATATGATCCACATCCACACCCATCGAAGAGGAACGGCCAGCAAAGTGCAAAACCTCATTCTGTGAAAACCTCAGCGTTACCTGAAAGATTTCTTTCTACCAAACCAAGTCAAGCTGAACAGCCTATAATTTGTTTGAATGGACTTTTGTTGGGATTGTGGGCTTTTTTTTTTTTTTTTTTTAAACAATGTGCTCAGATTAATTTATTGAAATGAACACTCAAACTGTTGTACATTGACAAAGCTAAGACGTTGAGGTGTCTAACATGGCAAGTGTCTATTAAAGTCACATTTTGCTATTTTACACCATGACTGTGCATCTTGATTCATTTTAAAAGGTTCAGCATCAGTTTAAGAAATGATGGCAACAGTAGACGCTGGAGTCTCGACCAAGAAATGCATAATCAGTTTACTCAATCGGTGGCTGACAAATTCACAAAGTGTCTGCAAATGCATATTTACCCACAATGTTATTTTCACACAACTGCTCGAACAAACTAATGTGAAATAATACTTCAAACCAGCTCAAGGTCTTCACAATGCTCATGGAGCTCTGTGGGCTACCGTGTGTGTGTGTGTGTGTGTGTGTGTGAGGTCGAGCTGAAGTCGTCGTTCAGGTCGACGGCGCGTACCGGATTCCAGCATGCTGCTGACACAGGCCATTGTTCCCACACAGAGAGATGGTGACAGGCCCCTGACAAACACACACACCTGCGGGAGGCCTGGACAGTCTTCTGCCCTAATATGGACTGGGCTCGGTGACTTCCTCCTCCATATCACCTCGTGTTCCATGTACAAACTAGATACATAAAACTACACTACATTTTTATGCAACATTTGTTCTACCCAAACACTGGACCGACAAGTTTCAGGGTGTAGTCTATAAAATATGAAGCGTGATAGAAGTGCCTTAGGTTCTGTTTTGTTTTGTACTTCTATTTGGGGCATCTGTTTCAATGTGATGGAGAAATGCACTTCAGCCAATACCTCCATTTTAAATTCTGGTAGTATTAAGTTATACCCATTTTAACTCATTTGCAATGGTCATGGGAAAAAATGGCTGTATGTTTTACATGAAGCGAAAAAGTAGCTAAAAGAATCAAGAATATCAAGCTGGAAGAACGATTTGAACAGATATCAGACCATAGAGGCAATGTACAGTCTCTGTATACGTGTACGCGTGACACCTGTTGAGTTTCAGGTGACCTGATGGGAATGGGGATTGTGCTGGATCACTGGATCCGCTGCGTCCTTCAGGAAGACAGTGCTGAGCGCCTGCCCAGTTCCCAGCATGCATTTCCACTCTCGCTATTGCTTTGACATTTATCCTTCACAGTCTTGTCACGCCGGTGCTCCCTCGTTCCCGATTGACTCTGCAGAGCGCAAGATCTTGTAAACAGATGGTCCATCATCATTTTTTTATCTACTGTTCTGTGTGGAAGAAAGCTTTTTTTTGTGTGTGTGTGTGTGCAGGGTCATGTTTGTGCTTTGTACAGTCATATTCTCCAACACTGGCATTGCCATTGGCCTTGATTGATTGTGGCAACGCTATTGAACACAGAAATGTTTTCACACACACGCACACACACACACACACACACACACACACACTAAGTTGGTGTAAACGCCTCTATTTCCACTCAATTATGCAATTAATGGAAGTGAGACCAACACAAAAAAAACATAAACAAAGAAAGAATATAAAAAAACAGCATTTTATTGCTGAGTCTAGAACAAATCATAACACACAGAACAGCACTGTCATTTGAGGTATCCATGTGAAAATGATCTGTGCCGTTAAATAACTGGAATTCAAGTAGTTAAACCTAATACGCTTTGCACTGATGACCAAGAATGCAATACGCTCGGTAATGTGATAGGGGGGCTGCATCTCCAGGCACCAGGTGTCCATCTCTCCCCTGGCCCCCCCGGCACTACAAACCCCCCCACACCACACCACCACACACCACCCCAAACGGCTGACCAGCTTAAACTGGGACAGGCTGGGGATCCTCATAGGAGAGTGGCTTTGGGATGGGGGTGGTAAGGAGAGGTGGGGGGGTGGGGGGGGGGGGTCAACTGTGATCATCCCCAGGGCCCGGTCATCATGACAGCATGGTGCGTCGCACCTTCTCGTACGCCCCCAGGAAGATGAAGCCGCCCACGCTGATGAAGGTGATCCTGGGGATACTTCCTGCAAAGAGCCTGCGGGAGAATACACACAAGATGCTAGTCAGAGCATCATACCACACAGCCATGCCCGCAGTGAAGACGTTCTGGAGTGAGAGAGAGGGAGAGAGGTCGACAAAGAGGAAAACAGAGAGAGAGAGAGAGAGAGAGAAAGAGAGAGAGAGAGAGAGAGAGAGAGAGAGAGAGAGAGAGAGAGAGCGAGAGAGAGACAAAGGCAGTTTCAGTTTGTAAATCACTTCAAATGCATCTACAGAGACAAAGGGACATGTTTTGAAAAGTTGTGTGTGCGGTGCACGTTTGGCTCTTTCGTGCGCTTAACGGTGCAGCCGTGCGCCTGGTCGGCCCGTGGAGCGGAGCGGAGCGTTTCTGCAGGAATGCGGTCCACGGGGGCCACGCTGACGGCGAGGGGGGAGGGGGGAGGGGGCGTAGCGAGGAGGGGGTTTGTGGGACAGGCCCCGAAAGCGATGTGCTCTCCCAAGGCCCTTTTCCACGCAGCTGTTTTTGGTATTAAAGCCGGGCCCCGGGGGCCCCTCAGCATGACTGATGGCCAGATGACATCCACACACGTCCCTCAAACATCCACCAAACCCCCCCCAACACCACCACCACCACACCCCTCACACACACACACACACACACACACACACACAGACAGAGAGCCCCCCCCGCCCTGCCCTGGCTCGAAAATCCCTTTCCTACACTCCCCCACCCCCCCCACCACCATCGGCACCTCCTTC
>NC_085002.1:14602993-14605493 GCF_963854185.1 Sardina pilchardus | reverse complement strand
CAAGATAGATAGATAGATAGATAGATAGATAGATAGATAGATAGATAGATACTTTATTGATCCCCAAGGGGAAATTCAAGTAGCAGGGGAGTCACATGTGCTGGTTTCCAGCCTGAGCTACCGGGCGAAATCCAAATTTGCAGGTCAGGCAGGGTTCACTTTTTCCTCAAAATTGGCAAAAATTCTGCTTTTGACGGTCTTCTCCGTTTGGGGTGCGGTCTCACTCCGGGGTCTACACACCCAGCCCTGGCTATGTAAATGGGAAACAAAGGAGTAGCTCGGACTGATCTGTGCACTATTCCAACCTGCAATGTTGCTTTAGGAGAACAAACGCTCCTGCTTAGGCTCAGCGGTGTGCCACGCTGTGTGTTCCTGGCGTGAGGCTTTTGTCTACATTACGGAGCGCTCTGTTTGTTCATCTCATGTGATGCCTGCGAGGTGTCACTAGACAAGAGCTTTAAACACTCTCTCGTTCCCCCTGCGCTGGTCTCCTACCTCCGCTAACATTAGCATGGTATTTAAACACCCACTCACTCACTCACGCTGGTCTCCTACCTCCGCTAACATTAGCATGGTCTTTAAACGCCCACTCACGCTGGTCTCCTACCTCCGCTAACATTAGCATGGTCTTTAAACACCCACTCACTCACTCACGCTGGTCTTCTACCTCCACCAACATTAGCATGGTATTTAAACACCCACACTCACGCTGGTCTCCTACCTCCACTAACATTAGCATGGTTTTTAAACACCCACTCACTCACTCACGCTGGTCTTCTACCTCCACCAACATTAGCATGGTCTTTAAACACCCACTCACTCACTCACGCTGGTCTTCTACCTCCACCAACATTAGCATGGTATTTAAACACCCACACTCACGCTGGTCTCCTACCTCCGCTAACATTAGCATGGTCTTTAAACACCCACTCACTCACTCACGCTGGTCTTCTACCTCCACCAACATTAGCATGGTATTTAAACACCCACACTCACGCTGGTGTCCTACCTCCGCTAACATTAGCATGGTCTTTAAACACCCACTCACTCACTCACTCACGCTGGTCTCCTACCTCCGCTAACATTAGCATGGTTTTTAAACACCCACTCACGCTGGTCTCCTACCTCCGCTAACATTAGCATGGTTTTTAAACAGCAACTCACTCGCGCTGGTCTCTAACTTCCGCTAACATTAGCATGGTCTTTAAACACCCACTCACTCGCGCAGGTCTCCTACCTCCGCTAACATTAGCATGGTCTTTAAACACACACACACACTTGCGCTGGTGTCCTACCTTCGCCAACATTATCCTGGTCTTCGCTACGTCCAGAGGCGTGGTTACAAATGCTGCAATTCCACCTAAAACCACACACATACAAATAAATGTTTTTATTTGGATACGAAAGCAAAGGCATCAAAACAATGTACATTATTAATTTTAAAAGAGTAGGTATAAGAAACTTAAGAATATTATTAACATGTGAAGACACACACACAGACAAACACAACTGCAGACACACACACACACACACACACGGTCAGTGAAAAGCGAAAATCTATTCTTGTGCTGGCTTGTCATGATTAAGATTTAAAACGGACAGATCTTCTGGGAGACGATGAGGACTAGCATCTCCTCCAAACACCTACCTAACAACAACAACAACAACAACAACAACAACAACAACAACAACGCAAAGCGAGCGCAGCAGCAGCCATAGCGGCTGTGGATATTTGCCTTCCTTCAGGGCCAGGCGATGATGAGCGCCTGAAAAAGGAAGATGACAGATGGACTGTTGAAGTGTTTGGGGCGGTCTGGCAGCAATGTGCTTGCCGGAACTGGCACTGGTTGGCCTGTGTGTGTGTGTGTGTGTGTATGGGGCGGGGGGGTGGGCTTTGTGGTGTGTGTGTGTGTGTGTGTGTGTGTGTTTGTGGTGTACAAAGGCTCTTTCTTAAGGATAGGCTCTCTACCTGCACCAAATCCATCATCCCCTTCCTCCCTTCCCCAGAGCCCCAAAGCGACGCAACTGCTGGAGGGGAGACTGTTTTCAACACACACACACACACACACACACACACACACACACACACACACACCCCTCCAAACCATTTGGTCCCCACACACCATAAATTGCAACACCTCCACCTGACAAACTCACTCTTCAATAAGCACACACCTGTATGCTTGTCTACAAACAGAATACACAGACACACACACACACACACACACAGCTCAAGGCCACGTGAGATGTGTGTGTGTGACACAAGGCCACGCATGCATACGTGTGCACACATAGGCTGACACATCCACGGATATGCATGTTTGAACACAAACACATCCACTGACCCATAGCCATATATACACACATGCATGAGCATGTATTCAGAAAATACTTACACACAGATAGATACACACACATACACACACACACACACACACATACAGGCATAAAGGATACACACACACACACACACACACACACACACACACACACACACACA
>NC_085002.1:14592993-14597993 GCF_963854185.1 Sardina pilchardus | reverse complement strand
GTGTGTGCATCTTGTGTCTTTGTGTGTGTGTGTGTGTGTGTGTGTGTGTGTGTGTGTGTGTGTGTGTGTGTGTGTGTGTGTATGCATGGTTGTAATGCATGTGAGTACATGACATGTATGTAGATGTGTGTGTTGAACGGGCTGGCGAGCGCAGGCTGATAGCGTGAGTCAGGGCTCGCGGAGTAAACAGACTCCCCGAAACTGGCAGGCGGCAGCGCCGGTTTTGGGTGAGTTCATCTGGATCGTAAACACATGGTTTGCTTGGCTGGTTTCAGCCGAGTGGATAATGAGTGCAAGCGACTGGGTGACACTCCGCCGAAAGCTCTTGTGGCCGGTGTGGGTTAGGCCATAAAATGTTTTCTTTATTTATTTTTGTTTCTTTTTTTCTTTTTTTCTTCGGGGGTCCAAAAACCGTGATGGACGGCGTTGGCGCTCCGTCACTTCTTGTGGTGAGGGGCGATGAGGTGCGGCGTGCGCCCTGCGGTCCCTGGAACGAGCCGAGAATGATTCGCGGGCGACTGCCGCTCGGCCGGATGAGCGGCATCTCTCTCTCTCTCGCGCGCGTGAGCCCTGCAGGAAACTGCCACAGGGAGCTAAGCGGCTAACAAGCAAGCACTGGGGATGCTAGTCATCAGACGCCGGATACTTTGAGCAACCGAATACGAACCAAACAAGAGCCCAACTCTTCAAAAGAATACAAGATTTTTTCATCGAGTGCCATTTGCCATTTATTTCACCCGTCAAATAAGCAGAACTGATGCTCTCCATGCCACACGCCGCAAGACTTTTCAACACATTGTCTTCCTTCCCTTGACTTTGATAGAAGCCATAAGAGTTTGGACGTTGGCAGACAGCTTTGAGTCTCTGCACAATATACTCATATACTCGGCATTAGTGTGATGAGGGTGATTAGTGTGTCATTAGTAATGTGCAACTGCTTAGAAAGATCCAAAAATGTTCACCAGTGGAGGACAGAGAGCAAGACGTCATTCCCAGACATCATGACAGGCAGACTGCCATTACAAGACCACACACACAGATCGGCGGGGGAAAGCTGAGCTGTGTTTGGGTGATTGTAAGCGTGTATAACATCTAGCAGGAGAAAAAACATCTGACTTTGTCCAAATAAGACGGGTTCACGTTTGAATAAAACATGCATGACAAAGCCTATTACAGGTCACAAGAGGTGAGGGGCCCGGATTTGATTGTGATTAAAAGACACTAATAAAAGTGAGGCCTTAAGATAGTTGGCTGCTCATTAATCAAATCGCACGCCAAGCCGAATGACTTTCTGAGTGTTTGGGGAGAGGGGGTGCGGGCCGGGGTGGGTGTGCGGTGGGGTGGGGGTTCTTGGGAAGAGAATCAAAAGAGTTGCGTGAAACGGCTGGCTGCCGGATGCTGGCCAGCGTCCTCCTGGAGGGAAGAAAGAGAGAGAGAGAAAGAGAGAGAGGGAGAGAGAGAGAGAGAGAGAGAGAGAGAGAGAGAGAGAAAAAGAGGGAGAGGGAGATAGAGAGGGGCCTTCGATTGTCTCCTCTCCACGCTCTCCTGACTCTCAAGGCCTGCCCAGCACCAGGAGAGCAGACAGAGGCCTTTCAGACGCGAGGGGCCAGATTCCAGGAATGGCCGAGAGAAAAAGACAAGCGAGTCCAGAAAGAAAGAAAGAAAGAAAGACAGAAAGAGAGAAAGAGAGAAAGAGAAAAGCTAGAGACTAATGTGATAGACAGAAGAGTAACTGACAGAAAGAGAGAAAGCAAAGTGAAAGAAAGTAAGTGAGAAAAAAAGCAAGAAAAGAAAGAAAATTGTAGAGAAAGCGCTGGAGAAAGACAGAGGAAGTGGCGTCCAGTGAAATGCTTGTCGCCGTGGCTCCCCAGTGCAGATGGCCCGGGGAGAATGCCTTTGAACGTGCGAGGGGCCGGGGGCTGAATGACACTTCTTATTCTCCACCAGGCGAGCGGCAGTTCTGTCGCTCCCACAGCTGTGAGCCGTATTGTCCTCTCCAACGGCTTCTTTCTTTCTTGTTCTTTCTTTCTTTCTCTCTCTCGGCCTCTCTCTCTCTCTTTCTCTCTTTCTCTCTCTCTCTCTCTCTCTCTCCCCTGTCTCTTTCTACCCAGCTGCTGGGCTCCAAACGTACTGGAATTTTCTGCTCTCGCCCCAGAGACATGATGTCATTCACACAAACGCTGCATTTTCAAAGAGAAATTACTTTTACTCGCTCGGGCCAGGGGCAGACAATTGGAGAGTGTATGTGTGTGTGTGTGTGTGTGTCTGTGTGTCTGTGTGGAGGCGGGGGGGGACGAAATGCGTTAGCCACGGTTAGAGTTCGTGACAAATTACGTCTCTTTTTAATCACTGCTATGGCGACCATTAAAAGAGGGCATAATTTCAGAGAGAGAGAGACAAGAGCAAATGGAGGATCTGAGGCTGTAAATGTGTCAGGTCATAAGCAGGCTGTTATTCCTTTAGTACACCATCATTACCAGGGAGAATTACAGCTTCTCCACAAACTAAAAAGAGAGAAAAGGAGGGAGAGAAAAAAAAAGTAGGGAGTGAGGGAAGGGAGAGAGGGAGACAGGAAGAAAGGAATAGACAGAGAGAGGGAGCAAAAGAGAAAGAAAGGGAAAAAAACACAGTTTACTGGCGAATGAATAGGGGAACACTTACCTTCAAGTACTCCCACAGTGGAAACTGCACCAGAGAGAAGGGGATCTAGAGAGGGGGGGAATGAGAGGTAATTAGTCAAATGTTTACCACAATGAACTGCTCCTGTACTTAAGGTTTGCATGGACAATAAATAAAGTCATAAAGCAAACCCATAGTGCATAAGGATGTGGTTAAACTAGTATTTATAGCTTTGTAACTTTGTTTCAACAACACATTTAACTTGTCATTCCACTAAGATGAAGGAAGTGTTGAGGCCTTGTATGACTAAGATGACTAAGATGATCATTTCTGGTTCGACGGGAATATGATCACCAGGAGAGCAGGAACTCATTCCAACAAACGGCATCCCGACTGGCATGACAAGACAACTCCTACCACCTGAACAGCAGCCATGCAGGTCAGGAACAAGAGACCCTGATGACACACTGACAAACAACTGACACCTATAGTGGTGTCAGGAACAGAGCAACAGACGCCTACTGTATAGTGGTGTCAGGAACAGAGCAACAGACACCTATGGTATAGTGGTGTCAGGAACAGAGCAACAGACACCTACAGTATAGTGGTGTCAGGAACAGAGCAACAGACACCTATACCATTGTCAGGGGGACTGCTGTACTCACCTGCTCTAGTTCAACATATTATACACTTGATAGTCTCATCTATGCTGGGCTGTGTAATACATATCATATCATACTGATTGTTCACTCATATTTATGCATGTTCAAGCCTGAATGAATGCAAACTGATGACAGGGATAATGCAACTAGATGGAACAGTGCAGTCAGCGATTGCACATAATGTCACACTTGTAACAGATGCTTTTGTCTAAAACAAGGTACATAATATTTTAACCAAGGACCAAACAAAAAAACACACTACAGTCTACTTTTAGTGTACTTGCGGGAGCTACCAGATCATGCGATGTTTGCTGAATGTAACATAAATACGATGGGCCTGCGTAAAATCGCTGACTGCGCCTCTGAGCATTAGGTGCCTACAACACAATTCTTCATCACACTATGCTGGCTTATGAGACCAACAGCTGTCTTAGGAGACATGATTATGTTTATTTGTGAACATTATTAATAGAAATCTGCTGCGTGATTTCACCACACATGGTTTCACATGCCTCTGACTCGAGGGACACAAAGCGGTTGTTTGTTTGACCCCTACAGGAAATCACATGTCGAATAATAATACAAATAATAAAAAAAAAAATCGCCACAGATCAAGTGTAAGAAATTCCCTCCCAACAGCTGTGTGCTCTAGTGCTCGTCAGGGAGAGAGCCAAGTGCACTCTCAGCACTGGAAAAAGTACATTTCCAAATAAAGAAAGAAAACACACACACACACACACACACACACACACACACACACACACACACACACACACACACACACACACACACACACACATACACACACACACACACACACACACACACACACACACACAGACATACGCACACACACACACACACACAAATCCACCTGTCTTTTATTATGGGCAGGATAGTGCCAACCTTTCCAGACACCAGCACAGAGAAAGAAACAGACAGACAGAGAGAGAGAGAGAGAGGGAGAGAGAGAGAGAAATAGGAGTCGAAAACAAGAGGAGCGAAACTATGTGTGTGAGGCCTTTTCAGGCAATCATCTGGTGAAGCGGAGCATGATTTACATGTGGATGTAGCACCTCTGGCAGAAGGGAGCGTGTGTGAGACGCAGGTGGTCAGCCTCACACTGGCCAGACAGCCATGGACACTGGGCCCAGGGCTGATGGGAAGGGAAAGGAGGAGGCCTCTCTCTCTCTCTCACCCTCTCTCTCTATCCCTCTCTCCCTCTCTCAGCTGGGGCGGGCGGCCAGTTAGCCTGTTTCTTTACGACAGCGCGTGCGGAGTCCGACAGTGATGGGTGATTTAAGGATTCGCCGCTCTGTGTGTCAGTCTGGCTCAGCGCTGACATAAACACCACAAATAAATCACCAGAACAACACACTCTTTTCTCCTTTGTGCCTCTAAAGGCTCTGTTGCTGATCCAGCCATGATCCCAGGGGCACACACAGAACAAAAAACATGGAGGAAGGGAGACAGAAACAGTTGCCACGCAAATCATTCGCTCGATCATTAGACACCATTAAGGCGCTCACAATGACAACTGAGGGACCTTAAAGGGATAGTTCGCATTTTAAGACACGAAGTTGTATGGGTTCCCTGTCAGCAACGTAGTGCATCAGCACTGACTTACCCCCCGACAGCGTCCTGTGAGCCGGGATCCAGCCGGTTTTAGACGCTGAAGAAAGTAGTCCGGCAAGTTTCTGGGGTCACGAAAGTAAAGTG
>NC_085002.1:14587993-14590493 GCF_963854185.1 Sardina pilchardus | reverse complement strand
GCCTCCGCCTCCGCGGGAACGCACGTCAAAACACATTCCCGTCCGGCCCGATCGCAGAGGTCGCCTCCGCCGGCAATTTGACAAACGACTTTAATAGGTCAGGCGGCCATGCGCGGAATAGCGATGAACCTGTCCGTCGCAATGCGAGTCGCTGCACTGTCTCGGGCGACGGAACAAACAGACCTTCTTTGCGAGGCTTATGCGAGGCAGGCTCGACCAGTTCTCGACCGCGTTCAGTGTGAAGCGAGGTTTTTACGAGCAGTCAGCAGCGGCAAAGCTCGATTTGAATCGTGAGCCGGGCTAAAGCAAATGAATGAACCCGCAGATCTGGCCCGATAAGGCGCAGCGAACCGTTGGCGAAAAATTTGAATCCGCTCTGGCCGCAAAATAACGGCCTTAATGTACAGCTGGTTGTTGGCTGCAGTGATAATTTATTAGCTGAGTAAAAGGAGACTGCTCAGGCGCTACAGTGTTTGATACACACATCCTAAGGTACATACGGGCGAACACACACACACACACACACACACACACACACACACACACACACACACACACACACACACACACACACACACACACACACACACAGGTTGGTAGGTTGTCTGCAGTAAACAGAGCTGAAGCTGCTCATTGTGACAAGGCACTTGAGAACACAACCGTTCTCACAGCTCTTCACTGCTCCCTTAGTAAGGGTCTACACACACACACACACACACACACACGTGTTTAAGAGCCCACGGGATGCTTGACAGCTGGGGTTATTTACTGTCCCCTGACACAGACAAAGAACTTCTCTCAGCAGCCCCGCACAAACCCACACCACCAGCGACAGCAGGGGCGGCAGCAGTGTGGAGCTGAGGCCCAGAGGTGCAGTCCGACAGTCAAACACACACACACACACACACACACACACACACACACACACACCACACACACACACACCAAGGGCCAACGGGGCCCCAGAGAAGCATCCAGCAAGGCACTGACAGATTTCTGATGGTCACGGAGTTGTACTGGGGTTGGGGGAGGAGAGACTGATTCAACTTTGACAACAACAGTTTGTCAAAGTTGAATCAACTGATTCAACTGAGACTCAACTGAGACTGATTCAACTTTGACAACAACAGTTTGGGAAAGGAAATTGAAAAAAAAAAAAAAACACATTTTGTAGCACTGCCTTTTATCTAATAAAGAAAAATGCTATATAAAATCTGGAGCTGAGATTGTAAGCGAGGGATAAATAAAGATGGGTGAGGGTTTCTTGATGCATTCTGGGAAAGATTCCTGTAGCAAGGGATCTGGGACCAAAAGACCAAAAGGGAGAAATATGGCGTAAATATATGTGTGTGTGTGTGTGTGTGTGTGTGTGTGTGTGTGTGTGAAAATATACAGTGTGTGTATATGTGTGTGTGTGTGTGTCTGTGTTTGTGTTGGGGGGTGGGGATGGGATTGTGCAACAGGATGCAGATGCGAGTCAGATGGCCGGCCCCAGCCATGGGCGCAGTCTGATTGGCCAGGAAGCGGGATCCCAGCGAGCCCGGTCCGAAGACGCTGCGAGGTGAGCCGGAAATCTGCGGCCCAGGACCTAATCCCACATTTATTACCTGCTAATGCAGCTGGCCCGGCCTGACCGCTCCAGTCCGTACGGCCCAGGATCCCCCCCCCCCCCCTCCGTCTCTCTCCCTCTCTCGCCTCCTCGTCCCACTCTCTCTTGCGACGGCTGAATTTCACAGTTCCCCCTACAGCGAGCCAGCCTAGCACCTCTGTGCAAGAGGTGTGCGATTATTTAGTTGAAGAGGCAGGCTTTTGCGAAGAAAAAGTTCACTCGGGGAACGCGCAAACCATTTAAGACGTTGTCCTCTCGGGAGTTTTTCGTCTTTTCTTTGTTGCATTTGCTTGCTTTGTTTTTGGCCAGTGTGCACAAACACAACCGAGCATATTTGATGTCTAATTAATTCTCAGGTTCATTAAAACGCGGAGTTCTTTATTTGTGGTGAGCCGCCAGATCGATAAATCACTGGAGCCAAGCAGCAGGAACGCAAGCTGTCCGCTCTCTCTTGTTTCATCACGCTAACTAATCAGCTTTTCCACCCAAGTCCAACCTGTTTGCCTACAGTGATTTACGACGTCCGTCAGGATCTGTTTTGCTTTGTGCATGTTAGATAAACTCTGCCTCCAGCTTGTGTGTGTGTGTGTGTGTGTGTGTGTGTGTGTGTCCATGCGTGTGTATGCGTGTGACAGTTGGCAGATCAGCCCGCTGCATGTCATTCTTCCGAGAGCAGATCTGTTATCTTTGGTTCTCCCTCGCACCGCTGAGGGCTAAAAAGCAAAAAGGTATTTTGCAATTAAAATTCTCCGCGCGAGACTCCGCGGACCGGCTCGATTAACGCGCCCGCGTCCACGTGCCCCATCAATCTGGATTAGTGCCGGATCTCAATTAGGTCTTCACTTGCCTGTCTTAAGCCGTCCGTAATTGGCAATATCCTCCATTTAAATT
>NC_085002.1:14360493-14577993 GCF_963854185.1 Sardina pilchardus | reverse complement strand
TTCACTGGCTACGGAAAATATTCAAAGTCGTATATCTAGGGTGCAACATGCAAAGCACATGCCTCACACGGAGAGATACCACTGCCGTTCTCCTCAGTTCCACCTCCAGGGTGAGTAGAACAAGGCATCTATCCAACAGCACCTCCACTTCAAGGAGCCCACAGAAGGCTATCTTTCCCCCAGATGATTATCATTGTGGCAGAAGCTTCAGGGAGTGGTGGGGGTTGGGGGGTGAGTCATGGTAGTGGTAGTGGTGTGTGTGTGTGTGTGTGTGTGTGTGTGTGTGTTGGGGGGGGGGGGGTTGTTGTCCCTTCCGATCACCCACCTTTCAAATCCAAACACTACTTGTAGGGCGTTCCACCTGTTGGCTGTGCAATCCACTGTGACCGATGTGCAACAGGAAAGCAAACAGGGGGATCAGTCCAACAAATTGGACTCGGGTGGGCCAGACCCAGTGGGGCAGGGGGCAGGGAGTAGGGAGCAAGAGCCCGGAGAACGTGGGATTGCAGAAGAAGAAGAAAACAGAGGGAGAGAGAGAGAGAGAGAGAGAGAGAGAGAGAGAGAGAGAGAGAGAGAGAGAGAGAGAGAGGGAGAGAGGGAGAGAGGGGCACGGGAGCTCGACCTGCGGTGTTATTTTTCCAGATGGGCAAAACACACGCCGTGATCCCTCGCCCTCCCTCGCTCACGCGCTGGTGGCTCCCTCCCCGGGGTCACGTGCACACACCTCTGTTTGTGTTGGACTCACCCCACATCTGGGGCCTGCCAGCCGGGGATCTTTCCCCTGTACGCCAGCCTCATAAGCTGAAAACACATCAGAATCTGAGTGTGTGTGTGTGTGTGTGTGTGTGTGTGTGTGTGTGTGTGAGTGAGAGAGAGAGTGAGAGAAAGAGAGAAAGAGAGACAGCTGTGGGTGTTTTGTAACGGCTTTCCTTCAGGCTGCCAGTTCACCTCCCCTCTCACACTCTCTCTGTCCATCTTTCTTTCTCTCTCTCACTCACCCAGTCTTTCTTTCTTTTTCTTTTCCCTCTCTCACTCTCTCTTTCTCCATCTTTCTCTCTCTCTCTCTCTCTCTCTCTCTCTCTTTCCCCTCTCTCACTCATCCCATCTGCTTGGAGGATTTGAAAAAAAGAAAGAAAGAAGAAAATGATTGCTGATTCTCAGAAGGTGAAGCAGACGTTGGTGTGGACTTGTTGCTCCACAGTTAATCACTGCACTGGCTTGGTTCGTCGACAGGCCTCTCTCACTCTCACACTATTTTATGCCCCCTTTATTCAATCCGTCTAATCTCTCCATCGCCCTCTCTCTCTCTCTCTCTGTCACACACACACACCTCTATCTCTCAATTTTCTCTTGCTCACTTATTCTCTTGGCTGAAAACAGTGATATATGGCCCCCATGAGCTTGTACTCAGTTCTGTGTGTGTGTGTGTGTGTGTGTGTGTGTGTGTCTCACTGCCGTGGGCAAAGTAGTTGATCTCCGTGTGCCATCACTCAGATCGGCCATACACACACACTCACAGTCTTTTCCCTCACTCACACTCGACTATGAAGCCAAGCGGATGAAACACCTACGTGCAAAACTGTCAACGGCAAAAGTCTCTCACTCTCTCTCCCCCTCTTTTCCAAAAGTCTTTCACTTTGCCGTCAGCCAGAAAAGGAGATGAGATGCAGACATGCAAAATAAATCTGGTGATATTTCATATCAGCAAGAATGATAGGTGAAAGGGGGATAAAACTGCCAAAGTGAAAAGGGCTAGATGCCGAGTGTTACTGACAACTGAGCACACGCAGAGGACTTGACAGAGACCTGAAATATGGCATGCTTCTGGTGCCCTCTAGTGGCTGAAAAGACAAGGCTTCACAACTTGAGTGCATGAATAAACACATCTCCCAACAGCACTTAAAAGTAAAAAATGAAGTGCTGTAAAAACACGTTCCAGAGGCTGGTGTGATGAAACAAATCACCTCAGCCCTGCTAGCATAAACTACAGACAAGGACAAGCTTGCACCTCTGCATGTGTAGCCTTTTTACGAGCGGGTAAGCCATGCTTGTTATTTTGTACACAACAAAACCCACTCCCTCCTGTCCCCTCTACGGAACTCCAGGTGCTCTCGACCTCCTCCTCCTCCTCCTCCTCATCCTCACCCTCTCCTGTCCATTAGTCCAAACGTTAGCGTGTCCTGTGATATCGCATCAGTGATTCCTCCTGAAGGCTCGTAATTGGGTCTAGCTGACCATGTATATTCATGAGGTCCCAGTGCAGAGGGAGACTGAGGGGGAATGAGGTTGGGGTGTGGTGCAGGAAGGGGGGGGTGGGGGGGGTTGGGGATCAGAGGGTTTGGCATTTTTACTAAACAAAGTTATCTTGGCAGCGTCGCATGGCAGGATAAGATAGCGGGCCGAGGAAACGAATTACCTTCCTGACACACGTCAGGTCCAATCCTGAGTAGAGCGGGGTGTGAGGGAGGGGAGGGGGGATAGGGGGGCAGGGAGATGCTGGGGTGGACAATACCCCCTCATCCTATCTTTGCACACTCTTAGTATGCAGCAGGGGCTCTTCGCTCACATTCAAATATATTCATCTATTCAGAAGCCCTCGGAGAAATCAGAGAGCCTTGTTGTCCCCTCTTCTTCGACCCCCCTCCACTCTGTCCAGATGGAATTTGTGTGAATAACATCTGTTTAGTGAGGCAGAAAATCAGTACAGGATAGCACAGCGGTGTGGGACTACATTACCCCCACCCCCCAAAAAAAATAACTGAAGTGGTGTCACCTTCATATACTCCTTTACATTCCCCACCCCCTCCCCTCTACTTCTTTTACTGAAATGTGCAAAAGTGCGAGAGAACAAAAAACGGAGAGAGAGAGAGGGAGAGAGAGGGAGACAGAGGGAAGGGGGGGGGGCTCTCCTGCAAATAAATGAAAAGTCGGCTCTTTGACAGAATTCATTAAGCATTATCACGCCGTGCAGGTGCTATTAAGAGCCAGATAATTAATCAAAGGGTCGAGAGGCGCGCCATCCATTAGCCGGCCGGCTCCTCGTCAAGGGGACGGAGTCCGTGTTGGCTTTATTTCACCTTCTTTTGGCTGCTTTGTTCCTCATTTATTGTGCCGCTAATTCCTTTAATTAATTAGAGGAATTTCCAATAAAACCAAACAATACACTCAACGAGACACTTGAGGAGGGAGGTGCAGTCAAGCAAAACAAATTATGTTGCGCTATCTGAAAAGACGTGAGCTAAGGGTCATTAGACAGAGTTTCAGAGTTCGACTATAAAAAGCCGCGAAGCACCATGAGGACGACGTCTCCAGACTCCTCAGGCATCTGCAGCCTACTTAATGTTTACGTCTATTGACTATGCCGCTGCTGATCTGTTTGTTGTTATGTCTGATGAGCCAAACTGTTATGTCTGCGCCAGAGGAAACAGGTGGCCTTACCTCTCTGAGAACCGTGCTGCCATAGCCTCGGTACAGACCCTTCACGCCCTGTGAGATGAGAAAAGCAAGGATCAGATTGGGTCCAGAGGAAAGGGACGACTAACTGCACTGCAGAGAACTGTGCTGTAGGTGAAGGGTGTCTATGGACTTTAAACACCTAGAGCTGTCTACAGAAAAAAGACTTTCGCTGCAGGACAACACTGTAATTGGTGACAATGTAACACATGTACAGTACAGCAGGGTACAGCTCATGCTGACCCTGATTTCTTGAAGGTAGCTTTTAACTAAGGTTACCCATGGCCAATGGTGGACTAACCCTTTGGGTGAAATACTGAAATGGCATCGAAGATGAATACTCTGTCTACGTATGTGTGTGTGTGTGCGTGTGTGTGTGGCCTTACCTCCTGCCTGAGTGTCGCCAGTAGCACCTGATACGTGTTGGTGGAAGGGCACGCCTGGGTTCTTTGCTTCACCACCTCAGTGGGCACACGAATCAGACAGGCCACCTGTGATAAAAACACATGACATGAGTCGGCCTTGCCAACACATATAGGGTACACAGAGGGTGGTGGTTGGAGAGGACCTCTCTGGGATGGGGATATGTAAGGGATAATGTATAGAACACCGGTCATTATCGGAAAATAATTCCCGACAGGATGAACTGAACCCCGACGCGCAGCGGAGGGGTTTTGCTTCGTCCTGAAGGGAATTATTTTCAGATAATGACCGGCGTTCTATACATTATCGCGCTTATTATACGGCTACTTGCCAAAACGAGAAAAGAAACTCATCTCAATGTGTCTTTAGCAATGACTTGGCTACCGTTTCGTGGCTTCCGCAACAACTAGCGGAGTGAACCCGTTGCCATTGGCAGCGGTCATTATACCTTCGGAGCGGTCATTATGCAAAAATAACTGACCGGTAGAACGTTGAGAGGCCCGTTCAAAGTGAATGGGAGCTCCCTCAACATTCTAGAGAGCCTTATAATAAAAAAGTGTAACGCCAGAAAGGGTTAAAGTGGAGCAAACAAGGATATTTGGTTACGACGTTGAAGAAGCTCACAGATAGAGGCTGGAGGTGAGGTTTCACAGATGGCTTGGAATTTATTTCCCTATAAATGTACAATCTAAATAATGGGCAGTGGGAGGTGTCTCGTAAACATATACACCCACACATAACAAACTAAATAAATGAATAATCCCTTATCCCTCGCTGTAACACTCAGCTCACTTGCAATAGCTTCTCTTCAACTCAATGGAGGTGGTGGTTGAAGTGGACATCTCCGGCATGAGAAAGAAAAAAAGAGTGGCTTAAACTTAAAGATGGTGTCAGACGTCCTTCCATGGCCCTCTGGCCAGAGGTGGAAAACTTCTACCTGAGCACTTCTTAACACAGGTGATTTCATTTAACCTGATTTGCCTGCCTTTCAAGCCGTCGTGTTACTTAGAATCAGCAGATTTAGTGAATGGCTGGAGCGAACATGTGGTAGGACCTCTACTTTCTGAAGCCAGAATTTCCCACCCCCTGCCTGTGACCAATGTAATAATGCAGTGGGTGCTATCGAGTAGGTGGTTCAAATGTGTCTCCTTGTTAGACTCCTGGCAGTCGCGAATGCAGCCTTGAATGCCTTCTCTGTGCGGCGTTCTGCTGAAACTCCACTTTGGCTGGCACGGTTTGTTTGCAATAAGATGAAGACACGTGTCTAAGCCACCGCCTGAGCAGGGCTGTCAGAGAGGCAACGCTCACCCAGTTGTTTACGCCAGTGCCTTGTGAGAACAGCCTGTTCATTACACACTGATTGTTCCCGGCAAAATGGCTATTAATCACCTTCCCCAGAAAGAGAGTTGGAGGAGAGAGAGACAGAGAGAGACAGTGAGAGAGTGATGGACAGACAGATAGCTAAACAGAGAGAGAGAGAGAGAGATGGATAGAGAGATGGCTTAACAGACAGACATAGAGAGAGGCATAGAGAGAGAGAGAGACACAGAGACAGAGAGAGAGAGAGAAAAAAAGAGAGAGAGATGGAGTGAGAGAAAGAGAGTATCAGAGAGAGAGAGAGAAGAGAATAAAAAGGTAAAGGTCAGTGCCATCCACCGTGTCCCATCACTCCTGGCGCCGTGTCTCGTCGTCTCGCTTCTCTCCAACTCCCCCCCTCCTCAAGCGCCGTAGAAACGAAATGCCAACGCGACCACCGCGATATGTCAGACGCGGGAAGCACGCACTATCAACTGTTGTTCCGCCATTAATATTTATGAGCGCTTCATGCCTCATGAGGCGAGGTGCCCTTGAGGCGGGCCTCCACCTACTTTATTTCCCATTAATGTCGCGCTGGAGCGGAAATGCCGGACTGCTGGGGGGGGTGGCGCTGGGTGGCAGAGGTGGTGGTGAGCAATCTCCCCAACGGGGGGGCACCCCGCTTGGCCCCCCTGAAACGCACCACTGCCGCTATCAATCTGCCCCTCGGAGAGAGGCTATGGGGGATAGGTGGGATGGCCCTGGGTGGGGGAGAGAGAAGGGAGAGGCTAGGAGAGACCCTGCTGCTAGGCTAACTGTAGGACAGGACCAAAGCTCGGAGAGCACGGATGGGCTGAGGGGGGCTGGGGGAGAAAAGTGTTTTGGTGCCCTGTGGAACTCCATGGGGGTGTTCTTTAGCCGGTCTTGCTCTTGTCCTCGCTGTGGCCTGTCAGACGTGAGAGTCCGGTCCAGCAGGTGCTGACGCTCCGCTCAATCACTTACGCTACTTTTCCCGCACAGCCGGACACATGACAGACAGGTTGGTTTGAGCCTCCGCCGGTTGAACTGCTGCCAAAACTAATGACTTACCAAAGCCTTCGCAGGTGTTCACTAAAGGAGATATATCATAGAGGTGATGCATGGTGAATTCACCACCCCCAGGCCAAAACATGAAAGGAGTGGTGAATGATGACATTCAAAAACCACCAGTAACGCAACTGACTGATGAGGAAATCATTCCGTTGAGAGGAGCAAAAAACACAAATACATCACCCCAAAACAGGCCTCCAGCCTGCTGATATGACATATGAGATCTAGATGGTAAAGATCTCACCTAGCCATTTTGCACGGCCAACAAGCCCAACCTGAGGTGAACTGGTGCAACTACCATGTAGCAAGAGTGCCACCCAGTGGTAAGCCGTGGCACCTGACTTGCCATCTGTCTGCGATCTGACCTGACAAGATCCATTTCCGAGATCTCATTTGCTCTGTTGCTTTTCTGAGTTAACATTTATGAAACATCGCGCATCGTGTCTCTTTCCTGCAATCCTCCAAAGGATCAAAATTACGGCGCTTAATGGAAAGAAAAGTGGATATGACAAGTAATTCCTCCTTTAATTGAATCGCGGGGCCAGGAGTCCACAAGGGACCGCTCACACATCAGCTCGCTGGTGAGAGGGAAGCGGCCGGGATATTAGATCAAATCAATGACGGACATTGTTTATTTCGGAGTCCGAGTACGCGCCACGAACAAACCGACTGAGGAGAAGCCCTCATAGCGAGACGTTCGAGCGGCAGTGGATAGTGGGAGTACTTTAGAAGGAGGGTGGACTGGGATTCCTACATGGTGGAAGTCTCAGGGTGTGGAGGCAGGTGTCAAGAAGGGCCATGCCCCAACGTTTCATACTCTTTACTCTGAAAAAAGGACGGACATGGCTACCAGGTATAAGAACAAAGCACGATGAAGTCTTTCTTTACGGTGTGGAGTAGACCTGGAGGGTTTGTGTGTTGGGGATGTCACATGAACAAAATGTAGACACACTCATGAGCATGCATACGCAGACACAGACACTCACACACACACATCTACACATTCATAAGCAGTAACACATGCATGCACACACGCACGCATACTGTACATGCGCACGCACACACACACACACACACACACACACACACACACACACACACACACACACACACACACCAAGTCTTTCAACAACTTTTAGAGAGCTACAGGGTGACAATGGAGAGCTACATTTTAAGACACTTATGACATTTGTCAGCAACAAACCACATTTCGCAAAAACAAAATAAATAAATCATTACCAAAATGGTGATAGCTAAGCTGATACATTGCACTTGGGAAAAAGGCTGTTATTGTTTGGGGCGCCACGAGCGATAATGGGTTGAGAAACAACTCGAGAAACCCAAGATGACACTACTTGGCCTGAACTCCAGCCTTTTCTTGGCTTGCGAGAGGAGACTGGAGATGTGTGTGTGTGTGTGTGTGTGTGTGTGTGTGTGTGTGTGTGTGTGTGTTTGTGTGTGTGTGTGTGTGTGGGGGAGGGGGGGGGGGGGGGGGGTAGGTATCACGGAGGGCATGCAGGCAGGCTGCTTAGTTTACAGGAGACATGACATGTCATGGCACGGGGGAAAGGAGGGGGAGTTTAAGTGGCCCTTGACAAAAGCCTTGTCTGTTTGCATCGCCCCTGCTCGTCTTCTGGAGACGGGCGCGACTGCGTAGATGCACATGACTCCCGCTGACAGCTCTCCCCTTTTGCTTGGCGCACTTACAAG
Source organism: Sardina pilchardus (assembly GCF_963854185.1). Taxonomy (NCBI): domain Eukaryota; kingdom Metazoa; phylum Chordata; class Actinopteri; order Clupeiformes; family Clupeidae; genus Sardina; species Sardina pilchardus. The sequence continues at coordinate 14,570,022 of NC_085002.1, read as the reverse complement.
GGGGGCCCCCACACTCTTAATTGCATGATGAATTTCCTGGCAGCGTCGTCTCCATCTCCGTCGCCATTCATCTTTATTTACAGGCAATTTGGAAGCGCCACGCGTTAATTAGTGGTAAGGCTAAGAGGGGAGCTCCGCACTCGCTCCATTCCTGCTGTTTACTGTGTATCCAGAACTGATGGGCTCGTTGTTTCTCACCCAAAAAAATGACAAGGGGGAAAAAGAACGTGCTGCCATATACTGTATATATAGCCAAGGGAGATTCCAAAGATAAGAAGGCCTTCGTTCAAGAAAAACATAGTCATGCACATGTATGTACACACACACACACACACAGACGCACACACTTAAATCTGTCTGTGCTTCTACTGACAATTTACACAATACAATACACCCCGTTCCCATCTGTCCAAGCCAATGGACTGAGCCATGGCATGCCCAAGACACGCTAGGGGAGCTGAGCAATAATTTGGCAACTCTTGTGAACACGTCTACAATCGGAGTAGCATTAACGTTAGGGTTTGTCAGAAGACTGCAGATTTGCAATACTGTAGGTCTCCACATGGCTGAGTGAGCAGCCATGGCCCTCGTTTGTAATTTCATTTCGAGGGTGGTCCTGGACACCACGTTGGAGTTAAACCCGAGGCATACTGGTTTAGGTTACAAACAGACTGTAACAATGGAAAACGTTGCACTTTGAGTGATTTATGGAAATTGCACGTCGCCCAAGATCCCAAGTCTCCCATGTTGTCTGCAACGGAGCGCCCATAAAACGAAACATATCCCCGTCATAAAATATTGTTTTTGACTTTGTAAAATCTCATTTTGACTTCACATCGCATTCTTCTCCAAGACATCAGCATACTTCAATATGCGCCAGGAGCTGTGCACTGAGCTCTCATTATACCCTGCCTGTGTACCGATAGAACATTCCAGACTGTCCATGACCTGAGGACCATCCCACCCAGTAGTCCATCCCATGGGATGCCACAACCCCATCAGACAAAGGGCCCCTCTGCATCTCCAACAGGTAATCACTTCCAGGCCTTCATAAGCACCCACATTTCCTCCATCTGTAACAGGACTTTGCTCATAAGTTTAGGGGTCATACAAGGGCATGGTCACCGCAAGAAAAGCATACAAGGGGACAGGGATGGACAGAGCGAGTGGCGGGGGGGGGGAGGGAGGGGAGGTTAGCCACAAAAACACATACCTGAAACAAGCCAACAAATAAATAAACAAACAACACCAAAAAAAAAAATCCATCTGTGTGAGAGCTGGCGCAGAGCAATATATGGGCAAGTGACAGCCTCGACGCCGGGGCCATGAATAATTCCATTTAGGACTCGTGTGGATAGCGTTTCCATTCTGCCACTGCGGATTTTCGATCGGACGCTCCGATTTCTGTTTTTCTCGCGCCTGAGTGCATTTAATAGCAGGTGATAGAAAGGCGGCCCGCGCGCACGGGATGGGGCTGTTTGGGGCGGGGCGGGTTGTGTGAGAATCGGGGCCCAATCCAAAGCTCTAGTTAGGGACGCACAATCAATCACAAACGGCCACTTCTCTGCACCGCTGCAGCGGATTATGTGCTGTGCCAAGTTAAGTGGCTGCCAGTTACCCCGGCCCTGTCATGTCACACTGTATTTTCCAAGCACATCCTATGGGAGACAGGGTTTATATATGCAACAAAAAAAAGAACAGAAAAAACAGGGCCTCTCAAACTTGACAAATGAGCTTTCAGCACAGAGACTAGGGCGCATGTGAATGAAGATAAAGCTGATATAATGGCTGTCTAAGAGCCTGCTTGACCCTGGCAGCATGACAACAGCTCAGCTCTCCAACTCTCTCTCTCTCTCTCTCTCTCCCTCTCTCTTGCTCTCCCTCCGCTATGGTCTTTAGGAGAAGAACACTCACTTTAGCGGCTTAAACCCATATGGTTCCTGCTCTCACTCTCACTCTGGCAGGTGTATCCTTCCACCTCTTGAGGAGGCACTGTAGGCCAACTGTCCTATTTTGTGGCGCACCAACGCTATTTTATGAAGCACCAAATACAAAAAAAAACTATAGTTGTTTGGCATTCATCTGCTTAACGTCACCTTTAACAGTGTTTGCTGAACATTTCATTCATTTAATATATTACATGCATAATTTCCCCCAAGTGTACAGGCCTTGGTTTCCCAAGTCATTAACATTACAACATCGGAAATGTGATACTGCCCCAAGTGAGCTCTGCACGACTGGCTCCTGCAAGACATTCCCTGAAAATTGTTGTCACAAAAATGACAAAAGCTGACATGTGTGGGTGAGGTCTTCAGGCTAGACTGAGAGTGTGAGCAAGGCCGAGAGAGAGAGACAGAGAGAGAGAGAGAGAGAGAGAGAGAGAGAGAGAGAGACAGAGAGAGATACAGAGAGAGAGACCTTTTCACTGCCAACACGAGACATGTCTCATCCAACACTGGTCCAAAGGGACACACAAATCCTCCCTTCAGACACCCTTGCTGATGGGGGACCACACTGACATGGTGGATCCGACCACATTTTGCAATTAGACTCTCGCATCGATCATAGCCCCCAGCACCAACTCTGATGCCAACAGGAGTCTCAATCCAACAACAGGTGGGTTCTTATGAACAACTTGCATACAAAATATTGTTTTCACAATTACTGCATCACTTGTGTCCTGCTGTTTTAGTTTTGTCCAATCCTCGTCGTTGCCCTTTCAGGGCGCATAATTCATTTTGTAGCAACACTGTCCATGAGGTGCAGACATTCAGCATAATTTATGTAAACACATCTTTCGGAAAAAACATGAAGCTCGTACTCTGACTTTCACCCCAAATTCAATAAACATGCAGCTCATCGCCTGCCAACCCATTTGAAAAACATGAACTTTTATGAACTCTGTGAAACGCCAAGGTGATGTGAACGTCTTCTTACGGGGTGAGTGTGATCGTCAGTGTCGGAGAGGGATGACAGGGGGAGCATAAGCCAGGAGCTTAGGCGAAGATATACATTCAGCTTCGCTTTGCTCTGTTCATGACTCCACGGCAGGGTCAGACGGATTGCAGCGGCAGATCAAGCTACACCTGCTAACACCTCTGTCAAGGTAGCAAGGTAGACAGAAAAAAAAAAAAAACGAGCTCAACATTAACCAATTACAAAAATAGAGATTATTTATAGTATCTACTATAAATGTCAGCAGCAATGGTCTGGCCAACATGTCTATCAAAATGGTGATACGTCATCAGTATTGGGCTAGTTTTGACAACAGAAGGTAGGTGACAGAAGATACATTAGCAAACAAAAGAGTACAACAATAGAGAAAAGGTTGCATAATAGAGGCGTTTGTGTCTCCTCCTCTAGACTGCCTAGGGGAAGAGCTTTCATGCAGTGAGCTCCCGGATTATCGTCTTTGAAGAGCGTAACAAGCGCCCACAACACACGGGGCATCAGCCACGGCTCTGGCGTGCGGAATCCCCTTCCTTTTGATGAGCACAAATCCTTGGCGGTGGGCGAAGGGTTAAAAGATGGCGCTGGCCTCTCCCTCACCTCTTCCATTCATCAGAGGGAAACAGACATCCCAAGTCTGCGCCTCTCAGACGACTCAAAGTGCACTTGCTCGGCCCGGGCCATTTCTCTTGCATCAAAGAGACGTCAAGATGAACTTGGGGTTGCAAGCACAAAAAAAAAAAAATACGCGAAACCATTTGGACCGCCTTTACAGTTACATCTGAACAGTGGCCAAACAGGCGTGAAAATAGGACTAAACAACATCTGCATGGGGTGCAGATTGCACTGATAGCATTTGAAGTGAGGCGAGCTACTTAGCATAGTAATACAGAAGGCCCAAGCACATGAATGGGCCGCTGTCTTCCCAGCACATCTGCCTCATGCTATTCTGCATTTCCTGTGCAAGTGCGTGGGCCCGGATTCTTGGGTCAAGGAGTGATTAGGACAGTACCAACCGAGGAAATTGTGCCGCTCCTTGCCGCTTTCAAGCCCAAATCCCCAGACAAAATGGAAGAAGTCTGGGACCTCTCTGAGAAAACAGCTAAGTCAATACGCAGTAATGAGATCTTGTTTACCCAGCTGGCGGGGAAATGTCGAGATGCCTGTGGCCCTCGAGTCACCCAGCTGCACCAAGAGCACAGAGCCAAAACCGCATTCTAATCTTTTGCATATTTGTCCGTGAAATTTTTCTGCCAATTATGTAAACAGGCGCATTGTTCATCTGGACCCCAAAATGTGCAACGGATGAGAAAGTGAGTGAGGTTATGGCCCTTCTACACACACACAGACAGCCTTTGTCTTGAAACCCACACTCAAACACATACAAACACACTCTTCTTTTCTCACACACACAGACAGAAACACACAGATCCATGATCCAACAGACACAGCTGCATGCATGCATGCATGCTCCAGATCTTTTTTGACAAAGCCAAAGACAAAAGCAACCTACTATTTCTCCGAGGGAGGCGGCCAGCATGTGAGTGACAGGTGCCATGTGCGGCGGGACGGCCACCCCGAGCTGGGACTTGACGCTCTCGTAGGTGACGAAGAAGGCTGCAGCTGAAACCAAGCACATCGAATCTGGTTAGGGCCCATTACTCAAGCTGTAGGGAGCAATTAATGACTGGCATGGAGCCCTCACTTATTTAATCCTGCAGTCCACTGCCACTACTCAAACAGATCTGCACTGTTTCCCATGGATTAACTGGGCTGCAGATCCACAAATAAAAGACTTGGAGATCAGATATCAAAGCAGCATAATGCTTACTGACTGGTTTATGCATAAAAGGGCAACAAATGGACTGCAGATGAGGATGATAGTGTACAATTGAAAAGTAAAGTCTAGTTTTTTACAAGATCAAGGAAAGTAAGTCGTTGAATAATTTTTTAACACCCGAGTCTGGATTAATCTTATTATTCATCACTAAGAGTATACGGAAAAACTTTTTGTTTTACCATATTTAGATAGTAGATGACATCTCATAAATTTGACCTCTATATTGCGTAATCCTTTTGCAGTACCCTCCAGAATGATTGACACATCTGCTAAAGTTAACTAAAAACAGATATAAAATAAAAAAAAATAATCAGATTTATTGTAATCTCACAATGAAAACAATGAGGAAAAATCTAACACTGAAGGAAACTTATTTTGAGAAATAGGACTCATAAAGAAATAAATATTTAATAATCAGCACCCCTAGAAAATCTTATATACAAAATGTTCATTGTAAGATTACGATAAATCGTTCATTGTAAGATTAGGATAAATCGACAAAAGATTATTAATACCTGTTTTTAGTCAATTTTACCAAAGGTGGCAGTAATTCTGAAGAGTAGTGTAGATAGATTTAATACACACGCACCAAACAGACACCTAAAAGCAACTATAGAAAACCCTGAAAAAGAATCTCCTTGAGATTACTTTAGAAAGGGACGATAACCAATTCTGATCTGACAGTATAACATCAGCCTATTTCTTTTTAGCGAGGACAGTAAAATATCCCTAATAAATAGAATGGCTAGCACAGCTTTGATTCTTCTAACTCGATTCCATAACACCCTCAATACTTGTTTTCACAGTTTGAACAGCCTACACTTCAACATTTCCAATTCAGTCCGCAGGTGGCTATATATGGGTGTGAATGACCACAGGCCCGGAGTGGGAGATACTGGCTCACCATTGGGGAAGGAGCCGATGGCTGCCGATGGGACACCTGCGTAGATGCCTCGGAAGCCTCCGGCCTTGTTGAAGCCCTGCTGGCTCTGCAGCCTGGTCTTAATGGTGTCCAGGGGGAAGAGGGTGAGGTCGACACACATCCCTGCACAGCCACCTGCCTGGGTAGGAGAAAATAAAGGCACGACGCATTTGAAATGCATAGCATCACTGTAGCAGAAAACACTTGATGCAATTGATAATGCATTTAATCAGCAATGTATCATAGGCCAAGTTGAATTTGAACTAGCCTATTTCATGCGTTCAAATTCACTACAGTTAGTTACAGTAAGTCACTAACTACAAAATGCTAAAATTAACATAGGAAACAAATATCTGCATTTATTACCTGCAAGTTTTCTCATATTATAAAATGTAAGGGCAAAATGTACAGTAAGGGTGTTTCATATATTTCAATTAAAATGGCAGTAGGATGTAACAATGCTATAAAACACATGTGTATATCTGGATATGTTACAAGGTAGCTAAATATGCTACTCAATGTAGATCAAGTGTAGACTAGTGTATAGTCATGTAATGCCTGGTAGACTTACGCTACTATCCATTCATGATTTAGGGACAGAGCTACTCTCATACACATTAATACTATAGGTCTAAGAGATTAGATTAGATTACATTCAACTTTATTGCCATTGTGCAGAGTACAAGTAAATAGACAACCAAAAGCAGTAAAGCAGACGCCCACCGTGGGGCATGGGCCTAAGGCTGAATTATCCTGCAGAATTTATTTTTGTGAATGTAATCTCTATATTGTGGCTATTTCCACAAAATACTCCATGTCAAAACGATAAAGCAGGGTTATTTAGTTGTAGACATGGCATCTGTTTGGCCTTTTTATGGCTCTGCTGTGTAGCCTAACAATGTTATAAACCAGTGTGATTACTGAGGTCATCTGAGTGACCTTCAGGACCCTTCTCTCTCATTTTTTTCCACCCACCTGGACAGTGTTGCCAGATTGGGCAGGTGCCCGCCCAATTGGGCTTCTTTAATATCGTTCGGCGGGGGGAAATAAGCTGTCGGCCGGTAAATAACATTTTAAGTTCAATGGTTCTCTATGAGAAAAACGTCATCAGGCGTTTTTTTGCTGAAGGCGGCGGGGTGATTGGGCGGATTTCAGTCAACCCATTCTGGCAACACTGCACCTGGACACACTCAATACAGTATGTCTAAGATAGATCATTCATGTACAGTATGATCCCTATCCATACATTCTTTAAAAAGGGTTCGTGGGGTGCTATACAGAACCATGCAGACTTTAAAGAACCCTTAGGGGTTCCATTGATGTACTCTTCCAAATGGTAAAGAACCATTTAAGGGTGTCATATGAAGCACGCTAACCAGTGTTGGTTATAGCACCTTTATGTCCCTACAGTATATGCCTTTGCATTGTGAAAAGAAAATTATATTTTAACCAAAACTGCCTCATCAGACTTAACCTATTATTTTAAAATCATGCCCAAATCAAACATCTCTGCGCACAACGTTGGGTTAATTCATATGCAGCATAAAATATGTTGTGTTTCAGATGATTTTGGACTCTTTGGACTGACCATGAGCTTTCGGCGTTGCTTTCAGTAGCCTAGGCTATACTGTAGGCTACCCATTAGTGTTAAAACGTTACACAGAGGCTTTGGATTGGGTGGGCTTAACAAAACTAGAATAGCTTACAATTTTACAGTCAAAAAGAGTTGAACCTTGCATTGTTTATCGTGGACATAGACCTATATATTATGTACACACGTAAGCTAATTATCGCATGTGCTACAGGGTGTCAATGACAACGTTTCCAATCAAAGTTTAACGTTAAAAACGTCCCCACGCTACGACATCAAACTTCTCATTACAAGCACTGTCTACAACACCACGACTTCCAATGATCATACTTAATGATCAAGGGGCTGATTCGTCATGGACAAAGCAAATGTGACAGCACTAAAGACAGAATTAAGTGAAGTTTGGCATAATTCATTCGGTAATGTTTACGTGTAAAGGTTAGGCATAAATGGCAAACTACCACAAGAGATGCGGTGAATTCTCTTCTATCCATCTTGTGTTAGAAGACTACTATCTTGACAGCTTTAAATCCTCCTCTGTAACGGCGACTTGCATGACCGACTCATGTCTGACACTTCACAACAGCAAAAACATGTTTATCAAGGACGCTGCCATATTGGATTCAGATTCCCTTCCTGGTGTGGTCATGTGACTGGGTAGGCTACTGCGCAGTAGCGTTGGTTTAACTTCTGCAGATTTGCTCTACCTGTCTCGCCGCAACCTGGGAGATTTTCTTTCTGCAGAAATTATTAGACAGTTTGTTACTGGTGATGTTGAAGCAATGGACATAACGTTTTAAGACTAATGTATTCAACTTTACAGGGCTTAGGAGATATAGGCTACTCACCTTTATGAGCAGAGACCTATAAATAGGCCGATAATCAATGTCAACAATACACCTTGACTTTTGTTAGAACCATAAGGTGAAAGACTAATTGAATTGTGGAGAGTAGCAGTTTTATTCCATTCAATGTTTTTATTCTTTAAACTTTGCCATGAGACTATTCAGGCTACTGCTGCTGTCAGCTCAGCTGAGCTTGCTGTCAGGTGCTCAATGTCGAATTCCTCAATTGCACACTTTGTCCATTTCACTGTTCTAGTCTACACAGTGTCCTTTAGCATGTAGGGTTTAAAGAGAGACTCTTCGGTGCACAGAGATACACTATTCTCTCAGTATCAAAGTGAAGATGCCCATGCAGCTAACAGCTGACATTGGATTTGACCCGTGGGTTAGGCAATTTCAATAGCCTATGATTTAATGAAACGGTAGAAGAGCCCTTCCACATTTAGTGTAGGAGAATGAAGCTAGGCTATGTGCTCTTCTATTATTGACTTTACATTATTCATGGGTTTCATCAGGTCCCTTTCCACAGGTGTATGAAATCAAGCACCTTGATTATCAATGCAGACTGCATGGTGCTTGATTAATACACCTGTGGAAAGGGACCTGATGAAACCCATGAATAGGACTATCCAGGTTAGTCAACTGCCTAAGCTATTTCATCAGAATACCCCAGGTTGCTGTTGTAGACTATGGGTGTTTCTCAAAGTCAAGAGCTCGTCCTTGATAGAATGCTTTCTTTCAAGTCGAGTGCTAGAGAGACAAGGCTACACACCTTCCCAGTACCCTCTCCAGCCGTCAAGATCACATGCAATGGAACAGCCTAGCGAGTGTGGAAGTGCACGTCAATTGTGCACGGTTCCGGCTGCGCGCTTAATTAGAACCGTGGAAATTGTGCTGCTTTTACAGGAGTTCCGACAACTGCGGCTGCACTTTCCTCTAAATAAACTTTTTGGAGTAGCCTACAGTATTTCCACATTCAGCTTGGTCTTCACATACACAATCCGTAGTTTATAATTATGTTAGTGTCAATGGAAAGTTATACCGGTAATTGGCAACAGCAAATGTTAAACTTCTACAAAGTTCGTATTGGGCGAAGTTCTGAGATAAATTAATAACAAGTCTATCGCAACTTGTTCATGCACATTGACATATGCATTTATGATGAATATACACAATAACTTGATATAAATGCCTGAGCAAATATACGATGGCATTAACAAAACACTTGATAAATCATATTTAGCCTACATTAACACGCACTGCTTCTTTGCATCTACTTTCCATCTCCCTCTCTCTCTTTTTTTTTAAACCGCACCGTCAGAAAATTTCTAATTGTTCATACGCAAAGGATTGTGGGTTATTTCTTCACTCCGAGGATCCATAGATGCATCCTCCAAAATTCTCCGAAATTCTCAGAATGAAGGACTCAGTACTTGCTAGAATTTGAAAGCATCCTTGACTTTGGAACAGTGCTTGACGAGATTTGATGACGTAACGTCCTTGAAAAAGTGGCTTGGAAGGAGCAATCCTTGACTTTGAGAAGCACCCTATGTTTGTTTCATGTTTCTAGACCAGTGGTTCTCCAAGAGGGGTCCAAGGGGTCCACAACATTGGCCAAATTTGCTTTAAAGTTATTTATCATTGTTATTATTTTATTATTATATTGTTATTATTATTTTATTAACACAATGGGTTTGTATGACAGAGAAAAAGTGATTTAGTGTTGCTTTAGCCTAATTATTATTTGCTTTAAATGATCATGTTTTAACCTCCTGAGACCCTGGATGTAAATTTGAGTGCAATTTTCATTTCACTCAATTATTTTGGCTTAGTAGGGCTTCATAAACATACAAAAAAAAATTCACCTCTGTACATCAAGTAGTTTTTGAGAAAAACGATGTCCTCATATGAGGACATTGGGTCTCTATTACCATAAAATACAATGAGATTGCCAATCCAGAAAGAGTGTGAATATTCATGTGTGTACTCCAAGTGCCTAAGATTCAACTATTAAGAAAACAGTTTGTTTTTATTAAACAGAAATGTCCTGTTATTAATTTGGTTAAGTTTAGTGTTTATTTGTAAATGTTAGTTGTGCGTATGGGTCACACCCATGTGGAGAGAAGTCTATCCACAATCAATTGAAGCGAAACAGTTCTGCTCTATTTGTTTCTTATTTGTTTATTTATTTATTTTTGTAATTCCTTCAATGGATTTATTTATTCAGGCTACTCTATTATGTCTATGTCCACACTTTGACTTCCATTATTGCTTTACAGTAGTTTGATATGGCCAATCAACGACAATTTTCAATGTAATATGTAGCCTAAAAATGAAATTATGCGTACATTTCAGTCCCGATGTCCTCGTATGAGGACATGAAAGTTAAACACTTCCTGGTCTGTTTGCAATGATCGAAATGGGGGAAACTTGATGCCATATCATACTACAACTGTTCACAAACATATACAAAAAAAAAAAAATGTCATAACGTTCACTGGCACGTTACCATGACGATAGTTCTCACGCGTATGCCGGTAAAGCGTGGAGGTGGATATCGACGCCATATTGCTTTTTCCCAAAACATTGTAATGTGTGTCTGATAACATTAGAGGGTAAAATGAAGTGTCCACATATGAGGACAACAGGTTTTTATTCAGAAAAAGTAAGCACAAGGTAAAGCAGAGCCTAAATGTAATGTCCTCATATGAGGACGGAGGGTCTCAATAATACAGATAATGACCTTTTTCACCCACGTTAACATGTATCTGAACCATTCATGTTGCTAGAGGGTTTATTTGCCAACTAGTTAGCTGATCGTGACGTGGAGAAATGTTTGAGTCAGACCATGTTATCTAGTATCTAAAGTAGACAAAAGACAGATCAAGTTACTTGCCAAATGTTCCAAGGGTTCTTGGAATATTTTCCCCACAGGGAGTCCTTGGAATCAAAACATTGCAGAACCCTTGTTCTAGACTCCAACCTGGTTTGTGGCCGGTCTTAATTTTACCTGTAGGCCTATATGATGACGTATCATTGGTTTACTATCTCATATGGGGAACTTGGCATTTTCCTTTTATCCCCAGCTGTTTACTTCACTTTTCAGAACGTTGCTTGTTTACCATTTAGTGCCACTCCCTTTCTCGCATTACATAATTAGATTTGTGTAGTGGTTTAAAATTGGTGTGATTGTGCATGTCAAATGTAAAACCAATGATTATGTGTTGTGTCATGGACATCATTAGTTTCTTTTGGTAAGTTCAACGGTACTAAAAGTCCATTTACAGTACCAGTGTTGGGCTCCCTCTTGTGGGTGTTAAGTCTCTACTAATTGTCTTGTATATTTAATGAAGGTATAATATGCATTTGTTAGTGGCTCTGTCATATGAGCAGGTCTACGCTCTATTTTGATGAGAATAAGGCTGCATTTAAGATCCACGGAGAATAAATATTAGACTGCATGTGCATATGAATTTTGATTATTTGTAAGATTTAAATATGGGCCTCATGTTGCACTGTTGTCATGTAGAGTTCTGCTCTGGTTACTTGTTTCTCAATGTTTCTCTCTCTCTCTTTCAGACTATTTACTGTAATTATATTTAGAGGCCTGTCCTTAGCATCTCATGATCTCATGATGACTATACTGTATAAATGCATAATACATACACATACCTACCCCCTAAAAAGAGTTGGCTTAGCTTAAAATAGTTGGAAAAACAGGGTGAAAGAGAAATTAGAATCCTTCAGTGTGAGTGCACTGAGTAGCAAAGTACATACGCAAGCATAAGGTCAATCAAAATCACCCCGTGTCTCAGTAGATTTGCAGAGAGCACCATTGATCTTGACCTGTTCAGAGAATGAGCTTGGAGATAAAAGCAAAGCAAGGAGAGAGAAGCACATTCACTGTCAGATACAAGTCAGCAAAGGCCAATTCTACCCTGCAGGCTGCCTTTGAAAAAATGAGGGGTAAAGCATTGAGGTTTAAGCAAGAAAAAAAAGTACCTCTCGCTCCCTTGCTCCACAGATGGAAACCTAACGCAGTCATCTGCAACTAACCTCACATGGAGGCGAGAATGCAATGGCCTGCACCAATAAAACAATATTACAGCATAGTTTCATAATTTGAACAAAAACAATAGTGTCAACCTGCATGGAGGACCAGTTCCGGGCAAATCTCCACTCATATTGCTTGCTAATGTATGTGCAGAAATACCGCGGACAGAGGACCCGAATCATTAATTACCAACACTTTTTTTTAAAACAGGCAATTAGAGCCTGCACCATCTGTAATAGCCATTAATTGTGCTGAAAAGAGCATCCGTCCTCTCTCAGTGACATGCACTACAATTACTCATGAGACAGGGGGTCCAGTTGCTATCTCTTCTGCAAACAATCTCTGTTCATTAACTCGGCTAACATTTACATTGCAAAGGCGTATATCTGCATGGTCTGAACTTAACAGCAAACAAAGCTGTCATTAAAATGGTCTCTGAAATATATCACCACTGCATAGAATAGGCTATAAGGCAGTATGCCTGCTGTTTACAGCAATAAAGTTATTTTTTTGGTCTCTCATACTGTATCTGCCAAATGAATAACTGTCCATGTAAATGTTAAAACCTCAGTATCCTGTTTTCTTTTTCCTTTGCACCAAAGGACAATAATAGGAATCTTGTCATCGGGGAATCATCTTGTACAGTGTACTCTTGAGGGTGGGGGCACTGTCATAGGACAGGATGTCACCAGGGCTAGTCATGATGAATGTGTCCCAAACATTTTTGTCTCATAATTGCGGAAAAGTTTAACTTCCTCCCATCGAAGGACATGGCGTGTCTGTAGCCTTCTGCCCTCTGTCCTCAACACAGTAATCAATGGGGGCTTGCACACAACTATCTCAGAGACAGCGCTTTCAATGCAGAGTGATGCCAACCAAGACCAATACATGTAGATTGTCTAAATGCAATTGTGGGTTAAAGGAAATATTTTTATATGCTGGCTTTAAGATTGTATAATCAGTATTCTCTATTGACTGTTGGTCTACGTGTTGATCCATCACACACACACACACACACACACACACACACATTGATAGATGAGCGAAGGAGGGAAAGATCACCTACAATGTCCACATCTTGTGAGAACAACCTGCATTGCTGATGGCTGTTGGCCTGGCAAGCTCAAATGCTCTGTCTGTGGTTTGTCATTTTCCTCTTCACCTCTATTCTCTCCATTCCTATCCTGCCTAGGGCTAACACACACACACACACACACACACACACACCTGTTCTTGCTAAGGTTGAGACCCTGCAGACCATGTCATCTCACTCCCAGGTTCTTGCCACAGACATGAAATATTAGTCGCCGGTGGCATATTGATCCAGAACTGCACTCCTGCCTAAATAGAGATATATCACAGGGGGGACGAAAGCGCTTGTGAGAAAGCCTGACTTCTCTGTGCCAATGGACCAGTGACTAGGATCGATGGCCATGATGAATCTGACTTCTGCACACGGTGATAGATATTTTTCTCATGGTGCGATGTGGTCATGTCCAAGGGAAAAGGTGTCAGTGGCTGGATTCTAATGTCCATTGATTTGTGGATTGGCTTGCCATCAGCACCTGAATAGAACACACAGTAGGTAAATAGTCCGTTACATACTGTAGAGCATATCACAAAGGCAGGCTGACAAGATTATTTTGAATTGGCTTCTCTCAAAGGTTGCAGTCCTGCAGATTTGAAATTGTGCAGTATTTACACCCCTCCCATATACTGCAATCACAGATATGATCAAACACAGATATTTAACAAAATATGTACAATAAATATGTACTTTTGCTTGTATGTGGTCAGATCATTGAATGCCTAATTGCTGTCATTCTTCCTCACAGACAGCACTGGCTTACCAGGACAGAGGGCAAGGCCACAAATCTACTGTGTCCTTGCACATGAGTGAGTTAAACAAATTGTTTATCACAGACGGGACATAGCATCTATTCATCATGGCTAGCAGTGGCGACTTCCCGTGCCACAATTATTTAATTGAGTTGCTTTTCCCCATGAATTCCCACATATTCCAAACTGGCAGTCACATTTGTCATGCCCAAACATTTCAAGGAGAAATGGCAAAATGGCTGTGCACAGTGCTCCTCACAAAACGCCCATGGATGAATCATAAGAACAGTTCTGCACTGCTCTGCAATGGCCTGAAATAAATCATTTCACTAAGCCATTCCCAAATACAGGCCTATTGCTTTTGTCCCCATGCCCTCTTCAAGAGCAGTTTTGTCACTGCTATTCAGTATATTCACATGCAATATAGTGTTACATTTTTATAGCTAGACCAACATTTATTTGCTTGGAAATGGTTCCTTGTTATTTGTGACCTTTTTAAACGGACTCAGAACTTCTATTTTTTGATTTGCCTGACCATATAAAATGATATTCACTGCATTTTGCCTGGCCTGGTTATTCTTCACCAAATCTGACTGATAAACATGTAATCTTTATTTGTCAATCAATGTGTCATATGACAACAGACACGTCTATAGCTGACACATTCGGATAACTGAGATCAAACACTGCAGCCTTTAACTAGTGTGAGTGCATATGCTGTCTGATACAGTTGCATTATGTAGGCCTACAGTTATGCACCGTAGGTTCCTATTAGCCGCAGTTTATACATTGAGTTTGCAAAATGTCTTCAGCTAGGTTAATACACAGCCATAGTAATATGGTTTTGGTATGGTTTTGTTTTTTAACTGGCATAAAACACTGTCCTTCGGTTTATACACAATGCGGGTAACACAGGAAGTGCATGCATCAGCCTCACAGAGAGTTAACGTTAACTCAGATATTGAGAAAGAAGCTGTATTGTCTACTAGTGTCAAAACTCCTCCAACTTTCATTACAGTGATTTAATAATGTATTTGTGGTGTGCTGATTGCATGTTAAAATATGAATGACTCAGTCCTGATCCATCAGCTATGATGACAGATATCAAGACCACACAGTGAAAACAATAACACACCCAGAGGAATGAATGTTTGGGTCCTTCTCATCACGCACAAATCACAAGACAGAGCCTGTGTGTGTTCTATTGAGTATTTCAGTAGGCCTACATATAAAAAAGACAATAGCCTTCTGTCTGCTACAGATTACCAGTATACACGTTGTCTAGGTTTCTCTGTTACTCATACACAGTTAGAATTTCAGACAACAAAAAACGTCATGGCATGATAGCAGTGACTGAACGACTGAATGCTGTCTTCCAAATATGTGCTACAGAGAACATTATTCATCAAAGATTCTAGAGTGCTCGGCTCTAGCACCTGTGCTATTTATAAGATTCCGATCAAGGCCAAGCTACGGGTTGCAGGTGTGTTTGTATTCACTGTTCCATTATGATGACAGATCTCTCTGCCACAGATGATTACTGGTAGGAGATTTTGCTTCACCCGCACAATACACTGGGCAATGGCATCTTGAAGGAATTGCAAAATAATGTTGCTGTCTCTGGTTTTATGAAATGATCATAATTGATTGATTAGCCGACTTTGCCTGAGCAACTCTTAAACACTCTAGTAGCCTTTTCTCTTCCTACCATTTGAATGAACAAAGAAGGATAATACTTATTGCGCTAAGAATCGAAGGATAGATTTGGTCTCCTATCGCCTAGCCAATCATTTTAACGATGAATGTATTAGTTACTCCCACCAATGCATTAATTCCTTAAATACATCAAATTGAATATTTCCTGGAAACGATCTGATTCTGATTGGCTGCCATACAGTATCATGGTTTGTGATTTGCTGTTCATTTACACTATTCTGATTGGCTGGCAATCTGTTAGGCTGGCAAAATTCAACATTCAAAATTCAATGTGTCGATTCCTGCATTCTGTTTAGTTGGTTGGATAAAACTAATATTTCATCATAGCCTCAAATGATGGTATTTCTCATTTCGTATTTTGTGTATCAGTCAGCTACTGTACAGTATATCACAGAATTGAAAAGCTAGCAATTCCTTCCTCTAACCAAACTTTGATAACTCTGAGTCCTGTGGTTCATGTGCTTTTCCATTCCATGTTGGTCTCTAGATCAACACAAATTGAGCATAAAATATGAACATTTTAAGTTTCAAATATTATGTTACATTCATGTACCTTTGTTCAATCATTCATAGACAACTAAAATTGTTATATCTCTTAGGCTTTTTTGCAACACAATTGCTAACTACTTGTCATATCCATGAACCTGTTGTTCATAGATATACAACCCACGGTTACTGGTAGACTAATATGTACTTGGATGGTCTGTTGCTACTCAAACGTTTATGCCTACATGTCTTGAATGGAGAAACACTGCCCCCTACTGACAGGAATATCCAATGTGAAAATAGTCTGCAGTTGTTTAGCATGTCCTGACTTCTGACCTGCCAATAATCCTTTTGTCAACAAATAGTCCTCTTCTTATCATTTAAATATCTCAAGGTATCTCAAGCCCTCTCAACTTAGCCATTTGGACTTTTTAAATCCAAATATTTTGCTGTCTGAAAAACCAAAGATGTTAATAGACACAGACTATGTGTCAGGCTTATCACAGCAATAATAAGTTTTACTGTATCATGTAAGAATTTGGGGAGGCATTATCTATTATTGAACTGTTCAATCAGATAATGACATGTTTAATCAGATTAGGATGCAAGCACATTGTGTTAGGTTGACTGACCATGATCTTACCATGATTATGAAACTACCTTCAGAGTAAATGTGGAAAGCTTCACATTCTGCCAGCCAGGATCTAACTTAACTAAGATTGCAAAAGCAAGGCAGTTGTGTAGAGTGCATCTACAAAATGGTAGTAAAAGCAAAGATTCTAAAGTGTAGCGCTCTATAATGTTTGGCAAAAGCAACTCTAAGGTGGTTTGTCAACCTAAGCTGCTGATAGCAGAATACATGAACTAATGATTTCATGTGAGATATAAAGTGTGTAACTGATGCAAGCTTCTATCGTCAACACAGAAACAACTCAACAGATTGTATGAAAGGCAGTGTGAGTTATTTTTGATCTCACAGTGCCATCTGCTGGTCTGTGAAGTGAAGTTGACTTTACAGTTTTTCACAATTGATAACACAACTGAAAACCTGTCACCCTTTCCTCAAATCTATTAACACACATCCCACATTTCAAACTACATTCCCAAGACCTTTGCCAACCTCTACGAAACTGAACAAATGTCTCAAAACAGTTGTACCTGTGCTGCTCAAAGCACACATTGTATTCAGATCATCTAACAAAGCAGTCCAAATGAAAACACTACTGAGAAGTCATTGAACAGTATTCAGGCCAGCACGCTGAATCTCTCAGACATAGATTGAGAAAGAGAGAGAGAGAGAGAGAGAGAGAGAGAGAGAGAGAAAGAGAGAGAGAACTCACACAAACAAACTCACTCTATCTTGCAATTGAAATGAAACGAGCATGTCAAATTATACTTTTTCATTATTTTCACCTGGAGTAACTTTACCTGCGGTAGCCTTGTAGAGGTTCTACAAGCCTACAGTATACCTTCAGGAAATATAGATCTATTCTGAATACATTCACGTGTGTAAGAACTGAAAATAGTTTAACAAAATGCTTTGATTAAACCCTATGGCCAGGTATTATGTTCATGGATTAAGCTTAATCCAAGACTAAAAGCTCTTTTCAATCAAGATGTTCATGAAGTTCTCTCTCTATAATGAGAAGCTAATCCAGCTCTAGTACAGTCAGTCAACTGCTTACACACAAAAATCACACCATTTTCTAAAGATGCTTTCAAACACCATAACCCCACATCAAATCCGCAAAACCATACATTAATTCACAGTTTGACTCTAGTAACTTGATTTCGTTTTTAAAATGCAACCTGTCAAAATGGCAAACTTATTCACCTCTTATTCACACTCAGTCCTCAATGTAGCCTATCATTACTTTACTGAACACTATCCGATCATTGCCACAGTACAGGCCTATGAATAGATATACGCTCTATATAAGTATAGATCCTGTCAGTCTGTTCATAGAGAATTTCCAGTTGAAATGTTCAGAACCAATACTTTGAAATGAAAATGAATTGGACCTTAGCGTAATGTTCTACAAAAAGTCGACTCAACGTAAAACTTACCTTTGTCACCAAGTTGGTATTTTCTGTGCACACGTCTCTGCAGTTAAAACGGTCTATAGGCCTACGGATGTACATGTCCAACTGCTCCTCCATTGTAAAAGGGCTATGCATTGATGGAGATGACGGTCATAGACCTTCCAGCACCAGGCAGAGAACTCTTCAATTGGATTCAAGAATGGAGAGTATGAGTGGTGGTGGAGAGTATGAGGAGTGCAATGAAGAGTGGGTGATCAGTAAACCAGTTGCGGACCAAAGCAGCCCTATGGAAACTAACATTTTGGCTCAAGTTATCTGAACCCTTTGGCCAGCTTCCAGGCTCATCCCATGGTTGATTACATGGTCCACTATTGTAGCTTTGATATCATCAGTAATTCGATTTCTTACTCTTCTTACCCTTCCTCGTCCTCCTCTTGCTCTTCCTGGTCATCTTCCTCCAACTTCACCTCCTTGTCCTTGTCGTCCTCTCCCTCTCGCTTCTTCACCTGTGTGTCCTCTTCCTCCTCTTCTTCCTCCTACTTCTTCACCTCCACATCCTCTTCCTTGGCCTCCTCTATTTCTCATTCTTCTTACTCTTCTTGCTTCCTCCATTGTACTTCACACAGACAGCTTACCTGTGCCTTATTTACACTGCTTAGGCTGATTATAAAGTGAACTAATTATCTAAAACAGTTTTTTCATGATGAGACAGTGTGCCAGACAGCTAAATAGGGTAAATAATAGCCATGTGTATAATTTTGCTAGGAGTGTGTTGGAAATTTGGAAATGAAGTGTAAAGCAGTTGTGTTTAAAGTTCCACAAAAAGAGTGCTGTGCAGTGAATTGTGCCTACAGTTTTGCAAAGTGTGTGTTACAAAAACGCAAACTGAGTGCAGAGTAGTGTTTGTGCTTTTAGCTTGGCAAACTCAGTGAGTGGTTTTGCTATACGTATTAATAGTTTTAGAAATTGTGCGTTTAGCGTGACTGTAAGATTGAAAGCCATCTACAGAGAGAAGTTGACATGTAAGCAATAAGACAATAACATTATCTCCGAGTTCACAAACCTCAGACAAATCTGCAGCAATAGACAAAGTATTCTTTGGTCACATGCGCATGTATCTGTGTTTGTATTACACAAGATATACTTCTGCACTTATGATATACTGTTATACATAGGTCTAGATTTTTACCCGTGTGTGTGTGTGTGTGTGTGTGTGTGTGTGTGTGTGTGTGTGTGTGTGTGTGTGTGTGTGTGTGTGTGTGTGTGTGCGTATGTGCGTGTGTGCGTGCGTGTGCTGGTCTGTGTCTGTACAAACTTGTGTCCGCTGCCATTGTGCCTGTTTGAGATTTTTAACCTTGGTTGAAAACTGTATCCAAAGCAACCTACAGATATCAATTATCACAAGGCCAGTTTCCCTGGAAACTCACAGTTACAGTGGCAGCCAGGAATTCAATCTGCAACTTTTCTATTGCATGCTATAGTCTAGCTCCTTAACCATTACACTACCACTGCCTCAGGTACTGTAGTGAGAGACACATATGTCAAGTGCAGCGCCCCCAAATGATGCAATTTCACTAAATCAGGCATACATCTGAAGACTGGTAGCAATGCATCGCGTCATTTGCGGCTTTCAGTGTAATATCGGTCTTCCCGGCTTCCGGTCGGGAAAGGGGTTGCATTGCACAACTTAAGCGACAATGACGATCCTCAGGCCAAGTCAACTTTGAAGTGAGGGAATAATCTACTTGGAGTTTTTTGCCTCCCATTAAAAGGCCTTTCATGCTTTGTAGACTGTGACTAATAGTTAATGAATCAGCCTATTTAATTTGAAGGAGACGAACGAGTAATTTCCGCTATGAATGCTGCTGTGGGTCCCACACTGCTGCTGCTGCTGCTGCTGCTGCTTGTGTGACAGCAGTTCTGTTTTATACTGTTCTTATAGGTCACTGTATCACTTCATCATGCTGTAGAATAGATACAGCTGTGACAAGCTCCATTTGTCAGCTCATTTCAGTTCACTTTTGTGTAAACAATTTGTCTGTTCATTTCAGTTCACTTACGTGTGAACAGTTAATCTGTTGACAATATGAGACCGGGGTTGGATAGTAACACGACATTAACTGCCAATAGTAACACATCAATTTATGTCTCATCCTGCTTGACACATTATGTTGCAGTGAAAGGTGTTTGACAACCTGTACGAATAGATGAATCAATGTGACAGTGAAACAGACAGACATGATACTGGGTTGGAGAGTGCCGAGTCCAAGTATTCCTGATTATGGGCCTACTCATACGTCCTCCCTCGCTCCTCGGGCCTCGATCCTCACTGATCTACATAAAGAATGATGGGGCGGGAACAACGATAGTCTATCCCTTCGTCTATCTTTCTTAATATGTAGATCAGTGAGGATCGAGGCCAGAGGAGCGAGGGAGGACGTATAAACTTTACATGAGAGGCACCCTATGCCATCCAAAAGTCTGGTTTGTTTGACGAGTGTGATCGCTCCATACCATAGCCGGGCATGGTATGCTTAGATGCAACACTACACCTTATGCCTTGAGGAGGAGGAGGAGGAGGAGGAGGGCGCTGTACAGTTGGGCTTATGATCGTGCCTACAAAGATTCTAGAGGTTAGCAGCTCAACCGTGCCTGGGTACATATATACAGTACAGTGTGAACAACAGTGGAGCAGAATCTTACTCCGGCATGGCACAAGTGAGTCGTGCGCGTGAGTGCGCCCTAAGACAGTGGGAGCCTTTGTCAACTATACTCAATCTATACCTAGACAGCTTGTGTTTTTCCTGTCTGTATTGTTGCAGCAGCGCATCAACATAGCCAAGACTAAACTACGGTACTATGTCAAAACCGACAGCAACACAAGTCTTTTGAACAATTCCAGCTGTCATGACTGGATTGTGTTTTCAGTGGATTTCAACATTTCAGTATATTTCAAACCCAGACACAGTCAACGTGAGAAAGTGAGAGCAAAAGAGAGAGAGAGAGAGAGAAAGAGAGAAAGAGTTGCCATCATGCTATTTGAATTCTGCTATAGGTATCCATGACATTCCACATGTAATTGATTATGTCCTTGAGACAATTATGTCCTGGACAATGCCATTATGTCAGGCCTATCTGGACAATGCCATACTGCCTGGTCCCATCTGAGAAATGCATAAGCATCCTGAAAACCTGAGGATTAGGCATTAGGATGGCAGCAATATGAGTAATGACTAGTATAGATGGTAATTTATTGCTAATTAACTTCCATGATTCATACTATCATGATGGTTTATGATGATACTGATACATAATTCAGGAATTTGTTTAGACAAGTCCCTAGAAAACAATAAAGCATTGCAAAATTGCAAAACCTCTCAGGCTTGCCTTTTAATTTGATTTGACACACGACTGTCTCTCCCACTGAACCATTACATTATCTTTAAATGTCACTAGTTTCATTCATTTTTTATATCCTTTGCTAAATACCATTTGATGATCCACTTGACCACTCCATGTAATTTCAAAGGGGCTTTATACACTGTCATACACACATTGCTCTCTCCCGGTGTTCTTTTGATTCCAAGATGTCTTGGTGTCGTTTGACATACTGTATCTTGCAGTGCATTGTCTGGCCAGCAGAGCGGACCCACGTCTCACACTTTTGTCATCTTACACCGACGGAGCTTACTCCGCCAAGCACATTACATACATTTTAAAAATGTGTGATAAAAAAATCTTTGCTCTTTCACTAATGATTTTGTCTAATGAAGTGAAACACGACTGGTAATATATATTTATTTATTAATTTTTCTTTTTTTTTGCACAACAATTGTGTCTAACAGCTAAAACTGTATAGAGTGTCTCTGGAGTAGTGATGGCTCAGTAGACTTGATGATGACTATGATTATAACTGGACTATGTCACAGAGTTCATGTCACAGAAATAAAAATCCTGTTTTGAAATGCTCTGCATAGTGACATGCCAGACTGCACAAGTGTAACTGTTGGCCTACACAGACAGACGTGGGAGAATCTGGGTGAACAGAAGGTTAACAGAACAGGAGCGCAGCGAAAGTGAACAATTTACAACCGCCTGTCAGAATCAAAGCTCAGTCCTCCGAGAGGGTCAAATAAACGCCACTCGTGTCCACTGACCTGCTGGGAAGGGTCCTCTGGGTCCTCGGTAATTCAACTGTGATGGAAGCACAGGTCACGCTTCAAGAAAAAAAAAAGAAAAAGGAGAAAAAGGAGCTTGAGCTTCCCAAACCTGTGGGATCACTGCTCTTACAACAGTGCTCTCCGTTACCATAATGCTTTCATTAGTGTTTCACAATGTCCACATTCCTCTCGTGACCATGGAGGAAAGACATCTACGAAGGTGTTTGGAGTCTGGCTGTAAACAGATTTATCCCATCCAAAAACAAACTCACACTCAATGTTTGAGAACCTTAGATGTTTGTCTCATTGTTTTGTTTAAGCTTCTAGAACTTTTCCTTTTAAAGTCCCACTGAAAATGTGCTTATTGCACACTGCACGCTTGCCTAATATCTCAGAATCTTGAATGCCAGCCCACGTTGGCTTACTCTTTGCTGACACAAGACTTTACAAGAAGGCACTAGGTCTTCTCTCTCTCTCTCTCTCTTTCTCTAGCCTACCTTTGCAGATCAGCATCTGCCTGTGCATAAGGAAGGACGGAAGTGTTAATCTGCTCACCTTGCCAAGGTATCCATGGCAGTCGTTCAGTAGCCTACCACAGCATTTGAGACTTCACTTCTGAGACTAATTTCCTCAGAAAAAAAGTCTGACATCTGCTGATTCCAACGGCTGCCTTTACTCAGAGGTTGAAGACACATGCTTCACATTGAGTGTCAGACCTTCTATTTTTGTAGAACTCTGCTTAGAAAATCTGAATTCCTCACTTTGAGGAACAAATAAACTTTTGTCAACATAATTAAGTCTATCTTATAATTGACCCAGATTCATACGCTCAGTTTGGCAGGCAGTATGGCAGTATATTCAACATGGTGATCATTCCATACCACTAAAATATGACCATGTTTTTTTAATCATTATTATTACTTTACCAAAAGTACAATGTGCTCCATAAGGCATTATTTCAATAACAAAAGCATTTTGTTCATGAAAGCAAAACACGTATGTGACTGTTTTGTCCATGTAAAAAATATTTTTTCAACTTTTATAATAAAAACTACTACAGTAATTTCCCGTATATAAGCCGCATTGTGTATAAGCCGCAGGACAGTGTTTTGTGCAAGTTAAAAGAAACAAAACCATATTAACACCATATTGACTGGCCCCCTGTATTAACCTCATAGCTGAACAAATTTTGCAGAAATCAATGTATAAGCCGCGGCTACTTGAGTCTGGTCTTTCTCCAAGTTACACATGCAAAGCACGAGACAGCTGTCCTCGGTAGGAAGACTACATTTGCTTCAGTAGTTTTGGATTAAGCAAGCGTGTGTGTGTGTGTGTGTGTGTGTGTTTGTACTGCACACTTTATCTCTGGATGTTTTTGGTGTCAAAGGTGATATTCTCTCCCTCAAAGAATGCACTGCCAACAGACAGATTAGGTGAATTCCACACATTAGCATTCTTGCTCTGAATTTCAGTGCCAAAGCTAGAGAAAGACACACACACACACACACACACACACACACACAGAGAGAGAGAGAGAGAGAGGCTTCATGCAGAGTGTTTGTGAATACCTTCATTGGCCCCATTTCACCAGACGTACGCTTCACTGCGACCCCTCAAAACCCAGGAGGAGGACGCTTGTTAAAGCTGCATTTAAGCGCTATTGTGAACCTTGGTGAATGGCTTTGCTTTTATACACTCCAGCCAGCAGAGTTCTACAATGTGGCTAATCTCGCAGGATGGTCTTTGTAGTGCTTGTGGACAATGACATCACTCCCTAATTCACTTAACATAGCAGGCAAGGCAAGGCTCTGTGGGCAGAAATTTGGATCTCACTCGAAGGCGCAAGTTAATGCATTGTGTGTGCGGGCGACTCATGCACTTTTGTGGTTTTTGAGATGCACCACACTTCAGGCAGCTTATTAAACTACAAAGGGGTTGAGGCTTTTGAAATACACCAATGAGAACGTCATGGTTTTTGAGGCTTTGAAATGTAAGTGCACCAAGTTTATTAGTTTAATATGCAGGACGCCTTAGATTGATGGATGTGTATTTATTTTTTTTTGTTACCCTTGCCTGTTATGTGACTATTACAATAGCAGACTGTCCAACCATAGTCTCTATACACAGTTGTAACCACACCTATTATCTTCAATTATCCCGAATTGATCATGCTTCATTTGAGGAGAGAGGTCTTGCCACTGACCCCTGAATTCCAATGCTCTGTCGGATGAGTCTCTTCACTACACCACCGGCCTGAATTGGTCTGCACACGTGCTTTGAAACCGATACAGCTGGTGCATCCTCTGCATCCAATGATCCCTCCGTGCTGCTGTATCCTCGTCCTATAGGCACCTGGAGCACAGGCCCCGGGCACATTCATCTGGGCTAGTTTATGGGCCGCAGGCACTCGCACGACACACACAGCTTCATCAAAGTAGCCTCTAATGTATGATGTCACCGACCATCCCCAACCCTCCACCCACCACCACCTCCACCACCATGATCAATATCGCATTAGAAGCACCAATATTATTCCAGGACCCCTGCAGAGACTGCAGGCCTTGCGTGCAAACACAACCACATTCCCTCGGGAGCCACAACATCTCATCCATCTGATCCTCCCAACACAGTGCCGCCCACCCCCCACCATCATCATCAACCGACCGGTGTGTCTCAGGGAGCCCAGCATAATAAAGGAATCACAGCCAGGGCCCAATTAAATGCAGTGCTGGACTGAACTGGCGGCGGGTGGGGTGGGGTGGGGTGGGGTGGGGTAAGGTGGTGTGGGGTGGGGTGGTGGGACTCGGCTAGAAGTAAAGACACACGCATTTCGTAAGAGGTAGGGATGAGATCAAAGAATAACGAGAATGGATTCTCCTCGGATTTTCCGTCAGCATGGGGGCGAAGCTTTCTCAATGGTCCACTTTCCTACACAAAGCCGGCGGGATGTCATTTGCCGCCACTGGCATCGTTTGTTTTTAATGGCCCGCTGCCGTAAAGATGCCGCGGAGACCTAAACAGCAGCAATCTACAGTATAGTGTACATACGGCTGCATTAACAGCCTCCGCTAAGACGCTAGCGCTGCATCTCCTGTAAGCAGGACAGTCTAGCAACAGAGCCAGTCCTCACCTGCTCCTTTGAGCGCATCTGGAAGCCCGTCTTCAGTTATTCACTCCCTCTCTTTCTGCTGGTTCTCCTGTATGCATCACAGCAAAGCGTGAGCATAGTAGCTCCATCTGCTTAGCGCTGAAAATATGGACAGCTGAATGTGACAGTCGAGGGGGGGGGGGGGGGGGGGTAGAGAAGGAAGATGCCCATAGGGGCTTACTGCTGCATCTGTGGTCTCATAAATGTCCCTGTCAAGCATCCAATATACTATCCACATAAATCATATGTTTAGTGAGGATTGCCAGCCACGCTTGGCTTATCCTGAAGAATGAGAAACAGCAGCAGTAGCAGGAGAGAAGATCTGTGAATCTGGAGAGAGAAGATTTACTGGTTTACAGGTCTTTTCATAGGCAAGGATGATTGTGTTGCGGCACAGCGTACAGGATGCATGGCTTGCGGAAGCAAAGTGGAAATGAATTATGGCAGCATAAGAGAAGATTTTTGAGAATCTGTCACATTTTTTTATCATCTGTTTTTTTTTAAGTCAGCTCAGCTTTTAAAGGTTCGAACCGAAAGGCTGTTTATTGTTTCATCATGCTTGTGATGATAGGTGGGTGATGGGTTTGTCGCATCAGTGAATTCACACTGTGACAGGGAGACGCCACCTTGGCATGCTAGCATTGTTATTTGGAAACAATCGTTTCCAATGAACTGTAATTCACAACAGGAATTCAACAACCATCCATATTTAGCAGGTCAAAGCGACTTAATCTTTCCCACAGGACATACTCCAGACATCGCTTTGGACATCTGAGAAGACAAAACTTATGGCATGCTCTGTTTAAGAATCACTGTCCAAACTTCTGTCAGAAGCAATGAAATCATCAAACTGAAAAGCATTGGTTGTGCTCAGACATTGAACCACATGCATTCATCATGAAGCCCAAGAGGTTAGGTACATAAGAAAACAAATAATTGAATTCTATTGTTATCTCCCAAATATATTGCATACGAATCACAATGGAGCTGAACTGCATGGAATTCATAAATCACCCTCAATGCACAGTACTGTGTGTGAAGGCCCGTATGATATTCAGAATATATTATGTCCGTATGTGTTTTCCATATGTACTACCATGAAGATACTGTAGCCCTCTCCTGAATATATTCATGATGTACTCTAACTTTTTAAGGGCGGCTATTCGTTTTCCTAAGTTGCATTTCACTCTCCCATAACTGGAAAGGGCCCAAGAGTAGGCTGCAGTGTTTTCTCATTAAAGCGTAATTATTCTCTATGGCTGCTCAATAAACCCTCACTGCTATCGCTGGAGATCACATTTAGCTTGCAATCTATATTCATCTCCACTGTTAAGGTTACCTAAGGTCAAGATACACTTCCTCTCTAATGTTTTGGGATAGGCTTTAATTAGCCTTTTAAATTGAATGTGCTCTTGTTGTCTACAAGAACAGGGGTGTGATTGGCAAAGGGCAAAAAAAAAGGAAAATATATCCGACCCCCCCCCCCCCCCCCCCCCTTTTTAATGTACTATGGTACTATAGGTACTATAGCATCGGCTACTGTGCACTTCAATGTAATTTACTAGGGGGGTCCGGGGGCATGCACCCCCGGGAGAACATTTTGAAAAATAACCCCTTAAATGATGACATCTGATGACTTTTATGAGAACTATTGATAGACTGAGATACATATATCGCAAAAACATTATAACATATTACAAAATAGTCTATAAGGCCTAAAGAAAACTCATTTATAGCAAAGTAGCCAAGGGCCTACTTAAGACTAAAGCAGATATGGCTATCATGATAATTTTGCCAACAATGATGTAGAATTATGGATTTTCTCAGTTCATGTTTTGTTTCAACTAGGCTATTGGCCTATGATAACATTTAGCCTGCCCCCTTACAGTCGTCTAGTCCTGTACAATATAGGCCTATTGATGCTGATTGAAAAGGTTGCTTGAAGGTTATTGATATTCAAGTTGGAAAGAAAATCAAATTGCACCACTCCCTCTCCTTCCAAGGTAACATGTCCTCCTCTCCTCCTAAAATAAATGGCAGGCCCTACTGGTATAGGCTACATAGTTGTTCAAGTGCACACACTCAATGGAGAGCTAGGATTAAAATTCAGACTGTGCCTTTAAATAGGCAACTTTTTGATGTCTATCCCGAAATATGTTTTGAATGACATGGGGCGCACGGAGGTGAACGGCTGGACAAACGCGGAATGACAAGGTTTTAACTAAACTATTTAGTAGACCTAAGGTAGACGGGCTTTGTGGTGAAAACGATGACAACCAGTAGGCTAGTCTGTCACAGCTAACTTCAAGCACAGTAGCCTAGACTAGTTTACACGCGCAGAAATTAAAAGTCAATATCAGCACCAGCTGATTGTCGTCATTATCGGAAAATCCAGACACGTCAAACTGGACGCGAACGCGAAACAAAGACAACAAAAAAAACAACAACTTCATAAATGTCTTCTTAAACAAATAATTTTACCTTTACCGTTTCATGGCTTCTGCTAAGAAACAAATAGTTTACCACACACTCACACATCGAACTTGCATCAAACATTCATCAACCCGTCTGCTTTCACTTTCAATGAATTCCACTAGTGACTAGAGAACGGACAAGGCTTGCGAGTGATATGATGAAAGAAGCACCAAACCCGTCGTCATTGTCAGCGGCCTATTATAAAGCAATGGTCTGTGTTTAGCCCCCCCCCCCCCCCCCCCCCTAAAAAAAAACTCAGCGGATCTATACGAATTGCGTGGGTCTCATTTTCAGGCCTAAAAAAACGGAATTCCGTTTAAAAACGGAAGAATCACACCCCTGACAAGAAGCAACATACCAGTGAGTACCAATGAGGCTGTCAAAAGAACATTAAGTAAAATTAATTCATCTCCACTTTGTCCATACTGTATTTGTTCACCAAATGGCAAAACAAGCAACCTCTGAAATACAGACTATTTAAAGGAGAAGTTTTAACATAGATCTCCATTTCTTAAGGGCACCGAGTACTGTTGGTATGGAAAAACAAAACAATCGGTTTTACCTAGTTTGAGTTGTTACAGCCAGCAGCTAACCCAGCCAGGCAGCTAGCTGTACAGGGCTACACTCTGGGGGAACGTACATGGAAGCTCACAGATGCACTGGTGCAATTGTATTGCTTCGTTTGGGCAACTTTGATTTCCAACAGTGGTGGAATGAAATGGATTTTCACCCCTGACCAACCAGGCTTTCTCTGGCTTTGTTTCAATCCAACCACTATCAGAGAGTCCAGCCCAATGATGGAGGCAGTATTAATGAGAATCTCTCCTCCCAAGCTTCACGTCGCTCCATGGGAGGAACGTAAATTTATATCCCCCATGTGTCCTGACCAGTATAGCAATGGTGGGAGGGGGGGCATCAATGCTTTTAGTCACCATTATAAAATGCCTTATTCATTATTCATCAATTCCTCTGTTCATAAGGCTGGGTGGGGCTGCGGGAAGCAGGAGCAAAACAGGATTGAACAGAGCAACACATTTCAGGCATCAATTAAACATGGCTGACATGCTCTCTCTGCAGTGCAAGTGGTGGTCCGATAGACCTCACAAGCAATGGTGCGACTGGTGCCGAGAAAAGGTTTAAAAACTAAACAAAAGAGGTGAATTGTATTGAGAAGAACATTTCTATCCAGCAGGCAGTGTTGCCTGGACTGTGAGTGTGTGTGTGTGTGTGTGTGTGTGTGTGTGTGTGAGAGAAAGAGAGAGAGAGGGGCAGTAAAAAGTGTAAAGTAGCACTCTCAGGGTGTTTGTATCGAGCGAGCGGCCTCCCAGCTCATCAGTAAAAAGCCATCACTCCGTCCCCACTTAGAGCTTACAGCGTCAGCATGGAGCATAACAAACAACCCTGAGTCAGTTGATGTGTTTCCTTAAATGGGCACATTACTTATGTGACTACAGCAGTTGCAATTAAAAGAAATAAAGTGGCACACTGCCCTTTGTTCGCCAGTTCTGAATACAAGGAAGCAATTAGTTATCGTACCTTGTCATTCTGTGAACAGTTAAAAATATCCTCTTCTTCATATTCAAATTCTCCTCTGTGGTGTCCAGCTTTTCATATTTGTCTCCTTTGTCTATATTGCATTTACCATTTGTCATCACTTTTCAATGTCGTGGATACCAATTTAGCATAATTTTTCAATGTGCAGGATTTCATAAAAGTCTATTGAACTGCACTTCACATTGAAAAATGCTAAAGCAGTTCCCAATGCATCTTAAAATTACAAACAGGACCAAATTTATATAGTTCAATACCATGTGTTTCTGGCAACGACAGACACCATTTCCGCCATACCATCAAAGTGATTTAGGTAAAATTGTTATATTGTTGCTTTAAGGCAGAGGACTCTCAACTGACTGCAGTTCATTTGCAGTCAAGACGTGGCAATGGGGTTTGTTCTTGTGGGCCCACAGAACAATTCTGCATGACCAATTTTCTATCAGTAAACATAGCATATCCCCATTGTCTTAC
The DNA here is from genome assembly GCF_963854185.1 of Sardina pilchardus. Taxonomy (NCBI): domain Eukaryota; kingdom Metazoa; phylum Chordata; class Actinopteri; order Clupeiformes; family Clupeidae; genus Sardina; species Sardina pilchardus. Next base: position 14,539,929 of record NC_085002.1, on the reverse strand, counting down.
ACAACCGTGGAGTGTGATATGAATGTTCTAGCAACACTTCTAGTAACCCCAAGTATGCCCAATGTGCTGCAGACATGTCCAGGATTCTGATAGAGACCAGTCCTCAACTGATTCACAAATAATACACACATGTGTGCCCTTGTCAGGCAGTCACAGCAGTCCTGACATATTCACATTCTCTCTGTCTCTCTCTCAGACACACACACACACACACACACACACACACACACACACACACACACACACACACACACACAGACACAGACACAGAAACCCACATTACAGTTGTGGGTGAGGAGCAGGGCTTCCTACATCCTCCATAGGAGAGCAGCAGTACATCCCCAAGCCCACACAGCCATGGCTTATTCAAAGCTCACGCTCCGCTGCCTGCTCACTGACTTGGATCATTTTGTTTCTGGAGTTATATAAAAGCATGATGGGGTGTGTGTGTGTGTGTGTGTGTGTGTGTGTACTGAAGATGGCTCTACCAAGTTAAAAACTGTAAAAATAGTTCAACATAAAATATTGACTCTGCTACACACTGGATGGATCTGTGGTAGCTTCACATGATTTTAAAAGGGAGGCCTAACTCTTTTTTAATCCACTATACATGCAGTTTTGCTCTGTCTGTCTCAGGCCCCAACAGAAAACTGCCGTACAGGAGAACCCAGAGGGGTTGTTCAAACTGGGATCAGAGAAAACTTTACATACTGCATATTGAATATCACATTTGTGTACAATGCTGAATAAGAAATGTGGAACGCACCAGGTTTATATTGATATGTTTACTACTGGGATTATTGACTTGTGTGCTGTTAGCAATACAACATCATCAAAAATGGATACCAGAAGTTACTTATTTTCTTCTTTCACGTCATTCCACCTGGTCAGCCAGGGCTATGGCAACTAAGTATGTTCCTTTGCATGCATGTCACATTTCACCACTTCACAATGATTCTTCTGTCTCAACTGCATAATGGTATTATTATCTGGAAAACATATCATTTCAAAAAGGTGGCACACATGAACACACATACTGTATGCACACTCACACGCATGCATGCACGCACACACATACGTATACACACGCGCACACACACACACCCACACATGTCCCATAAAGGAGAATATCTTTTGTGGGCACTGTTTTGAATTACTGCTCTTCCTGGCTTGCTTTCCTGTTTGAAAACTGTGGCATTAGTGCGTTTGAAACCCAATACAGCTATGAAATATGGTGGACTAACAATTAAGCTAGTCCTCCACTCTGGCCTCTGCCCTGCCTGATGTTACCAGTCACCAGGGTGAGCTTTCACTCTCTTTGTCCTTAGCTGGATGTAGGCCAAGTCCTCATTGAACTCCACTGAGAGAGACAGAGAGACAGAGAGAGAGAGAGAGAGAGAGAGAGAGAGAGAGAGAGAGAGAGAGAGGAGCCCTAAGCTTTGCTGCTTAGAAAGACTTGAGGACCACATTATCACGAACAAGAGAAATTAACATACATTAAATGCACTTAGCATACGCTGTCTTATCCTCACTCAATTCTGGGGGAAGTTATAAAAGGCTTGTTTTATGACATACTTGAGCTGAAGCTGCCGAAAGTGGGCCAGGGGGCATTGAAAGATCGTTTTTTTTTTACAAGTGTCTGAGGAAAATGTAGCGTTCGCTGGCACGGTGCTCCTGAACTGCATATAGGAATAAGCTGTCTGATACTCTAGGATTCCATCATTTGTCTTCCTCCTGAATTAAAGATGCCACATGTTCACCTCATCGCCACGGGAGATTCAAAACAAAATCTTTATCACATCAACTTCACCTTCCTGAATAGTCTACCCCCCCCCCCCCAAAAAAAAAATAGATAAGTAAAAGAGAACACAGCACACCCACACAGACAGTGAGTGCATGTGAAGCATCCAGGCTTCAGAGAAGTTTAGTCACTATGCAGTCCAGAAATAATGGCAGCCTTTGTGTGGGGCTGCAGTCTTTGAATGACTCGAATACCACAGCTCTTTGGTCAGATGGGCTTGTCTGAATGTGAGTCTTTTTTGAGCATTCTTCATCTTCATCTTTTCATCCCCTGAGAAGTGTGTCAGAGGACTTGGGAAAGTTTGAGGAGTTTGTGTGGCTGATAATGAAGACAAACAACAAAAAGCTTCAGCTGTTAGGGTCAGCTCCTGAACAGAATGGTTGTTTCTTTATTTTTTTACAAAGCATCTTGGTCCCTTATGGTTACAGTGAACGGCAGAAACCACCTGTAAAGTAGCTCTTTTATAGAGAGCTGCTGTGTGGGGCTATACAATCTTTGAATGACTTGAATACCACAGCTCTTTGGTCAGATGGGCTTGTGAGTATAGTTGGTATTTTCTTCGTCTTTTCAGCCCCTGGGAAATGTGTCAGGGGAGGGGACTTGGGAAAGTTTGATGAGGTAAATGAGAGGACAAAGGAAGTGACTGGCTCATTATGCGGCCGATATGTATTCCATAATGAAGAGAAAGAAAACAAAAAGCTTCAATGCTTTGTACGCAACGCAACCACCTGTAAAGTACCTCTTTTATAGAGAGCTGATTTAAGTTTATTAAGCAGCCTGCATCACCATGAGACCAGTGAACTGTATGAGCTCACGTTTCCTCCCTCCACAAATGGGTTCCATTAGCAGGGGCCCTTCTATTATATTAGCCTGAGACAGCCATATAGGTTCAGGCCATATGTACCACATAAACAGCACAGGCTAAAGTGAGGGGTAGGCTTTGGAAGTCTTGGCTAAAGTTTGTGATTTTGGATAATGGATATCATGTAAATCAAACATAAAGGCATTAACCAGAGTTAAGAGCAGATATCCCTTTAACCCTCCTGAGATCCCTTAAACACCCCCCCCCCCATACACATACACACAAACACGGGTACAGAGGAAGCAGACCTTAGCACCATATAAAGAAGTATGCAGTGGCCACTTGGCCTAGTATGTTTTGGACTATGTCCAGGGTGCACGGGAGTTCCCTGGTTTCCACAGATGGGGAGGGGAGGGGCCCCTATCGTTTCCCTCCCTGGGTTGAGTGGCCCGCTGGATGGGGAGAGGGGGGAGGTGAGAATGAGGTGGGAGAGGAGAATAAGTCATCATATACCCGGCTGCATGAGGCAAGATGATGTCGGCATGGAATAAGTCATGGCTGAACCAAATGGGCCGTACCATGGGAGGCCATGATAGAATGTTACATTTGGAAATATATTATTTTATGGGGAAGCTGACTAATGAAACGAGAGAGAGAAACCAAAAGTCACCCAAAGTAGTTTGGTTTACATATTGAGCAGTGGCAAAAATAAAAGATTAGCTGATCATGTCAATGTTAAGTATTAGAACCACACATTTTTTTCCACAAGATATTTATTTGCTTTACAGTCATTAAGAATGTGTAATGTACTAGGACCATGAGACTACAAAATCAAGATTAGACCACGTTTATTTAATATCAGCCATCTACTCTATGTGCACACAACTGTGGACAAAACCACTTTCAATGCGTTCATTACGTGCCATCTTGCACATCTGAGGCATATTCTGTCACATTTTATCAAGGAATGGTTCAAGAATAGTGTCCATTCTGATTTTGAGTCTCAAAGCCATGAAGGTCAGGTCAAAGAAAGGAAGACCTGCTCTGATAAAGCCAAACAATAGTCTTTGTGTGTGTGTGTGTGTGTGTTTTCATTCCTATCTTTGTGGGGAACACGACCTGTTAGCCCACTCATGCGGTGGGGTACAACATCCTCATGGGGTACAAAATGCCGTACTCCACAAATCTAACCAGATATTTGAAGTCAGGAGAGGTTACTGATATGCCCCTTAAATTATCTCAGTGTGCCCTATGATGAAGAAAAACCGCCTAGGTGTGTGTTTGAGAGTGTGTGAAGTGAAGCGCCATGTGAGCAATAGTGGCAGGAATCGGTATTGAAGTGTGTGTTTACCCGGTTTACCCACTCGTGGACAGAAATTCTTAATAGAAGGTAGGTTTTACAGTTGACATACTGTTCATTAAATATTTTGCAATATGTCCAGACATCATTATAATATCATGTCATTATGAATTCTAAACAATGATTAGGCTATTTATAATTCAAACATATAGCTTAGTTAGTTAGCACTAGTTGCAGTCAGTCAGCAGCTAACGTTAGCAGGTGAGATAACTCTCGACTATGTCAAATGTGTCATTGGTCACGGATATTTTAATTGAAACATTTTTATTTGAGCCAACGACACAGACAACATAGTTTGCAGTGATGATAGTAGTGCATAATGCATAGCTGATTCCCTACCATAGCCTATGTAATGTTAGTGTTATGAAGCACACACGAATAGTTTTCGTACGACTCTCACACCTTTGACAACAGTTCGTTCACACCTTTAACGACAGACCTTTCACTTATATTTGCCTATTGTGCCATAGACAAAATTGCCTACAACTGCAGGCTTGCAGGAAGCATTTAGGGAGTCTATTTGGTCGGGAGTCTGCTGCTTTCGGCTGCCTAGAGAGTCAACTTTAAAACCTGTGTATGGTGTAATGGTATCAACATTTTAAGTATAAACATGCTATGTAGACTTGTAAACAGACCTAGCATGCTAATGCATCTAAAGCACAGTTAGTCAGCTGTCGGTATGGATGCATTTTGCATAATTTCCCATCCAAATGTATGTGCATATCCTGTTGAGTGTGAATGAAGACAATGCAGATGTGCAGTTAAAATAATTCAGATTTAAGGCAGTGGATGATATCCCCACAACTTTCCACTGGTCTCTTTAGACAACACTATAGGATTGCTGTAATGTTATGGTTCAGCAAACTATAACTATACTAGGCAGGTATTTGAAAAAGCCTTTTTATACATTTGTGAACTGATGTAAGCATTGCTTTAGGAGAACATGCGTCGCAGCAAACGACATCATAGAGACCCTATTGCAGAAGCAATACATTACATCTCCACATCAGCAGACAGGCCAGAACTAACTGCCAACTATATAAACTCTGTCAAAGGTAAGTGGAATAACTATAAAGAGGAGTTGTCACACATCAAATACATTTTTGCTGATTTGTGATGTGTACAGATCAGATTGGATTGACTGAGAGGCAATTGAGTAGGTTACTAGTACTACATTCAGTGCTAGACTTTGACACAAGACCTGGGCACGTTGCATACGCAGAAGTATCCACAGAATTGTCATGGCACTCAGAGAAAACAATGTTTCATTCATCCTGAGTCCGAAGCCCACATTGGCAAGGCGGAAATCTGTGTGCAATAAACCATTGCCACAGTATGCAGTGGCGTGTGTTTTTGTTTGTGTTTGAAGTAAAATATAACATAAAAGGTTTAAAGTTAAACAGCTCAGCTACTTAAGTATTATTGATTAAGGGCCAGCTTGGTAACTCTTCCTGTTTGAGTTGTCTGTCCAAGCCTTTACAATTTAAACCAACCTGTTTTTATTCAAAATAGGTCGAGGAGTGTTCAGCCAAACCAACTTTGAAAAAGGAGATTTTTTAGTTGAATACAGAGGAGAGACCATTTTATTTGATGAATGTCATAGACGCAAAAGGATCTACCATGCTGCTCTTCATGTGTATCTTTTTGAGTTTAAAGCGTAAGTTTGGCGGAAAATGAAAATAAAGCTATTTTCTGAATGAAAATACATCAACTAAGCCGTGGAGGAAGTAATTTTCGCTCATCACGCAGTACAGAGCTAGCACTGGCAGGACCTACAGCCCAAAATCGCAAACAGTGGGTCAGCATTGGGCTTTCAGCCACCACTAACATTACTCAAAACAGCGGCAAACCTCGTCAGCAGCTTGCTCTAGGTGTCTACACATAAAACGAAGCACCAATCAGTCTGTAAACTTTGGAATAGTCTGTATACACGTGGAATCAATTCGAGACCGCAACACCGTCTGAATCACAGAAATGTCTCGCGAGATCTCACACGAGAGCTCGTGGACTTTCCTTCGTGAGGAACTGGAAGGTGTTAGTGTTCATAAGAGTCTTCTTTTATAAACGTCGGGTTCGTGAGCCAAGTTGTTGGTGGTTCGTTTTATGTGTAGACACCTAGAGCAAGCTTCTGACGAGGTTTGGCGCTGTTTTGAGCAATGTTAGTGGTTTAAAAATGCGATTTTGACTACCCGTAGGAATAGCTCCCGTGCTTCCGTGTGAGATCTCGCGAGACATTTCTGTGATTCAGACGGTGTTGCGGTCTCGAATTGATTCCACGTGTATACAGACTATTCCAAAGTTTACAGACTGATTGGTGCTTCGTTTTATGTGTAGACACCTGGAGCAAGCTGCTGACGAGGTTTGCCGCTGTTTTGAGCAATGTTAGTGGTTTAAAAATGCGATTTTGAAAGCGCATGGCTGAAAGCCCAATGCTGACCCACTGTTTGCGATTTTGGGCTGTAGGTCCTGGCAGTGCTAGCTCTGTACTGCGTGATGAGCGAAAATTACTTCCTCCACGGCTTAGTTGATGTATTTTCATTCAGAAAATAGCTTTATTTTCATTTTCCGCCAAACTTACGCTTTAAGGTACGGGTAGGCTCTTTTTTCATCAGTCAATGGTCCTTTTTCACAGGCATGCCATATGGGAGAGGATAGCTACACTGATAATTATTAATTCTTTACACACTGGTAGGCTATGGCATCTGTATTTTCAATGTCCTTTTCTATGTTTTCTCTTTTATGACATATCTGTGTAGAGAGAAAATCTAGGCAATAGAAAAGATAAAATACAAATAAATGTTCAGACTATTACTGTAGCACAATTTATATGTTATATTTATTCTTTTAACAATCTCACAAATGTTATTATATTACTGTTCATAAATGACTAATAGTTGTATGTCTTGTCTTCAGTATTGATGCTGCAAGAGATGACAACTCCTTCGGCCGATTAGTCAATGATGATCATCTCGATCCAAACAGTCAGATGAGGCGAGTTACCGTCAAAGGTAAACCTCACTTCTGCTTATTTGCCATACGACAAATACGACCAGGAGAAGAAATAATTACAATTACGATGATATGGACTGGCCATGGAGAAAACAGGTAAGACTGTTAACAATTGAGGGAAACACTTTTTGTCATTGATGGTTATAGCCATGCAAGTATGTTATAGGAGATCTTTATCTTTATCTTTATTTTTTAGACTTTTGTAATCCACTCATTTTCACCAGTGACAGACACATAATGCTGTTGTAAGTGTGCGACAAAAAGTCATGACCGCAATCTCTGGCCGCTTTGGGAAGGTACTTTATAGGCAACAGACACGAGCGGGCCAAAAGGGGAAGTATGATGCCAAAGCAGTGGCCACAGAGAGGGACTGAAATTCAAGCAGAGTAGCATCTTCTCTTTGGCCGACGAAATACCAACTTTGCCTCAACACTTTGAATCATCTGTAGCTGTTTCGATTCACATGTAGACAATTCAGTTCAAGTAGCTATGAAGTGTACATTAGGAAACCTTGAGAACGTTTTCGGACTGGTGAATTTGGATAAATCCAAGTTATATGAATGTTTCCTTAAAATCAGTAAAGATGAAACAAATAGGATGTTATCTATTGCCACATTGTCTGAGAATACAAAGGGTATACAAGAGCTTGGCTTGAACTTCCTTGCATGTAATAGTAGCAACTATTAAATCGCCACATACATGTCCATCCTTAACTAAATTATGTTTGTACTCTTGTTTAGGATGATGCTGTTGCTGTTGAGACCCCATGTCAAGGAGAGGACTCCAGCACAATCATTGTAGCACATCCTGCTGTGGTTGAATTCCCTGAATCAGATCTGAAGGTAACTAAATCAGTGTACTTTCTTTATTCTCCTTTGAAAATAGAATGGAACTGTTCTGTTGCAGATAATGTGGCACCACAAAGTGACCTTAGGTTTATTTATTTATGATTTGGGTGTTGGTCAGTGAGCTAAGGTTGTCTGTGGTACAGTGTTATTTACATGTATTATAATATCCAGGCTAGATGATGAACTTTAGGAGAAGATTGTGAACTTCAAATAGGGTAGAGGCCTATGTGATGTTGATTTCAATGCAAAAGTTTACATTTGCAGCTAATTTTATATATGTAGTTGTACCCCACACAGTTGACTGACTGTGTGTGTGAATATGAAGTTGACTATAATATGTGCCCCACACAGTTGACTGACTGTGTGTGTGTGAAGCTGGCTTCAGACAACCATGGAATTGGTCCCCACACATAACATATACCACAATCAAGTGTGATTGTAATAGTTAGTAGTGATATTAGATTAATTTAACCTTGGGTTACATTTACAAAGGTGACCACCTCCTACTTCAGGTATTAGTTTCATTCGATCAGCGTCATAAAGGTTCGCCGTGCCATTTTGTTGACATACCGCAGATGAGCCGTCAGCTGATAACGCATCGTATTTTGTTGACATAGTTCTACCGGTGGAAATTGATAAACGCACATATAATGATCAGCTGAGCATGGCTTCCTCTCGTCGTTATATAGACAAGATAAGCTTGATTGGTGTGGAGTGGACCCATCTCATAGAAGCGACACATTTATGTAAAGATCCGTCTTTACTACCTGGGATAACTTATCCAGATATCTTTATATCTCGTTCACACAATCTCAGCATACACCTCGCAGGAACTTGAGGCATTTAAGTCGCTTGAATCTTATAACTTTTTCATCTCTGGAAAGGTCGGCGATCTTCTGACAATTGTTCCACCAACAACGATATCATCAAACATTGTGGTTATCTTGCAATATGGGAGGTCTCAACTTTTACTACAAAATCTAAATACATTGAATTAATTAAAATATATAAAAACGTCTGATCCATACAACAGGGACCGTTTACTTTGTAAAGGTGGTGTGGCTCCTTTAAGTGCGTGTGCTCGTAGAGCGAGTGGCTACAAAGAAGAAGAGCCAGTGGCTATGGAAGCTAGCTACACATCGAGAGAGGGAAAGAGAAGATGCTGCTGCTGCAGACTCAGTCTAGCCTACTGAAAGTTAATGAAAGAGACGTATGCATTGTTTACACTATTGACCATTGAATAAAACTGTGATTTGTCTTGCATCTGCTTGTCGCTCACTACCTAGAAGTGAATGGAGTGCTGACTTGAGTGTTTGGAGCATAGGCTGAAAAGATCCAACTAACGTTATGGTCTGGAGCTGAGGCAGGAGAGGTAACACATTTCTCAATACATTTTACAAATGTAAGCTAACAAGAACACTAGCTACACAAATGGGATGTATCTACTAAAACAATTCTACACGGACTTTGTTTTGTAGGCTAGCCTACGTTTTACCAATTAGCACGAAGTGCAGAGAGCTACGCTACCAACATCAGCCACGCACACCTAAACAAAATGTAATGTTATGCCAATTGTATTATTGGTTAGGTGAGCTATCGGTATGCCAGTTTCGGTATCGAGCAATCCTTATATCTAACCTTAAAGGAGAATTCCGGTGTGATATTGACTTTAAATGTGTTGAAACATGATACCGAGTGTGAGCGATTGTCTCAGAGCTGATTTCGACCTGTCAGCTGTTCTCCGAAACCCGGCGGGAGCTTAGAAATAGTCAACCAGGTTTTTAACGTTTGTGCCTCGGGCATCGAACTGCCGTGCAAATAAATCACTGTTTTACACCATTAATGAGGCTCAAAGTAGCTCCACACTTTATTGGTAGACTTCTGAGGGCCCTGACATTTAAAACGAGACATCGAGAACTTTGAAAAAGCACTGGTTGTTTACTTACATGACTGTTTATTCAGGCAGTCACTTTCGAAAGTTTACCGGTCGCAGCCATCTTGAATTTAGTCACGTGACTGATTCATGACTAGTGCACGCATAGACATAGCGATAGACCTCTGAAGTTCGCCTACAAAAAAGCTACCATCTTTGCCCATATTTGGAGTTACGGTATCTGACGATTTTTCCTATGGGAAATTAACATGGGGATTTGGAATTATCACACCTGTTAAACTCTCGCGGGGATGACAAAATCGGAAATTCAGGTGTTTTCCTGAACACACTTTTGTCCTCTGCCTTCGAGAGGAGTGATCTCCGGTACGCGAAGGCGGCAGACTTTGATTTTTGCTACCCCAGAGCTAACTTGCGATGCAACTTGCCATTAAGTTAGTTAGCCAGTTAGCTCTGGGGTAGCAAAAATGAAAGTGTGCCGACTTCACGTACCGGAGATCACATAACAGTATGCACAAGAAGGCAGAGGACAAAAGTGTCTTCAGGAAAACGTCTGCATTTAAGACTTTATCGTCCCCGCGAGAGTTTAACAGGTGCGATAATTCAAAATCCCCATGTTATTTTCCCATAGGAAAAATCGCCAGATACCGAATTTCAAAGATGGCAGCTTTTTTGTAGGCGAACTTCAGAGGTCTATTACGTGTACCAGTCACGAATCAGTCACGTGACTAGATTCAAGATGGCTGCTACCGCTAAACTTTCGAAAGTGACTGCCTGAATAAACAGTCATGTAAGTAAACAACCAGTGCTTTTTCAAAGTTCTCGATGTCTCGTTTTAAATGTCAGGGCCCTCAGAAGTCTACCAATAAAGTGTGGAGCTACTTTGAGCCTCATTAATGGTGTAAAACAGTGATTTATTTGCACGGCAGTTCGATGCCCGAGGCACAAACGTTAAAAACCTGGTTGACTATTTCTAAGCTCCCGCCGGGTTTCGGAGAACAGCTGACAGGTCGAAATCAGCTCTGAGACAATCGCTCACACTCGGTATCATGTTTCAACACATTTAAAGTCAATATCACACCGGAATTCTCCTTTAACGTTACCTGTGCTAAAATGATGACCACAAACTTTGCTGTGAGGAGTTGGCTGAAAGTTTTGCCTATTAATCCTGGCTAGCCATAAGTCTCTCCTGCACTGGCTCAGCTCCTCTGTCTCCTTTCCTTCCAGTTTTCTAACTGCTTGAATAGCATAAAAATGTACTCCAGGGTGTTTATTGCTGTTATTGGAACAGCCGTGTATAATACAGCACACCATTGCGTAAAATGACAACAGTCAACAAAATACTGATGCGGTATTACAGTATCAGCTGATGGCTCAGTTGCAATTATGTAGGCTACCGGTATGTCAACAAAATGGCGCGGCGAACCTTTATGACGCTGATCGAATGAAACCAATAGACTGTTGCTTTTAAATGTGTTTACCCATGTATTACAATAGGTCTATAAATCAAAGTGTCGGTACGAAGATGTCCATCCTTAACTAAATTATGTTTTTACTCTTGTTTAGGATGATGCTGTTGCTGTTGAGACCCCATATCAAGGAGAGGACTCCAGCACAATCACTGTAGCACATCCTGCTGTCATTTTAACCAATGAAAATTGGTCAATTTAACCAATGAAGATTGGTATTTTTGTCAACTAATGAAGATTGGTCATTTTGTCAACTAATGAAGATTGGTCATTTTAACCAATGAAGATTGGTCATTTTTACCAATGAAGATTGGTCATTTTAACCAATGAAGATTGGTCATTTTGTCAACTAATGAAGATTGGTCATTTTGTCAACTAATGAAGATTGGTCATTTTAACCAATGAAGATTGGTCATTTTGTCAACTAATGAAGATTGGTCATTTGTCAACTAATGAAGATTGGTCATTTTTACCAATGAAGATTGGTCATTTTAACCAATGAAGATTGGTCATTTTGTCAACTAATGAAGATTGGTCATTTTGTCAACTAATGAAGATTGGTCATTTTAACCAATGAAGATTGGTCATTTTGTCAACTAATGAAGATTGGTCATTTTGTCAACTAATGAAGATTGGTCATTTTGTCAACCAATGAAGATTGGTCATTTCATCAACTAATGAAGATTGGTCATTTTGTCAACTAATGAAGATTTAACCAATCTTTTTAACCAATATGTTATTCGGACACATATTACACAATCTAATGGTTTAAACAACCTAGTTGGATTGGTTAGTTTGTCAACTAATGAAGATTAGTTAAACATTTAACTATAAGAAAGATTAGTCAATTTGACTAATGTGTTAGTGGGACACATGTTACCCAATCTAATGGTTAAAACAATTTATTAGATTGGTCAGTTTTCCAACTAATGAAAATTGGTTGAAAGTTCAACTAAAGTCTTTTTCAACTATTCTTTTTAACCAATATGTTATTCGGACACATATTACACAAACTAATGGTTAAAACAACCTAGTTAGATTGGTTATTTTGTCAACTAATGATGATTGGTTACATTTTCAACCAATCTTTTTAACCAATATGTTATTCGGACACATATTACACGATCTATTGGTTAAAACAACCTAGTTAGACTGGTTATTTTGTCAACTAAAGCCTACCTAACATTGACAGATTTGGCAAAGATTTGGAAAAGATTTTTGAAAGACTACAGTCTCTGACCTTCTCACATCTAAAGACAATTCATTGAGTTTCTAGTCACAGGCCAGTCTCAGATTAGGATTTTGCAAAGACTGTGGGTCACTATTTACAAGACTGCTACTAGATTCCTTCAAATTATTTCCATCGTGCACTAGGCTACATGTCATCATCAACAGGAACTCATATGATAGCCTACTCATATCAAAGTAATTTTTTCGCATTTCTGCAGCACATGTTTCATGTGTGACATCCCTAACAGATATAGAGCTGTTCTGTCACGTAGAATAATTAGACTAATCATTTATAAGAAATTAAACAACAAATAATCTTATAAACTACAGCTGTCGCCTATTTTGCCCCTTCCTGTTTCGTGTTGGGGCGAGGTCACTATTAGTTTTTAATGTTCACGTCACTATTTGCATGAGCCACGACTGAAAAGACTTCTGATAATATCAAACATGTTTGATATTGTCGTAACGGCAAAACTAGAAAAACACTGACTCCGACGGACTTAAAACCTCTAAGATTGGCACCTTACACTAAACGATTTAGTTGACGGGAGCGCGCCGCGATTCCAGTACAACTCCCATGATTTCCTCCCGATTTTGGAAATTTAGTCGCTGACTGTTAAAACAGACCAAAGTCGCACAATGTAAGCCAGCCTTAATCTGTTTTTAGAGTGTACAGAGCCACCCATAACACACTTGAACCATACAGATACATTTATGGTCAAGCAAAAACTGATGCTGAATGATACTGATTGGGTGATTTCGGAAAACATGTGTATACCTCCGGAATGTTTGTTTTGTTCATCTATCACCTTGGTCTAATCATATTTGACACAGATACCTATTTTCACATCTACAGCCATTAGAACTTTTTTCCCTCAATAAAAACAGGACACTTCATCATCAACATGCACTCTCTCTTGTACCTTTTCTCTGATGAAAACACCACTTCCTGGACTCTTGATGATTGGTCTGTTTTCAGAGAGAGGGCAAAGAGGTTAGCAATCTTTAAATGCGTTCTGGGAAATCATCTCCAAGTAATCAGTGCACAGTCATTCTGTTTTGCTCAGAGCAAAATGTGGAGTGACCCATATAGCAGTCACAAACAATCCCCTCTGTGGTCTCCAGCTGTAAGCCTACTTCCTGATTTACGGTGTCATTAAATAAACACTAAAAATCTACATTGAATTTTCTTTCAGTTTGCTGCAGTTTGGCCATTCAATGAGCTATCATTATGCACAAACAACGCATAATGAGTGTGGATTGACGTTCACACTTTTGTTGTTAACCTGCTGTCTGTGCCTGAGTGGGCTGGGGTCAACTTTTCAGGGAGATGGTACACGTTCTCCCCTCCCAACTTACTCTCTTTATATCCCCCTCCCTCAGTATAGAGGTAAAAGATTCAGTTGATGATTCTACATAGGCCCCCATTAGCCTGACGAGCCAGACCCACATCAAGATGTAGGGTCCGGACACTCACTAGCCGGCTTCAGACCATCGGGCCAGCTTGGGCCAGGCTAACTTCGAGCCAAACTGGTGCTAATAGCCCGGGTCCACAAGCCTCACCTTTGCGTTCAGACTGCCAGGCCATTAGCCTCTCCGCATTACACCTCGACACGCCCTCGCTTGTGAAAACGTCACCATTACCACACCTTTTCAAGCAGGATAAGCAGAAAGTCGCGTAGGCTTTCCTATGCTGTGCTATAGAAGTCAGTCACCATAGGCTATTCATTTCTATACAAACCAAGACGGTGGATTCCTAAAGAAACGCATGGCACAGACGTGTATCTAAATGAGTTATGTAACATAAATGACATTTTACCTGACTTGAAGAGCAGTAAACATTTGTAAGGCTGTGTGTACAATCCATAGACAGTAAAATCCGCATGGAGCTCCAGTGGAATTTTAGTTTCACGACCATGCCGAGTTCACAGCCTAGCACCAAGCAGAGTAGGCTAAAGAAAATATTTTGAAGCCAGTAGTAGACGCTCCTGCTAAGAACCAAACGGGACTTTGTTAAAATCCACAACTCTATGGCTACTGGAAAATGTAAGGTTCATTTATTAAATGTTATTTTGAAGCATTAACAAACAGAGTTATTTTAGAATTTCCGAACGAAAGGGGCTGGAGTGCGTGAGTGAAAATGTCAGGTTGTCCCGGCAACGCGATTTCCTGTTCTAAACAAACGACCTGCAATGGCATTTTCTATTGCCTCACCATGTTTCTTTCAAAATAAAATAAATGAATTTTAAGCTGTGAAAATCACTACCATGTCCAGGCGTTTATGTATTCTTCTGGTGTACTAAAAGGAGAAGTTCGCGCTAGCATGAAAAACAAAGTTTATAATGTAACGTCAAGCTGGGCTAATCTAGGCTACTATTTAAGGATCTTTGGTCGTATCAGAAAACACACTGGCAGGAATAGCCTAAATTAGTGGGACGCTATGTTAGTTATTAGTTCACTTTTTACTGTGCTACATGGTGATCTCTGGACAGAGTTAGCCTACTGACAGGCAAATATCTATGTGGATGTAACGTTATGTCTAAATTCCATGTGCAATGTTTGTGGACTCCACACACAGCCACGGGTTGACTCCGCCTTCACCTTGACGCCGCCTCTGGCCCGACTGTAGTCCCGACTGGCCCAACGATTTTGTTGGGCCAGAAATCAGGGGCTAGTAGCCCCGATTTGGCCCGCAGTTAGCACCCGCCAAGAGGTGTGAAAGCAATTAGCCCTGGCACGGCCTGGCTAGCTCGGCTTTGGCCCGACGGTCTGAAAGGGGCTACTGTAGACAGGGCTCAATCGGAGGGGTGGGATAAACAGTTGTCTTTCAAATTCCCTCCCCGCAATAGGATAACGCTAAACGAATCATCTTCTTGTTTTCAAGTAGCAGGATGCGTAACCTTCCCTCTCCACGCAATAGGATAACGCTAAACAAATCATCTTCTTGTGGTAAGGGCCTGGTGTTGCTTGTTTCTTCACACTATTGATATTAGGCGCGTTCAAGTTCAACTCCAAATGACCTCTTGCAGCGGCGAGAGCTGCCGGTGACAGCAGGGGAGGGGATACAAACGCTGCAATGAAGTTGTTCACTCTCTACTTCCCGTAGTCTAGACGTGACCATGTGACGAAACATGAGGCATGGACCCTTGTGGATATGAAGAGGCATCTAAACACCTGCACATACGTCAGGGATGTAAAACCCAATTAGGGCAAAGTCCTGACGTCATGAAGGCAGGGTCTAGGCTCATGTGCGCTGCAGTACCTAGAGAGCTGCTGCGCCGCTGCTCAGCAGCCGCCTTGCCCCGCCTTGCTCCCGCGATAAGTTGAGGACATGTGATATCGACTGCCGAGACGTAAACACACCCATCTAGACCATCGTGGACAGATTTTTAACCACGTGCATCTTGTGCTGTGCAGTTCTTGTGCTGTGCAGCCATCATGAACTCGCCTATAGTTATTGAACAAATAACAACAAAAAAACTAAGTAATGGCAAATGGTGTCATTAAAATAATATTAAGAACATGGAAATAGCATAATCAGTGTACATACAGTAAATATCACCAAATATTGCCATTGTTTAGCTAAGAGGGCTTCAGGCTTTTCACTCTTTCATAACTGTTTTGTGTAAGGCGTCATGTGTTAGAACATAAGTCAGTCACCAGTCAACAGTCAGTCAGACCCTGGCCCTTCCATCAACATCTGATGGTTAATACAGAGTCAAACAGAACAATAAAACTTTTCAGAATGAAGCTTTAGTTCATCTTTAATAACATCAATTTGGTTGTTTTTGTTTACAAAGCCTTTTTAGCACAACATACACATAATAATTTCTGGGAACACTGGAAAACATTTCAAAACAAAAACAAAGAGGAGTTATCAATACAAAAGGGACATATATGATAGATCATTTCAAATCCCTGTATCCCAAAATGGCCTGTGGGTTTGACAACATACTGAATGAAATGGTCATTAACACAGACCCCACCTTCTAAAGAGCCATTCTTAAACTCATTTGAGCATTTTCCTTGTAATTATGGAGCAAGGGTCTCACTTTTTAAGAGCGGTGACAGGCAAGGTCCTAATAACTACAGAGGGATATGCATCTGCAGCAACATAGGCAAATATTCTGTTCCCTATGTAGCAGGATTGATTCTGCTCCCCTGTGTTTGGTTCCCCCTGCACCTGTTGGTTCAGTCCAATTAGTATGCCCTGGTTACAAAAGGGGTAAATTGATGCCACCTGTCAGAGGGCCTTTTTGTGAGTGACTGCTTACTAGAGATGCGCGGATGGACTATTAATCTATCCGCGACCGCATCATACAACTCATCATCCGTCCGCCATCCATCCGCACCTACGTTTTTTATGTTTTTTTCAGAACCGCACCCGCCCGCCATCCGCTCTTTGTTTAAAGCAAAGATCTCTGTTTAAAGGTCTATGGGTGATCCAAGACGCTGATGCGACGCGAGAAAGCTCTTGTTCTAGAAAGATGCAGCTATTTAGTCTAATTAATGGCAATTACACTTTATTCTTTATACAAAAAGAAAGAAAGTCCGAATAGAATAACAACAAGCCATTCGCATTACAGGCCAATTAACTCTATGCAGCTTGTCAGGGTGAAGACTAGGACGAGCCTGTTCTGAAGACTCCCGTTAATTTTGATTGCACGAGTGCACGTCTTTTCCAGGCAGACAGTGCAATCCATATCAGCAGGCCTTACATAGGCTACAAGTTAACTTCTACTTTCTTATTGCACACTGCAGACGAAAACATAGGCTACATAGGCAACTTAATTAAACTTGTTGTTACCTTTGAGTTTGTCACGCACATTCACTGGCGGCTTTGCCATCTCTGATAGTAAACAAAGCAGCATACACTGCATAGACACAACTAGACCAAATTACTGCCTGATGAGAAAAGTGTGCATGTTTTTATCGGATGTAAGTAACAGTATTTAACAATGTAGCTTATATATATTTTTTTCATTTGATCGGTTCAACCGCCACCCGCCCGAATCTAATTAAAATATTATTTTTTGTAAGGTCATCCGCCCGATCCGCGGTTTAACCGCGGAGTCCGCGGCTGTAACCGCCATCCGCGCATCTCTACTGCTTACCAAACCTGCCTTCCTCCCAAGCTCGGAAGGTGGTGCAGGTATGATGCTTTATGTGGTGTTTGGTTTGTAATGTTTAATAGTGTGAAATGAGGGAATGACCTAGTGTTATTGTGCAGGACTGTGGCCTTTTCGGTCCACTCCTGGTAGGTTCCCAGTCCGCGCTGTGCTCTGCATTGCTGGGACTGTAGGGTGCAACGCTCCGGTATGTATCGATATCAGTGTAGTTGGCTGTGTGTCAGGGTGTTGGCTATGTGCTCTCTGATCAGAGAGGTTTGATTGAAGGGTGCGATTCTGTTCTTTTGTTATAGCCGTGCCAATTCAACCGTGCCCCAGCCGATGCCGTCCGCCCCTGGACCCTTGTGCTGAAGTCAGGACGGACTCTGCTTTTTGCTTTAACTTGTCTGTTAATATTTGTTTGTAGTTAGATTTGTGCAGCATCTCATCACCCTGTGTAGCCTGCTGATTGGGTGGATTAGGCCAAGTATTCATGGTAGGGAGACTAAATCACTGTTACCCCTTTTCCACCGACGCGGTTCTGGTGCTGGTTCGGAGCCAGTGCCAAGTCTGGAACTGGTTCTTTGTTTTTCCACTCAAAATAACCTGGCTCTGGGCCAGGAAAACTGGTGCTTATTTGTGGACCAGCTCAAAGTGGGTGCTGAGTTGGAACCAGTTCATCAGGTGTGGGAGCGGGATTTCAGCAAATCAGAAGCTTCCGTTGTCCACAGAGGCGGGAGAAAAAAAAAAATCTGAAAACAATGGCTGCGGCTCCGGGGGTCGTAACTGGAAATATTCAATGCCCCCATAGTGGCCGACCAACAACCATGCCTTTACTGAACGGCGTATGCTCTGCTGCGACGACACAGTCAATGTTCCATGGTGGCGTCATGTCTCTGTCTACTGTCGGCTTGTTTGCACAGTGTGTCTAGTGTTTGTCTCGTGAAGTTCTCACAAGTGTCTACGTCTATCCACCCGTCATCTCTACGGATTGTCAAGAATGAGGGATCTGGATCTATACAGACTCATAGCAATCGCGCTCTTAAAGGGATAGTTCGGATTTTAAGACACGAAGTTGTATGGGTTCCCTGTCAGCAACATAGTGCATCAGCACTGACTTACCCCCGACAGCGTCCTGTGAGCCGAGATCCAGCCGGTTTCTGATCGTTTTTGATGCCGGACTATTTTCTTCAGCAAGTTTCTGGGGTCACGAAAGTAAAGTGTTTTTCTTCTCAAAACCATATGCGTTCAACAGAGTGATATATTTGCACCACAAAAACGTTGTCCAGCTGTCAGTAGCGCGCAGTGATAGGAATCGCGAAAAATAAGTAAGTGATAACGAGGTTTGAATTTTTCCTGGACAACGTTTTTGTGGTGCAAATATATCACTCTGTTGAACGCATATGGTTTTGAGAAGAAAAACACTTTACTTTCGTGACCCCAGAAACTTGCCGGACTACTTTCTTCAGCATCAAAAACGATCTAAAACCGGCTGGATCTCGGCTCACAGGACGCTGTCGGGGGTAAGTCAGTGCTGATGCACTACGTTGCTGACAGGGAACCCATACAACTTCGTGTCTTAAAATCCGAACTATCCCTTTAACATCGTGGATTATTCACAACAACCTGGTGCTGGCATTACTAACTAGCGACCAAAGACCACTCACCTACAGCCGGGCGGATCTCCTTCAGCTCCGATCCTCTGCACTCTGCCAGCAAAAAACACCAGTCGCACTCCCACCGGAGATTAAACCAAGGCGAGGAGGCGTAAGAACCAGACTCCGGAAGCGTCCCTTCAAGCCCCCTCTCCCTTCCATCATATTAGCGAACGTCCATTCGCTCAGGAACAAAATGGACCTGCTGTACGCCAAGTGCTCAATGGAGAGAGGCTACAGGGATGCCTGCATCATCGCGCTCACTGAAACCTGGCTGGACGATGAGGTCCCAGAGCCTGAGGTCAGTCTTGATCACTTCACCATCGTAAGGGCGGACAGGACCCGTCAGTCAGGCAAAGTGAGAGGTAGTGGGATCTGCATACGTCAACAACAGATGGTGTGACAACATCAAGATCCGCACACCAGTGGGGTGTACTACGAATCTCGATTAGTGGGTTAGCGAGGTATGTTGCGCTCAAAGCCAGGGTATGCTTTGACACGAAAGTGGCTCTGTTTTAGCATCGCTATATCACCATGGTATTTTATGCTCGCAATCAAACCTGGTCGGGAGGAGGTTTTGGATTAGATCGCCCATAAAGCTGAGCGCCGCCTCCTAGCCCCTCCTTTCACAATGGCATCACCATTTGTGGGCATTCCCGTTGAGCTAGGCGCACGATAGTTCAGGGGTATCTACGGAGACAAAGGGTTTTTCGGGATCGCTCCGATCCCTTGGCATTGCCTGACGATATTCTCTGAGAGATACAGGTTCTCATCAGACGGTATTCGTTATTTTATCGTGCTTGTTGAACCTTATGTAGGCAATTCTACAAAAAGAAGCCGTGCGCTTACTGTTGCACAGTGTGTCTGTGTGTTACTGCGTTTTTTTTGCCACGGGTACATATTTGCATGCAGTTGGTGATGCGGAACACATCACCAAAAACACTGCCTGTCGAGCCATCTGAAAAATAGTTGTTGCGCTAAATACACTATTAAACATGTTTGTGGCATTTCCTAGTTTCTTGCCGATACAAACTGTGAAAGACGGCTTTACCAACTTTCAGGTAAAAAGCACCTCATTGAGCATAACCAGCCTGTGGAGTAGTGGTAGCGTGTCGGACTGGAAATATGGCATGCCGGGTTCGCGTTCCACGTCTGACATATAACCTAATATCCTAACTGAAAAACAACGAATTAATTGTCATGGAATGTTATGGAATCATGTCCAATGTGGTGTATTATACGATTACATTTGTAGCCGATAATTATTTAATCCATAGGATTCCCCAAACTCATAGGTGCAATTGATTGCACTCACGCCCTAATAAGTGCACCGTTAGGGGAACATGAGGCCGATTTCGTTAACAGGAAGTCAACCCACAGCATCAATGTGCTGGTACAGAATTAACTGGGCTACATCATGTGTGGAGTTGCATGCAGCAGGTGTAGCCTACTTGAACTTTGTAATGGTGCTTCATCTGGTCTAACAGAGATGCCGTTTTCAGATGACTTGAGTGTGGATGCTAAATGGCCTGGGTCGGTCCATGATGCGCGCATCTTCCGGGAGTCAAGCCTAGCTCAACACTTTCAACAAGGTGTGGCTCAATACCCAAGAACACTAACTGTAAATGTTGATTAAGGCACTGATCATATTATTCTCTTCATAATAGGAAGTTATGATGGCATTTTAGTAGGGGACAGAGGGTATCCGTGCATGCCATTTCTCATGACACCATATGCGGACCCACACAACCCTGCAGAGGCCCGATTCAATCGGGCCCTAAGCACCTGTAGGGTCCGTATTGAAATGACTTTTGGGGTCATGAAGGCCCGCTTCAACTGCCTCCGCCGGGGCCTGCGGGTGAAGCCAGAGAGGGCCAGTGAGATCGTCACTGCGTGCGTGGTGCTCCACAACATCGCCACCATCCGGAAGGAGAGAGGTCCCCATGTGCCACTGGTGGCAGATGATGTAGTGGACCCGATTACCTTGGACCATCCCTCAGGGATGGCAGTGAGGCAGGCCATCACTACTCAGTTTTTTGGGTACAGTAATTTCCCTCTTATAAGCCGCATTGTGTATAAGCCGCGGGACAGTATTTTATGCAAGTTAAAAGAAACAAAACCATATTGATACCATATTAACTGTCCCCGTGTATTAACCTCATAGCTGAAGAAATTTAGCAAAATCAATGTACAAGCCGCGGCTAATAGTCGAAATTACGGTAGATGTTTAATTTGTACGTTTTTTTTTCTTTTTTCCCCCTTTTCATTTTCCTTTTTCCCTCTCGAGGAGAGTTTTTTTGTTATTTTTGTTACATTCTCTGTAATAAATATTTTGCTTGATTGCCAAAAAATACAATGGACGGAAATATTTGCCAAATGGACTATTAGTGCGTTCATGCACATCGGACCTTCGGAAATTTCTGACCTCCGATAGCGGAAAAATGACATGAACGCTAGGTTGGGTTGGATTTTTTGCTCGGAGACTCGTGCGGAAGTTTTGTGCCCCGAGGTGTCCGACTTGACGTCACTATCATATTCTCCAACCACGACGGCCTCCCTTGCAACAACACAAGATGTGAATTTCACTGTCCTTACGAATAGGCAGGGTAATTTGTCACTAAATTAACAACATAGATGGAGACACTCGCCCAAGACATTTTCCTTCTTGCTCAACCATACTAAGCAGTTGTAATAACTTATTTATGCGTTTCCTGTATTTATTTTCCGAACTGATCTCATTAACACACTTTTTTCGGAGGTCGGGACTTTTTAAAGGCGGGTGTCCGAGGTTCCGAGCTGCATGAACGCAGTATAAGTCATGGGACAAAAGCTACCTCGACGTTAGCCTGGCACGCCCTCCCAGTGACGTAACACTTTCGGCTTTTGCTGTCGCTGGTCTGATCAACTGCTAATCGGGAAGGATTTCTGAGTTCCCGAAATCTGCGGAACTGCCCACTTTGGTCGAGAACCAATCAACTTTGAGCAGCTCCAACGGCTCAGGGTTGAGGCGTGTTCAAGGCAGAGGAAAGAGTGTTGTTATTGGTTGAAACTCGGCAAACCGCTTTCTGACATCGACCAGTAGCAAATCGCGGCACTTAAAGGAGGCGGGTCAACCAGCGCTTGGAGAAACTGACTTTACCTCAAATAGAAAATTGTAAATAGCCTGATGGCAGGCAGCTAATGGGATGTTGTGCATATTTGGGATGGTACGGTATAGTATGCCAATTTGGTGTGAATACACTCACACACACAAGGGTAATTTTCTCTCGTTGAATGCGTATACGAATGTGGGCCTGATGATAATGATCAAAAGAGAACTGGCTTCTGGCTACTGCTGCGACTGCTGTGTTCATTCTGAAATCATCAATGTATTAAGCAATAAGCCCCGAGAGACCGTAGGCTAGTGCCTAAAAACACTGTTACGAACCCCTGTAATTTGGTACATCTGAATTTTGGCTCCCCCTGCTGGTGCAGGTATGCCTTGTATTTTCACCTTTTTTCGTGTGCCCACAGGTTAGCTACTCAATCAGGTGCACCTGGCGCAGCATACTTAAGCTCACCTGCTGCTTGTCTCTCTAACAGATGAGGATTGTGACTCCGGCTCGTGGCCAGTGCCATCACATTTTTCGTCTGTTTTTCAATATTGCGCCCGGTGAGGGATCGCTATTTTTGGGCCTTTTGGCCAATCTTGACAATTTTTGCGAGGTTTACCAAATAAACTACCCCTCTTTTGATACTCCGTCTCTGTGGTCTTTTATTCCATGTTCAGAGCTTATCATGGGCCATAACAAACACCCTTAGCTGTTCTAAAATCAGTGTAATTTCCTCCAGATAAATGGTTGTCATAGCCTGACTCTCGCCAGACCCTTGTAGTTCCGCCATGCTCCACCAGAGGCGTTTCGCTAAGCTCGACACAAGGGCAGGGTTGCCAACTTTGGGTGTTTGGCTGGAGTGGGATTTTGTGAAGTTGGGGCGGGGGGGGGAGTTGTATTTTGAGGGCCACCCAAAAAAATGGGTGCAAAAGGTATCAGCACAATCTTTAAGTGCAGGCCCCTTGCCAGACACACGGGCCCATAGCCTAGACCACAACACTAACATGTGGTTGTTACACAGGTGAATATAATATACCAGTATGGGTTTCTCAATGTCATTTAATGGTGTTGTAGACATATACAACTCTCATCCAATACAATATAGCTATTTACAGAATCATAGGGCGCTTTCACACCACTAATTCGATTATTTGGTCCGCTTCAGGCAGTGAAATTGTTATTATGTAGCATATAGACTCCAGTGAGGTCCGCTTTCACACCAGAAAACGAACCAAAATTAGTCTGATTTATTTTTTTCTCAATGTTTATCTTCCGGTAGAAATCGGCGCCAATTTTGACTCACTATTTTGACCTACAGTCTATGGTTTGGACCCCAGTTCGCGTTCTCACCAGAGGGACCGCACCAGAGGTCTACTTTTGGTGCGGAGTCAAGCGGACCGAGACCTCCTCCTTTTGGAGGTCTCGGTCCGCTTGTTTTAGTGCGCACCCGAGTGCGATTAATGCTTTCACACCAACGAAAACGAACCAAACTAAGAGGTTTTGGTACGAATGGACCGTTTGGTGCGGACCAAACGATGTTGGTGTGAAAGCACCCATAGATGTTCTGTAGGCTATCTATCCATCTATCCATCCATATATTTAGGTCTATCTATCTCATGCATCAGTTAGGAGCCATAGCCAGTGAAAAATACATAATGTGTCACAATTGTTTTGATATTGACAATCAGTGAAGAATTGTAATATTTCTTGATTTGATTTGGGATGCTAATGCTTGTTTTCTAGTAAAAAAAAAAAGAAAAAAAACTAAACAAGTGATAGAGCAGTATAGCCTAGTTATTTATTTTGGGGCGCTTCATAGCCTGCAGTGGTTCTCAAACTTTTTCTTTCATTCCCCACTTTGATCAAGGGGGCTTTCTCGAGCCCCACCTGTCCATCATCACTCTAAAAAAGTAGTAGCCTAGGTCAAGCTCAAAATTGTCAAATTTATTGACATAACGTCACTTGCTAAATATACCTCAGCAACAAATAACAGTTAGGCTACAGATAGGCCTAAATACCAGTTCAGAAATAGAGAAAATAAAAATCTAAATCAATGACCAATATCGTCAGTTTTTGTCATCCTTGCTTCAAAAAAAGCTGATTTCCAAAAAAGGGCCAACAATGGGCTACCGTTTTGTTATGCTAAATGAAGCACAACCTCGTTCAAAATCTTAGTCAGGTCAGGCCCTGACGCGAGTGCTTCCCTATGAATGAAACAGTAGGCCTACGTCCGTTGCGAATCGGGCGCTATCCTCCTCTATCACGGACGTCTGTGCGCCATCCGAGTCCCTCACAGTTTTCCAATTTGATGTCATATTCTGCCAGGTAGACTAGGGTAATTGTTGAGAATGTTGAATAGCTCTACTTTTGGCCCTACTTTTGACAGAATAGAATATCTTCGCTCGCTGTCAAGTTAACAAAGCGGACATAACTAAACCACCTTTGTTACGGTCAGTGGCATACTGCCAGAAGTTGGAGAACAAGTAGAAATGTGGGCCTATTGCAATTTAAAAACTGGAATAGGCTACTCGGGAATGGTTTATTACAGAAATTAATTGCATTAATGTAGCCTAATAATAATAGGCCGCCATCAGAAAGATCGCGCTCTGTCAAGTGTCAGTCATATCAGTGCGAACTTCGTGAGCAATCCGACAGAAACGAATGGTACGCATTTTGCACTTCGCCCGCCGCAAATAATTTCTCTGCGCTGAGAACGTTGTAGACAGATATTAGACCTATACCTGCTATTGATCTAAAGAGCCTATACATGCCTTAAGTTCGTCTTCTGTCTACAATATGCTCTGCTGTGGTCTAGTCACCAACTGATTATGAACGGGTGGAAGAAAAAGAAGAATGGATTTTGGCGTGACATTTCTTGTGTCTGCGTGAGAGCGTGAGATTGATGCTGAAATCTTGAGTGTCACGGCGGGAGCGTGAGAGTTGGCAACCCTGCAAGGGTCTGGGCTCGAGGGAAATCCGAACTCCTTCCAGGGAGCAAAAAATGATGAACCAATCAGGAGCGCCGAAGCGAGTGTTTGATTCAAACAACAATGGCGGCACGCAGCGAGGAGTCTTGTGCTGACATTGATTCTGCTATTTCAACCGTTTTGTCCAATCTATCGAGTATTCATTCTTTAAAAGATGAACAGAGAATGGTTTTGAAGACATTTATTGGTGGCAAGGATGTTTTCACTCTTCCTCCGACCGGGTTTGGCAAGAGCTTGAAGTAGCCTAGCACGTCATTCAAGATAACGGACAAGTGTTTTATCAAATCACATGCAAGGATGTTTTACAAGGCCCCGCTTTCAGAAACACGTCTCCTATCTAGAAGTCCCAGATCCTTGTGTGAAGCTCAGCGAACTAAGGATCTGGCGAGAGTCAGGTTATGGTTGTCATGCAATCAACACAAAGCTAGTTTCACTTTTGTGCAAGTTGTGGTAGCGCATTAAGAAAATGTGTTCAAGGTGTCTGTTTTGGATCTTATAAGTATCGAACGCGATTCAGCCAATCATCAAGGACCGGAACTATCCGTGTTAGAAAATAATATTCACACATCGTGTACATTATTTTCTCAATTTTCCAGCATAACATTTGGGAAGGCTTAGCCAGGTAAATCCGCCATGATAATACCAACAGGCCATGGAACAATGCGCCAGGCTTAGGGAATGAGAGTGTGAAATCTAATTGGTTTATTGCATGCTACGCCCAAAAGACATCCACGACTAATTAACTAAATTAAGACAACCCCTTTTGACTGTGCGCTGAGCGCAATGTTCACTTTTCACGCAGTCATTAGTCTTTTGAGCTCAGCAAAAATCAAAGTCTACCGCCTTGGTGCACCGGAGATCACAGTATCTTCTTGAAGGCAGAGGACAAAAGTGTGTTCAGGAAAACACCTGAATTTCCGATTTTGTTATCCCGCGAGAGTTTGACAGGTGTGAAAATTCCAAAGCCCCATGTTAATTTCCCATAGGAAAAATAGTCAGATACCTTATCTCCTTATATGGGCAAAGATGGTAGCTTTTTTGTAGGCGAACTTCAGGTCTGTAGAGCCCAGAGGTAGAATGTCTTCTCTAGTCCTTATAGCACCAGATGAAGTAAGCCTGCAAAATAGCCTGAATATTCTAGAGAAATTCGTGGAAAATTGGTCACTAAAGGTGAAATTGAAAAAGACAAAAGTTGTAGTTTTCCAAGTAAAAACAAAAATAACAAAACAATAACATTTTCAATTGGCAAAGAAGTAATCAAACACACAAGAATACACTTATTTACAATGAAACACAATGAAACCCACAAGCGTTGTGTTCGTGTGTGTAGAAGTGAGGTGCTTAAAGGTTAGAGTTGCTTGCGGCAGACGTGGATAATCATACCTGCAAACTCAGAAGTGTGAAAAAGGTGACAAACTTTTTGGACCCCCGGCCCGCGCCCCGCCTTTGGCGCACATCTGCCCACTCCACACACGCCCGCGGCCTCTGTAAAAACAGGCTACAACAGGTTAAAAATATATACAGTATATTTATTAACTTTGGTCAAGACAAACATGTGAACAAAAACCACATCAGGTTAGCCTGATAAACCAGCCTAAATGGATTGGATGTCTAATTTAGTCTGGCCTCGATGAATGCATACAACGGAACATTGTTGATGAGCACAACCCGTTGTCTTTCAAACCGTGTCTGTGCCTATAGGCCAACGCTCCCTCAAAACCCCGCCCCAGAGCCCTCTGCCTCGCCCGCGTTGATTCAAAACACATCTCTGCGTTGTGATTGGTTTAGTTGCCACCTGCCAGATTCAGGGCAGTGTTTTCAAAATGTACAGTGGTCCGAGGCCAGACCCAAATGCAGGCAAAACATTTTGCCGTCCAGCAGTTGGCGCTGGTTTTCCAGGCTAACATCAGGTCACAATCATGTTGAAATGTAGAAAGTTCTACAACAGACAACAGACAACTGTGTGAGATCAATGAACAGATCAATGAACAAATCACGTCACAATCAGGTCACTCACAACCATGTAGAAAGATAATCATTTCTTTTTTTTGGCCTGCACAAGCCGTTCCATGGCCAGTTTCCTCTGCTTTGCCATGTGTCTCTCTCGAGTAACAGTCTCCTTATCAACTTCCTCTGCCCTCCTCTTTGCAGAACTGCTGGATGCCTGGCACCCAAACTCCACTCTCTTCTTGGCCTTCACCAGCAGTCTCTGTTTACGCTGGGCTTTGTCCTGGGCTCCTGCAGACCTGATGTTCCCACACAGCTTCCTGTCCACCACCCCAAACTTCACATCACCCCGCCTGAACATCTCTACTCCACTCTGCTTCTTGCACAGCAAGGCATATTTAACAGTCTGGATAGCGCTGAAGGTGGAGATGTTCATGCTTGTAGATTTTTGATCAATGATGTTCCCCATGAGATTAAGGGCGTATTCACACCAGGAAGGTCCGTTGGTTCACTTATTTGGTCCGGACCAATTTTTTTTTCTTTTTTTCTTTTTTAGTGCGGTTCGCTTTCACACCGTGATTAATTGCAACCGGACCAGAATTTATAAACAAAAGCACATGTGCTAAGGTCGTTCAACCATTGGCTGGTAAACGTGTAGGTGGGGTAAAGAATAGGAAGCCAAAGTCAAAGTTGGCCCACGTAAATACTATGTTTGCGTACTGTACTCGTTATTATCCTAGCAATATAGTTTATACAGTTACAGCTTTGCAGAAGTGCTTGAGCGTCAAGACCGTTTGATGCAAGTTTAACAATATCATGCTGGTAATTTTGCAACGACGAAGACGTGCAACAAAACAGCTGAGAAGAGCTCTCATGTGTGTCCAACATGCTAACAGCAGGCCTACGGAAGACGGAACGGGTAGGAGATGCAAAATCAAATTATTGTTGGCAAAAAAGCGTTAGCCCACTGCTGCTTACAGCTGTTGTGCGTCACGGAGCTATCCTACATTTCCCATAATGCGCAAAAACTACGGGAGCTCGTCAAATCCAAAAAAGGTAGATTTCTGTAACTGGGTCGGATCGAGGTCGGTCTGCTTTCACACCATAAACGAACCGCACCAGGGTTCGGTAGGAACCGCTCCGAGACCACCTCCTCAGCTGGGTCTCGGTCCGCTTGGTCCGCACTAGAGTTCGAGTGATTGTATTCACACCAGTCAAAAAGGTCCGAACCAAGCAAGAAACGAACTTGAGTTTGTTTTAATCGAACTAAACAAGGCAGGTGTGAATACCCCCTAAAAGAGGATTCCACCAAGGCACCATGGAAAACTGACAAGGCAGCTTTTACTGCTTGACACAGACCTGGGTATTTGCCTGTGTCAAAGATAGAGGCCCACCATTTGACGACATCATCACCAACCTGGAAACTTGGCAGCGTCTGGTCAACATTGTACTGTAAGATTTCCAAGGGGATGTCTGAATCTTCTGGCAGTAAGTGAGCCACCATTTCAGTGAGCTTCTTTAATTTCAAGCTCGTCTGTGAATGCCCCCTGACAATTGGATCTACAGCTGACAAACACTGTAGCGTTTCACTTTCCAAAGGCAGTTTTTTCTGCAGGTATTTCCCACAGGTGGTATATGCCTGCAACACTTCCTGCAGGAATGGCTTCAGCAGCTGAAACAGATTGACAGCACTTACAATTGTCCATGCAGTCATACAGACCTTGCTGAAGCTATCAGTAGTCATTGCAATTACATTAAATAATTAGGGCTGGGACTCGATTAAAAAAATTAATCTAATTAATTAGAGGCTTTGTAATTAATTAATCGAAATTAATCGCATTTTAATTGTATATAAATATATGACCTGAGAACAGTGAGAAGTATTTTTTTTCACATGGATTTTTAGTATAGCCTACTATTGGATAATGACTGAATACATAGGCCTAAGCTTAAGCAACAAAAATATTGTTTATTAATAAGTCCAACAGACCAGTGCAATTTTTGCCATAAAGTGTAGCAATACCATATTTAGAAATAGTACATTTTCAGAAATTCATGTAGCCTATAGATAGGTAGACCTTCTGTAAACTATAATAATGTGATATCCTGTTAATTGTGTCACCTGTTACCTTGAGTTGAGTTCATGAAATTGTTGTGTCCCTTTAAGGGGAACTGGGGGGCGGAGTTTACGTGTGTGCGTGTATGCTTGTATGCGGTTCTGAGTGTGAAAGAAGTTTCTTTTAGGTCTATGAAAGTTGGACATGGAATTAGGTGCGGTGGATTACTGTTATAAGCGTGAGTTGTGGCTGTAACAGCAACTCGGTTGCTATTTGTTTAATAAATAAAGCTCAGAGGTTTCCCTCAAGTGTCTGGAGTATCACAATACTTTGTCCACGCTAGCAGCTAGCTGCTTTATGTTTTGCACTGAGGTGATACCTGCGGTGATACGTCCTTGTTGCATAGGTTGCACACAACCATGCTCTTATCTACGCTTCCATCCGTTCGTTTTTTGTAACAACATTTCCGATCCACGGGGCCAACCAACGCGGTCACATCAGCGTCTTTGTTCATGTTCACTGTGCCACTGTGGTTTGTTTTGTCTGAACCGAACTCATGCGCGTTACTTGGTGCTCCAGTATAATCGGTCCGTCTGAAACTCATCCAGTGAGAAACGTTCCGCGGTGCAAAAATAAATAGGCATACGATTAAAATGAGTAAATTTTTTTTAACGCATTAATGTTTGTGTAATTAATTAATCGTAATTAACGCGCTAAAGTCCCGGCCCTATAAATAATTTAAATTACTTACAGGATGTTGCGGATGTGCTGCTCTAAACCGGTGAGCCTCACGTCCAATGTACATGTCCCTCAATGGGAGCATCTTGTTGTCGAATTCCAGGGTAGCCAGAGTTCTGGGTATGAGTTTAAGGTGTTCAGCCTTCACAAAGCAGGCCAAAAAGTTCATGAACACTTGTAACTGTTTATCATGAAGTGGGTGGACAAGAGTCTCACTGCCCTATAAAGAAAATAACATGAACATTGGAATTTAATACAAAGGTTCTCAAAATGGGGTGTGCAAATTTTAAATGCAACAACATTTAAAACTGTTGTTCTGAATAATAACGCAAGTCAACAGTAACATCCAGCCTGCCACTGAAAACACTCCACAGAACACCCGAAACAAATAAATTATAACGTCAGACTATCGATGCACATAGAAATAAAACTAACCTTGCATCGCATTGCAATAGCCTGCTTTGTTCCCTGTATGGCAGTGGCGGATTGATATTGAGAAACTAGTCCCTCAAAATGTACTAAATTATTGAGTTGCAAGGTTAGTTTTATTTCTAAAATTATTCTATCAACACGGACATGTCGATAGTCTGACGTTTTAATTGACTTGTCTCGGGTGTGCTGTGGAGTGAGTAAGACTGCCCAGAGGAAAGAAATTCTTAGAATGAGATCTCTTTTGTTTCTCATTTGTTTCTCCTAGACAATAATGAGATCACAGTGATACAAAAATGAGATTATTGCCTTTGTCTTACGCTTCTCAGGTTTGTCTCGGGAGCCAAAGAGTTATGTTATCTCAGTGTAGACTCCCTTTGATTTATAAATGAGATCTCAATTAGGTCTCAAATAATGCTCAGTTTTGTCCATGTTGTACAGTGGGTACGGGTTGAGAATGCACCTTCTCCCGCGGGACTCCCGAAGAGATCCCGCAGGCCGTCAAGCCGATTTTTTTCGAGCCTAAGGCAATGTACCCAAACAACCACCAGGTGGCAGAAAGATTCATCCCGCATTTCAAAATGATGAAGACCGCATATCCGTCAATAGTCGACTCCTTAATCTCATTTAATCATTACAATAAAGGTGATGACTGGCGAAATTATTCAAACGACGTTTCAATGAAGCATTGTTGAAATGAATGAAAATGGTTATAGAAAATCGCCTACAGCCTAACGCCGACACAGCTGATTCTTTGATTGATTCTAAGCTGTTTTGATGTAGGGGATGGGTAAACTGGCGCGCTACAAACATGCTACCAATCAAATGTAATATTAGTAGGACTAGCCTACTTAGACACTTTAGTCATAGGCAACGTTGCCATGTTAATTTGGGCTAGAAGTGCTTGCTTGTGGCGCTCCTGTCCGCTGCTTCTCCCGAATTGTGTGGCAAATTTGTCAGCAATCAGCTTAAATGTCAAATCATATTTATTTCTCTTTGTCGCCATGGTATTGGGGGAAACGCGGAGAAACGAGATGGTCAGTCCTCGTATTTTTTCTTCGCGTTTCGTTATAAGAAATATATAAGTAATAGTTAGTCTTCTTCCGTAATGAACAGATAGGCTACGGGACGCTCTTTGTTCCGTATTTTAAGGAACTACTCAATGCACACACGCTACAATGAAAAACACACAAAGAAATCACTAAACATATAGCCTACAACCCAATGACACTTTAATGCAGCGTTTCTCAAACTATGGGCCGCGAAACGTGGAGACTGCTGCTGGTCCGCGAGACATGGGGTGAAATTAGGTCCGGTGATCTGATAATTTGCTGCGCAATTGACCAAGCAACCTCGGACCGACAGAAAAAGAAAGCAAACGTTGCTGCGGAAATGCTTGCTAATTTGATGTGTTTAAACATAGAGCCATACAATTAGGTGTGTCTGTTATTATGATAATTTTCGAGCATAACTGCTTGTCCATAGCTCAGTGACAGGTGTTAATAGCCTTGCCATAAGCACTGCTGCAGGTGCTTCTTTTATTATGCGGTTAGAGCATATAAGCGCTTACAATATAGACTATAACTCAGGGAGAGGTGCAAAACCACCAACTGGGATGGATCGAAGGGCAAGCAAGCACTGCCACACAACGTGAAGGCCTTTGTGTTGTCAACACTAAACAGAAAGTTTCCTACGATGGGGAGAAGTGGCCGCAAGGACTGCATCGATAAGATCAACGAATACAGTAATGTTTTACAACCCAGCTGGTATCCGCTGTTCATTCCGACATATCCCCACTCGGCGGTAGGCCTAGGCCTATTTAAGTTTTTTTTTTCAAACAACGTGCCATTCCGACATGAGGTCATTAATAGGCTATTAATGTCATAACTATTAGGCTATCATTAGGCTTACTATGCATGGCTGTAGGCAGCTGAGGCCACTGAGATCTGGACCTCATCGGTTTTGCGAAAGCCGATTGGAAATACTTAAGTTTAGAGCGAACGTTTCAACTATGTTTGCCATGGTAGACAAAAACACTCAAATAAAACAATAGCCTAAAAAATAACTGCATGCGTAATGGACACGGCTCTATATCCTAAATAATTTTCGAGGTTCGCCATTTGGTAATATGACCTATCCTTACTGACAATAATTTAGATTGAGCACAACTAAAGTTGCACGAAGGCAAAATACAGTCCTAAAAGCCTATTCTATATAGCCTGGCCAATATTGTAGATGTGCAAAAGCAGCATTTGCGTGCGTGCTTGCCGGTGAGGTGTAGCCTACAAAAATGAGCATAACATCTGATTATTAAAGTATGGCTATAGGATATAGGCTAGAGAAGAGTTGGTTTAAAATTCAAGTGTAGTAAAAAAGTTTGTGCACATCCCCGGTCAAGGTGCAGAACAAGAGTAGGCTAAATCATAAAAAAAAAATGGAAAAAGGTTCGCACACTTGAAATCCTTCTTTTTTGATTTGATTTGGTCTTCTTCAGATTAAAATTCAAGTACGTGCGCTATTTAACCCCTCGAGACCGACTGCAGTCTGCTGACACAGCCAGACGACTCTCCCAACCCATTCATTCGTTTTGGCCGATATAATCCATTCATTCGTTTTGTGCGTATATAGATTCCTGCATGCTGCATTACCGTGACCCTTAGCCTACCTTGTGGATGATTTTTTCTCATTGGAATACAGCAGGACAGAATGCCTTTTATCTAACAAACGCAAAAGCTGAGATTGTTGGAAGGACTAGGCTACTCAACAAACTTGTTTTTCGTTTCTGGGAGATCTCGTTATCGTTTTGGATTGTCGGATTTTTATACTTATTGTTTTGAGTTATGGACAATGAACTTTGAGGGGTGGTTGTTAGTGCTTTACAAAGCTTTGTGTTAATAAGTGTCGGTCCTCCTATCCTTCAGCTCACTGCGCGATGCAGTTGCGCATAGTGGCCACGAAGTCATTAACTGTTTACGACACAATACATGATATTTGTGTTTTTCGTTTCTTAGATTTAATGCATGTTTGACATGTAAAACAGGCCTTCAGTCCGTTAACTTAAGGCCTTCTTTTGCATGGGGTTGCTCGCATCCGCCCGTAACCTAGACTATTATGTGCGTAGTGGCTGCATACTCTTATAATAAGAGGCAAATTGTTACAGGACAACTTAAATTGACTTCCCCAATGCTTCCCCGCAGCACATTACATTTTAATATAGGCTAATATAGGATGAACAAAGTCTATGCTATATTAAATCCAGTAGCCTAATAATTCTATGTGCCACGTCCGATTTCGCAAGTGATGTAGTAGGCTACGTTTAAACATCGACAAACGTCTGTGAGACTACCCATTTCATGAAGAGCAATTGTCTTGTGCGATCATTCCCCCTCCCCCACACTTGTCTAACCAGTTCACTAGACATTATAGCCTACCTGTATGCGGCATTGGACGATTGCCTCCCTCCCCCCTCTCTCTCGACAGACACTTCCTGACACTAGGGCTCGGGAGTCGGGATCATGACATCAAAACTTCGCGGGCACAGCCACATTGGCAGCTTCACTCCTTAGTTTACTATGGATTACTATGGATTTACTCCCGCCTTTTAGTGTGTTCCTGTTACTTAGTTTTTGCCTTCTTGGTAGTATGTTGCTGTGTAGCGGGGTGTAACAGTGCAACCCACGATCGCAAGAGGAAAAGAATAAATCGCTACTATATTTCTGCTTCTTGTCTTGTGCATCTGAATGAATGGATATTACGTTCAGTGCGCTACCAAATGGCGGCGATATTCCTAGAATGCAAGGCGTGTGCCCGAGCCCTATTATGTAAATGTAAAAATGTGTGTGTGTGTGTGTGTGTGTGTGTGTGTGTGTGTGTGTGTGTGTGTGTGTGTGTGTGTGTGTGTGTGTGTGTGTGTGTGTGTGTGTGTGTGTGTGTGTGTGTGTGTGCGCGCTGAACCACGAATTCACATATTAACTTTTCTTTTCAGCAGACATCGCAATCATAAAAAAATCGCAAAACTTTTTAATAAAATAATGCCTCTTGTCTTAATGGGTTCCGGAGGTTCGTAGAGTAAGTTTTGAACCCCGGTCGCTGACGTATGATTAAAATGCCTCAACCATTTACGCCACAGTTCGAGTGTCAATCTCTTCGCATTTAGCCAAGAAATATAAAGGATTCAGTCAGTCGAGTTCATTTATTCGCGGCATGCACTTGAAACGCCGATCAAAAGTTCTGACATGTTAAACTGACGTTAGTCATTAATTCACCACATGATAAAATGCTGTTATATTGACGCACAGTAGCCCACGGTAGTCTGTCTATCTCTGAATCAACATGAACATGCATAACGAGATCCACATATTCTAAGTTGCTAGAAACTTCTTTTGCGGAGCTAGGCCTACTAGTCGATGGTTACAATGAATCACCCTCACTGCCCTATCGCATATCTGACCATCCATTGTTATAATGTTACAAAATGCGCGATCTTCTCCAATCATGTAGCCTACGGTTATAAGTAAAGTGACATGATAGGCATGTAGGCCTATTAAAGATATTTCTGTTAAATACGTTTTATTTTCAGTTATCAAAAGTGGTGGGGACAAAATCTGTGATAAAGTGCTGGGTAAGCTACCCAGCGTCGCCGGTTAAAATTAACATGCCTCCGTTTTAAAATAGCCTATAGGCCTACACATTTCTAACATAAATGTAGCCTAAATGTCCATCTTGTCCATCTCTTTCGTCTTCGCCTTGACAATAATAGCCTATTCACGGAAATGCGGTCTTGTAACCGTAATGAATTAATGAATTAATCTAAGGTTGCCTATATCGAGTCTTTCAGGTTGAATTGAAGGCTTCTAAAACCATTTTCATTAATTTCAACAATGATTTATTGAAACGTCGTTTGATTATAATTTCGCCAGTCATCACCTTCATTTTAATGATTAAATGAGACGGATTAAATGAGACGGATATGCGGAGCATTTCTCTCCCTCTCCATTGACCAAAACGTTGCTCTGGCATCTCTGCTGGACTGACTGAGTTATAGGCTACGTCGAGTGAGAGAGCCAGCTGTGAGGTACGCTGTAAAACATTCGAAAACTCTGAAACTGCAATCTGACATGCCGAGCGTGATGTCTCTTTTCTCCGCTTGTCACCAGCGCGGTGTCTTCGGGTTTTTCCGTGTTTTCCGGTATGAGCCGAACCTTCCTTTTATTAAGGCGGTCTTATGTTGCCCCCTTGCGGTTGCCGTTTTAATTAAAGTCCCGATGCTTCGGGAGTCCCGATGTGCGGGAAAGAAAGGAGCATTCTCAACCCGTACCATCTGTATGTCTCATATTTTACTCAGGCTGAGTCACCAGAGAGCTCTCCTTGTAAACTCAAGAAATTCTCATTTAAGTCTCTTTGGTAAATCTCGTGTTGGGCTCAGTGTAGACTCCCTTTAATCTACTAATGAGATCTCAGCTATGTTTTAAATAATGCTCAGTTTTGTCTCATTTATATGTCTCATTCTTTACTCAGGCTGAGGCGCCAGAGAGGTCTCTTTGTAAACTCAAGCAATTCTCATCGATATCTATTTGGTAAATCTCAGATTTGGCTCAATCAGTTCCATAAAAGATTCCTCAACACATTTCTTACCAAAAGATTTTTTTACCAGTGTTATACACTCTGTACATGTGTGTGTAGCTGTGCTGTGTGTGTCTATCCACGTGTGTGTGTTCGTGTGTAACTGTGCTGTGTGTGTCTGTCGACATAAGTATGTGTGTGTTTGTGTGCACTTTAAGAGTCATTGCACGAGAAAACCAGGCAAAACCAGCAGGAGGTAGGAAGATGGGGGTCGGCAAAATCGGCTCATACTTTGTATATGTGATAAGTATGTGGAACTATGAACAGCCATATACTTAAAACCCTCAAACTCTTTTTTGTTGTGGAGTTCTGGGGCCCCTCTCAGAGAACCTCAAAAATCCAACAATTCATGGCTGAAAATGACTGAAATTGCCATTTCTACCCTGATTATCCTGATAAAGATATGAACATGAGCTTTAAGTTTCCATATATAGAGCTTAGGTAGAATAGTTTTAAAGACCAAAAGGTGCACTATGGGGTTATCTGCACCACTGAAAGCAGAATTTTCATCCCTCTAAAATTGGTCATTTTTAGGAGGCATTATCTCACATTCGCAGTGGCTTTGGTGGATGGTTTTACTGTTGCTGGACAGAGGAACATCTTCTGATTCAAAAACAATTGTCGTCTAATTGGGCCACACATAATGTGCGCCGTGCCAGGAGGGTCTTTACAGGTTTTTTTTCGGGTTTTGGAGTATAATAAACCAGGTAATAATATCTCACTATAGGGTAATTTATGGTCAATTTTTGTGTCACTGTATGACAAATTGTTAAAGAAAGCTTTAATTAACTAGAAAAGCACTCAAAGAGTGCAGACCTCTGCATGCATTGTTGTTCTTGGTTGTCATACATTTGAAACTAGACTATTCAGATCGCCACCAAGTGGCCATACCATGCCATTACATCGAAAACATCTGGCATTACATCTGTTTGTGATGTAATGCCATGGTATGGCCATGTGATGGCGATCTGAATATGGTTTATCTAGTGCCCTATATGTGGAGAGTACCACCAACTGTGTTTGGAATGTTCAGAGCAGTTCTGCCAAGGATTGGTTCAGAGGTGGTCACGTGTTTTATGGACGCCATTTTTACTACCAAAAGTACTTTTGACTAGAATGCTTTCTAATGCTTTCAGATGGCAGTGTCTGAGTATCGTTGGCATTAAGTCTTAATATCTTCACCATACAGCGACCCATTTTCTCACTGGAAACTTTTCTGATAACGTTAACATTATAACGTTTACGTCATAAGCATTTTTAGTGATAAGACTTGTTAAGACATTTGCAGCACGGATTTTGTTTCTAACTACCCGGAGAGATGCCACTTCTGGAGGAGCAGCGAATACATCATACATCGTTCGTCTTAACCTTGTCTAAAAGGAAAACGTTTGGAACAACTCTGGTAAATAAGGTTTTTCATCTCATACTGTTATCATTTATGGTCTTACTGTCCTTGCATTTTTGCGTTTTTGAAGCACTAAAGTGGCTATTAAGACAAGCAGCCAGTACGTAGTGTTGTGTCGTGTGTGTTTACTAATAGTGCTACAGCTGCTTAGCAGGTAACATAGCGATCTGTAATCATTGATAAACTTGTTAGTTTTGCATTTTCTTTCTTGTCGAGCAAAATAAGACAACGTCTTGTTTGCCTATTTTAAGAATGTATTGTCCAAATAAATCTGTTGAAGTACACAGCATAGTTTGAAGATATATCGTTTGCTAGCTATCTGTCAAACTTGATAGGTGGTGTGCTAATCACAACATTATTAAGTGGTGTCAATACAGACTTCAGCTCAACACTGGTTTTGTAGGCTATACTTCAATCTGTCAATCTGTCAGCCCTCAGTGAGTGTGCCATGCTTTATTGAATCATGGTTTAAGGTGATGAATTATGTCTGTATTATAAAACAAAGCAATATAGTAAATATTATGCTTCCTCTTTGTCTTTTTTGTTATTTTAGATGTAGGTAGAGAAGAGTCAGTGGCTGGTGAAGTAAGAGGGATACAGCTGTCTGCTGATTCAAGGTCCCTGCCCCGTCGCCTCAACATCCTCAAGATCCTGTAGGCTACTGCTGCTGCTCCTTGCTTCAGCACCTTTCCCCTGATGCCTGACACCCCTCATCACCAAATCAGCCCAGTCAACATGGACCCAACATGGACCCAAGTCTCCACCACAGTGTGCACAATACACTATACACAGACAGGGTATGTGATCGGTGTCAATATTGCATGCAGACAAATTTAAATTCCTTCCAAAGAACAAGTGCTTTCCTCAGCTGGATCAATTTAAGTCAAGATAAACAACAGCTTCCTTTCTTCATCGTGTTCTACCATTAACATTATTATGTTTATATTTTTGGTTAATTAAGGCACTTAGTTGCAGTTTCTCAGGTACACTTTGCTATGATGTCATTAGTAAAATTATTAGGAGGATGTAGCGTGTGTGGTGTTAAATGGTACTGCCTTGTATTATCCAAGTCTGAGGCTGAGAGAGGAGATTCACGGTCTGTTTTGTGGGTGTGTGTGAGAGAGTGTGCGACAGATAAATGAGTGTGGTGTAGAAGCATACACATTTAATGACAACCTGTGCACATTTCAGATTTTTTAGAAGAGCAGTCCTTACTACAGTGGTAGAAATAGTGGTATTTTTTATGTACATCTACCCATTTAATGACAAGAGTTTCATTATTTTACATGCAGGACGAGAACAAAGGTACAATTGGTCTGAGGGGAGGACACCGCAGACAGCTGATCAACTCCATGTCATCTAATCAGGCCATGTAAAGGACCATGAAGGGATGGACTTGGTGGAGGACAACAATGTGACACCTGAAAAGAGCACATGGAGATCTCTCATCCTCATCCCTCATGCTTATATTGCATTTCATATAGGCATAGATTCTGATGGTCTTGTAAATGTTTGTTACACAAGTCAGAAATTGTTGTCTTTGATTATTTAATTTGATTATAATAAATGGAAATATATTTTATTGAAAAATATTTTTGAAAACCTAGCAAGTTTGTGTGTTTTAGTATCAGAATGAGCTTGTATTGGCCAAGTATATCTACAAGGAATTTGACTGGCATTAGCTGTTGGAACAATTAGACATACAGTAGTATGCAGTCAAAAGATGCATACTAGAGCACCACAATATACATAAGGCACCTACCAATAGATTGAGTCCAAAATGTATTGCAAGAGATGTGCAAGAAGCATGTGATTAAGTCTGTAAAAGTTGAACTTATGGCCAAGTAGTCCGTGAGCCAGAGGGGTTGGTCGTTACCGAAAAAGTGGCAAAGGCTACCATACCTTTTCTGAAAGCCTGGGATCTCAGCTTTTCAATGATGTATGATGGCCATCTGACAAAAGTAGCTGTTTTAAGTTATGATGCATAATGTAAACTAAGGTTGAAGAAATAATGCGTATAAATCAAGCAGAACACTGGAATATTTTATTTTGTTATGTTTGGTATCATTTTAAAGGGGAGACTCTGAGCTTTCATTTAAATCCTTTTGTGAACATTTTGGATAAGTACAGCCAACCCTGGAGCTCTTCAAACCTTTAATCACACACATTTTCCTGCCATTTCCCTGCCATCTTTTGTCTTTTAATCCTGTGGCACCTGGGAGCATCAGAGAAACAAAATTCAAACACTGAAATACTGGCATGACCCCATGGATTCAGAAAATGTATCATTTACCCATATTATCTGATTTGGAGGGGATGATTTTCCGTCTTATATCAGACATGGCGTTTTTTCAAAGACATAAACAGTAGTGTACTATTACCCTTAAGGTTAATTTGTTGATATGTCGAGTTGAAAGTCTGAGGTAAATATATTTGAAATAATAATTATTGATACAGATCATTTTGAAAAAGTTGTTATACAGTGCAACACACTGACATGAGGAGTGACACAGTCCCTCTTGCATGAGCAGGACAGAACTTCAAGTACTGCTTGTGGACCAATGGAGACATTGAACCAGTCTATGGAGAGCTGTAAGTCACCATCTTGGTCCAGTCTAGACCACCCATACTCAACTGGGGAAGGAACTTCAGGGTTGTTCTCGAGGCATCTTCTCCAGATAGCACCTTGATAGTTAGCTCTGAGACCGTGCTTCCTGAGAGAATCCGAGCATGGAGTTAACTGCCAGGATTCTACGCCTTTCTTTGCACAAAAAAAGTGCATACTTCATTTCATTGATGTTGGTGATTCTGGAATTGGAGCTGTACATTTGACATGTGAACTCCTTCAAGGCTGCATACAACTCAGGTGTCATTGCCCAGTCTGCACCAACCTTCTGAAAGGTCTCACAGAAGTTTTCATTCTTCTGAAAAAGTTTTAGGGCTGACACTTTACCATGGCCTGCAAATGCACTTACAGTATCGCAGCCTGTGTATACGTGTATTTTCTTGCCTGAGAACAAGGCATTCATTTTTTTATGTAAATTCAAAGAAAGTGGGGACCTGATATAAATGATATGTGGTGGATATGTATTAAGGACCTTTTTAACCATCTAAAAATGCTGAGAATGCTGAATAACAACTTTTTCAAAATGATCTGTATCAATAATTATTATCTAAAATATATTTACCTCAGACTTTCAACTCGACTTATCAACAAATTAGCCAAGGGTAATAGTACACTACTGTTTATGTCTTTGAAAAAACGCCATCTCTGATACAAGACTGTAAATCACCCCCTCCAAATCAGATAATATGGGTAAATGATACATTTCCTGAATCCTTAGGGTCATGCCAGTATTTCAGTGTTTGGATTTTGTTTCTCTGATGCTCCCAGGTGCAACAGGATTAAAAGACAAAAAATGGTAGGGAAATGTGAGTGATTAAAGGTTTGAAGAGCTCCAGGGTTGGCTGTACTTATCCAAAATGTTCACAAAAGGATTTAAATGAAAGCTCAGAGTCTCCCCTTTAAAATGATACCAAACATAACAAAATAAAATATTCCAGTGTTCTGCTTGATTTATACACATTATTTCTTTAACCTTAGTTTACATTATGTGTCATAACTCAAAACAGCTACTCT
Source organism: Sardina pilchardus (assembly GCF_963854185.1). Lineage (NCBI taxonomy): Eukaryota > Metazoa > Chordata > Actinopteri > Clupeiformes > Clupeidae > Sardina > Sardina pilchardus. The sequence goes on along the minus strand of NC_085002.1, from coordinate 14,498,839 downwards.
TGTCAGATGGCCATCATACATCATTGAAAAGCTGAGATTCCAGGCTTTCAGAAAAGGTATGGTAGCCTTTGCCACCTTTTCGGTAACGGTTTCCATAATTTGAGGCCCTGGCTCACGGACTAGTCCGTGAGCCAGAGGGGTTGGTCGTTACCGAAAAAGTGGCAAAGGCTACCATACCTTTTCTGAAAGCCTGGGATCTCAGCTTTTCAATGATGTATGATGGCCATCTGACAAAAGTAGCTGTTTTAAGTTATGATGCATAATGTAAACTAAGGTTGAAGAAATAATGCGTATAAATCAAGCAGAACACTGGAATATTTTATTTTGTTATGTTTGGTATCATTTTAAAGGGGAGACTCTGAGCTTTCATTTAAATCCTTTTGTGAACATTTTGGATAAGTACAGCCAACCCTGGAGCTCTTCAAACCTTTAATCACACACATTTTCCTGCCATTTCCCTGCCATCTTTTGTCTTTTAATCCTGTGGCACCTGGGAGCATCAGAGAAACAAAATTCAAACACTGAAATACTGGCATGACCCCATGGATTCAGAAAATGTATCATTTACCCATATTATCTGATTTGGAGGGGATGATTTTCCGTCTTATATCAGACATGGCGTTTTTTCAAAGACATAAACAGTAGTGTACTATTACCCTTAAGGTTAATTTGTTGATATGTCGAGTTGAAAGTCTGAGGTAAATATATTTGAAATAATAATTATTGATACAGATCATTTTGAAAAAGTTGTTATACAGTGCAACACACTGACATGAGGAGTGACACAGTCCCTCTTGCATGAGCAGGACAGAACTTCAAGTACTGCTTGTGGACCAATGGAGACATTGAACCAGTCTATGGAGAGCTGTAAGTCACCATCTTGGTCCAGTCTAGACCACCCATACTCAACTGGGGAAGGAACTTCAGGGTTGTTCTCGAGGCATCTTCTCCAGATAGCACCTTGATAGTTAGCTCTGAGACCGTGCTTCCTGAGAGAATCCGAGCATGGAGTTAACTGCCAGGATTCTACGCCTTTCTTTGCACAAAAAAAGTGCATACTTCATTTCATTGATGTTGGTGATTCTGGAATTGGAGCTGTACATTTGACATGTGAACTCCTTCAAGGCTGCATACAACTCAGGTGTCATTGCCCAGTCTGCACCAACCTTCTGAAAGGTCTCACAGAAGTTTTCATTCTTCTGAAAAAGTTTTAGGGCTGACACTTTACCATGGCCTGCAAATGCACTTACAGTATCGCAGCCTGTGTATACGTGTATTTTCTTGCCTGAGAACAAGGCATTCATTTTTTTATGTAAATTCAAAGAAAGTGGGGACCTGATATAAATGATATGTGGTGGATATGTATTAAGGACCTTTTTAACCATCTAAAAATGCTGAGAATGCTGAATAACAACTTTTTCAAAATGATCTGTATCAATAATTATTATCTAAAATATATTTACCTCAGACTTTCAACTCGACTTATCAACAAATTAGCCAAGGGTAATAGTACACTACTGTTTATGTCTTTGAAAAAACGCCATCTCTGATACAAGACTGTAAATCACCCCCTCCAAATCAGATAATATGGGTAAATGATACATTTCCTGAATCCTTAGGGTCATGCCAGTATTTCAGTGTTTGGATTTTGTTTCTCTGATGCTCCCAGGTGCAACAGGATTAAAAGACAAAAAATGGTAGGGAAATGTGAGTGATTAAAGGTTTGAAGAGCTCCAGGGTTGGCTGTACTTATCCAAAATGTTCACAAAAGGATTTAAATGAAAGCTCAGAGTCTCCCCTTTAAAATGATACCAAACATAACAAAATAAAATATTCCAGTGTTCTGCTTGATTTATACACATTATTTCTTTAACCTTAGTTTACATTATGTGTCATAACTCAAAACAGCTACTCTTGTCAGATGGCCATCATACATCATTGAAAAGCTGAGATTCCAGGCTTTCAGAAAAGGTATGGTAGCCTTTGCCACCTTTTCGGTAACGGTTTCCATAATTTGAGGCCCTGGCTCACGGACTAAAGGTGGTGGTGTCCAATTACAAAAACAGTTCAGGAGAGTGATGGAAGTGGGAAAAATGTGATTATTGTCTGGCAGGTTTTGTGCATAGGGGTAAGTTATTATTTAACGAAAAGTTTGAGGTCAAACTAATGGTGACCTCCATGTAGTTTTGTAATAATAATAACTTTATATAATAATAGCCTAACTTTATGATAATAATATATATTTTTTTTAAATAACATTTAAAAAGAAATGTTCAATTAAAACTATTTTCTTTTACTGTCCCAGAGTCTATTGAAACAACATACTTATTGATAAAAAAGAAAATAAATAGCATATTTTAGTCTTGCCTCACGCACGGTCGAAATACATTATGTCCGAATCTGGAGGTCAGACGTCAAATCTAACAGTGATTCAAAGAGTTGCTGCAACATGTAGGGATCGCTGGCTTAAGTAAGGTAAGATGTTATTCATTGTGCCCTAAACAGGCTTATTTCACCAAAATGAAGCTTTCAGCTTTCTCTTACTGCCTTATTTCAAGGTGTTTCCTCAGACTAATATCTAACTGCTGTAAGAAATTGGATAAACAAAGTTCGCCTCGTAGGCGTTTTCAGAGCTAGCTGGCTCCGACTAGGCAACGTTTATTACTATTTATCTGGTCTTTGCTAATTTTTTCAAAATGTATAATGCAGCGTATTTGCAACAGCATTAACATCTTAATGGATAGTGATGCACATTATAACATTTATAGGCTTGTTTATGACGATGTTAAGCTATTTGTTTCAACATGTCATATTCGCCCTATTGACCATCATTGAGACGAACGTCACTTCCGGTAGTAAAGATGGCGCCCATGATTTGAGTTGGCGATACTCTCCACATATAGGGCACTAGGTTTATCATAGGCCAAAACACGACAAATCCTGCTAAATACCCTCCTGGCACGGCACACATTATGTGTGGCCCAATTAGACAACAATTGTTTTTGAATCAGTAGATGTTCCTTTCTCCAGCAACAGTAAAACCATCCACCAAAGCCACTGCGAATACGAGATAATGCTTCTTAAAAATGACCGAAATTTAGAGGGAGGAAAATTCTGCTTTCAGTGGTGTAGATAACCCCTCGGTGCACCTTTTGGTCTTTAAAACTATGCTACCTAGGCTCTATGGAAATATAAAGCTTATGTTCATATCTTTATCAGGATAATCAGGGTAGAAATGGCAATTTCAGCCATTTTCAGCCATGAATTGTTGGATTTTTGAGGGTCTCTGAGAGGGGTCCCAGAACTCCATAACAAAAAACAGCTGGAGGGTTTTAAGTATATGGCTGTTCATAGTTCCACATACTTATAGGCACTGTACATGTAGACAGACACGCACAGCACAGCTACACCCAAACACCAAAGACAAAGACACACACACTCATACGCACATCCACACACACACACACACACACACACACACACACACACACACACACACACACACACACACACACACACACACACACACACACACACACACACACACAAGCGGACACAGACATTTATACAATAGACATAGAAAGGCACACAGCTACACACCACACACAAACACATGTAGACACACACACACACACACACACACACATATATACACATACAGAGCAGAGACAGACTCACATAAATTCAATACCCAAACAAATACGGAAGGAGGTTCTTTGATTTGTCTACAACAGGGGTGTCCAAACTTTTTGGCTCAAGGGCCACATTGGGTCTTGGAAATTGACCGGTGGGCCATAACACCCCCCCCCATTGAACATGTACATAATGCAGTATACATAACGTATATAACTATTTCAATGATAATAATGACAAAGTTATTTTGTTGTAGAAAATAAATTCTTTAAGAAATACGGTTAATATGAGGCTGTTTAATTCATTTATAAATGGTGCACTGTCACTTTAAGACTCTTGCCGGCTCCACTCAGTGGCTGCTGTGCCTAATCACCGTTGCTCAGTAGTGAAACTACTGTTGTCTTCACGTTTTTCTTTTAAACGTTTCTTATAAGAAGGAGATAACAGTTATCAACAATGACAAGCCAGCTGGCGCGCTCTCTCCCTTTCGTGCGCGCTAAAACGCGTTCCCAATTAGCCAACATTATGAGTAACGTCATGACTTATGAGTATGTAACAACGCAAATTAGATTTGCTGCAATAGAGATTTCAAAGAGTATCATCTCTGATGCTGTTTTGATATTGACATTGTAAACCAGGGGTGTCCAAACTTTTTGGCTCAAGGGCCACATTGGGTCTTGGAAATTGACCGGTGGGCCATAACACCCCCCCCCCATTGAACATGTACATAATGCAGTATACATAACGTATATAACTATTTCAATGATAATAATGACAAAGTTATTTTGTTGTAGAAAATAAATTCTTTAAGAAATACGGTTAATATGAGGCTGTTTAATTCATTTATAAATGGTGCACTGTCACTTTAAGACTCTTGCCGGCTCCACTCAGTGGCTGCTGTGCCTAATCACCGTTGCTCAGTAGTGAAACTACTGTTGTCTTCACGTTTTTCTTTTAAACGTTTCTTATAAGAAGGAGATAACAGTTATCAACAATGACAAGCCAGCTGGCGCGCTCTCTCCCTTTCGTGCGCGCTAAAACGCGTTCCCAATTAGCCAACATTATGAGTAACGTCATGACTTATGAGTATGTAACAACGCAAATTAGATTTGCTGCAATAGAGATTTCAAAGAGTATCATCTCTGATGCTGTTTTGATATTGACATTGTAAACGTTCTCTAAGAAGAGTGTAAAGGAGTTTGCAGTAATGTTAACCACAACGTCGTTGCTGGAAAGAAATAGCGAACAGCCAATGATAAGTGTGGCGGGCCATATCTATAATAAACTAATACATGCTCCGCGGGCCGCACTAAAGTGCGTGGCGGGCCGCAGTTGGCCCGCGGGCCGTAGTTTGGACACCCCTGGTCTACAATGTCAGGTGTTGTATTTGCTGCACACGACGAACAGTGTAATTAGACTACTACACATGTAGGCCAATGTATGATTTTGGTGCTTTTGAGTTATTAAATAATATAAGAGTGTCACACAATGGTTAGCAAGGACCTAATGGAAGGTTAGCATGGAAGGTTTTGAATATCCAAACCACACACCTGCAAATATCATATCAATATCATGTTTTCTTGTTTGGCTACGTTCCGCAAAACTAAGTTTATTAATGAATTAGATCTACATGTCTCTTTATTAAAAGTACATTGGAGGTAGTCTTTTTCTAGTTTAACATGTTTGATATTATCGGAAGTCTTTTTAGTCGTGGCTCATGCAAATAGTGACATGAACATTAAAAATCAATAGTGACCTCTCTCCAACACCAAACAGGAAGGGGCAAAATAGGCGACAGCTGTAGCCTATATGATTATTTGTTATTTCATTTCTTATAAACTATTAAGTCGGCTATTCTTGTGACAGAACAGCCCTATAACTATTAGGGATGTCACACATGAAACAGTGCTGCAGAAACGCGATAGTTTGATATGAGTAGGGTATCGCATGAGTTCCTGTTGATGTAGTGCGCGATGGAAATAATTTGAATGAATCTAGGCCTAGCAGTCTAGTAAATGTGACCCTTCTAAGTCTGTCAATGTAAGGTAGGCTTAAGTTGACACTTGCCAGTGTCCATTCTTTTGTTGGTCCAGAGTTTATTTTTACTGCATGAACGGTGTTTATAATCTCGTTCAGAGAGGGTTTACTGTCTATGGGTGAAACCGAAGCCAGTCAGGCTCTTGGTTCAGTCCTTCGGGTACCCATCTGACGTCATTACGTCGGCAGACGTCTCTCCCTGGAAGTCCGAAGTTGCCCGAGAACAATGGCTGCCTGACGACGGCTGTTTGACTGTTTGAAAGCCAAGGTAAGATAATAAATGTAAGATGTAGTTTGTCTAAATAGTTGCCCAGCATTTGTAACTTTTTAAGAAACATTCCCGTCGTCCATGTTTAAACTTAACGTTCGTGCTGAGGATGTACTAGGTTGGGGAATACCCGCAGTATCGTTAGCTATCGTGCTAACGTTAGAACTAGCAGCTAGTTTAATGATAGCTAACGTTAACGTTAGGTTAGCGCACCAGCAACTTTTAGCACACGATATCAAAGCTGACCAAACTCTTTTTCTGTTAAATAGTGGGATTGAATTCGTGAATACAAGTGTTGGTCATGTTTTACTTTTCTGTAAGAGACGTGTAGGTCGACAAAGCTTGCCTGCTGTGTAGTGTAACTGTAACGTTAGTGGTTAGCTCACCGTCAATCTGTTTAAAAGGCAACACACTTTTCTGTTGAAAGTTAGCATTCGCCCCCACCATCTAACTGCTAGTGCTACCTTAATTTGAATTTCGTGGGGAATATAATAGGCCAGTCAATCTAGCTCAATAAAGGGCCAAAAATGAAACTAATTGCAAAAGTAATAGTAATGTTTCATACTTTTTATTGATCCTTATACCCTCCTGCATCACATAAAAAAATCTAGCAGCTACCCATTTATATTTAACCTGTTGAGGAGTGAATTATTTTCCAAGTTCATTCTAGAATTCAACACAAACAATCTATAGTTTCAGTATTCTGTATACAGTTTGTGGGGAAAATCTCGGACTGTAATTGTCTCATCATAATGCAGAACTCTCAGTTCACCGAACATTCTAATCACATATTTGTGACCGTACCCCTCAACAGTTTCTTCAAGGTCAAAGGTAGCAATTTCCAATGCATTTTGCCATTGGGATTTAATGGGTAAAATTTTAAACTATAGATATCAACTTGAAACTTTCTCAGTTGTTTACTCACATTAAGGCAAAGATTTTTTGTATTGCAAGTTTTCTGAAATGTGATGTTTAGATATGCAAATGAGACCAGTTTTACTTAAATATGCAATAATTTGCATATATTTCTAGAAAACTAAATCTGAACAATAGGTACAGTCAGCTTCAAAATAATTGCTGCATTTTGCTTAATATGTTGGATACCAAAAGCCTATGCAAAGGGAATATTAGATAACACTTCATATCACCTCAAAAATGAGGAAATCAAGTCAAGTCAAAATCAATGCGTTTCAATGGAAGTACAGTAAAGAACAAATGATTGTCAATGATATGGTATGATGGAAGTATCTCAATGCATGCCAAGTCACATAAGGAAGATATTGACCTTTAGACAACATATCAAGTGACTTGGGATGCATTGAGATACTTCCATCATACATTATTGCAGTTACTTAAAAGTAGTCTTGAATTTGCGATTAGCCATGTTTTACTAATTCAGTTTGTTGTACAGCATGCATCATTTTGTTTATTCTTATTTTTATTGACAGAGCCCTCAGAAATAAACTGATATCAATAATTAATATGGATGGTGATTGTGGCAAGGGTGCCTCCATAAGGTAATTATCGTTTATATTTGTACATGTCATAGACTTGCCTTGCTTATTTTTTTTAATTCTATGATTTTACAGATTAATCAACAATAACTCATTGTAAGGCAATCTTTTTTTTTATTATTCTTTTTTTTTTAAAGGTGCCATCCAGAAGCCCCAGCCTGGAGCCAGTGGCTGCTATTGCAAGACTCATGGGGGATGATCTGCAGGCAAAGCTACGATTAGGTATGATAACAGACATACTACTGCGCAGAAGTGTAGGGTCACTTTCAAATGGCCTCTCTATTAAACTAAATTATCTCCCTCAACAATGGAATTCTCTTCTCTGATTGGCTGATGGGGTGGCCATTAACTTCGTATAACCTGCTACCTTCGAAGTAGTTCCCGTATCACACTTGAATATTAATTCGCCAAACTCGTTGCGAAGTTTAAATGAACTGTCACGTTGCATCCAAGCTGAAATACAGACGTGCAGAACCATAGTAACATTGTAGCATATGACGGAGGTGTATTGTAGCTAGTTGGATGCCATGTAGGCTATAAAAGTAGCGATCTTTCAAAGTTAAAGTTAATCAGAATCCTGGGAAATGCCCGCTTGACAACGAGAGAGATAGAACTAACGACTGGCTTTTGGCCGTAGCAACCAGCCATTTAGAACTAACGACTGGCTTTTGGCCATAGCAACCATCCATTTAGAACTAGTAACGGCAGTTTTGTCCTGCAAGTAGAAAGTTGATATGTGGCGGAAAGTAGTCCCACAGTCAAGACAGTTTTAGCGATGTTAACGGACGCAACGGTGGAATAAAACTATGTTCTAAATATACAGGTTATGAATACAAACGGGAGATAAGCGTGATAACGGCCTTCGAGGTCGACCGGTTCGATGGAAATAATGGCACGGCGGAGGTAACTCCGTCTCCGTGCTTCGCACGTCGCCGGAGTTCTAGACCTCCACCTAGCCATTATTTTCATCGAACCGGTCACCTCGTCGGCCGTTATCCCTTACTAAATAAATACCGAACATATCTAAGTGCACTCCCAAACTTTCTAATACAAGTATATGTTGTTCACATCTGCATTACTTATAACTATTGTGCCTGACTGCTTGTGTGGGTTTGCTTTTATGTGTCACACACAAGCAGAGTAGTTTGCATTGATTATATTCATGGACAGGGTCAATTGTAATGTATGCTTCCTTTCTCTTTCACAGACACTTGACATTTACTGCGAAAGGTACCATCAGAGCACCTCTCCCTACCCTGCAGGATATCTATACCAGAAAAGTACAACAACGGCCCAAAACTATTTCCAAAAGACATTTCACACCCTGACCATGGACTGTTTAAACCACTGAGGTCAAGCAGACGTCTCTGTTCCCACATGGCTAAAACAGAAAGGAAACAAGGAGTCTTTTCTCAATATGCTGCTCCGTCGCTCCACCCCTGAAACATCAGTTTCGATCTTGAACACATGAGGATGTTGCCTCAAGTTTGCCTGCAGACAGTCAATATAGACAGGTGTGTTGTTTTGATTTGATGTTTAGATTGCCATGCATACAGTATCTTTACAATAATGATGGAACAAATTCTCATTTGGTTTTACCTACATTGGGATTAAAGGAACACTTAACCGTTTTTTCATATTAAACTACATTATTCCCTTAACTAAGACGAGTTGATACATACCTCTCACGTTTCAATGCGTGCACTCACTGGCTCTGGCGCGCGGCGCAACTTTGATAGCACTAAGCTAGCCCAATGCATTCATTAGGATCCAAACAGAGATAAAGTTAGAAGCGACCAAACACCTCCATGTTTTCCCTATTAAAATACAGTTACACGAGTAGTCATACAACCAAGTATGGTGAGACGAAATAAAACGTGGTGCATTTGTAAGCAGGTTAGAGGGATAACTATATTGTGTGGCGCAATAACATTGGGAGCACTTAGACTCTGCGCAGTAATATCCTCACTCCAAAGTGAAACTGAAAGTGCAGGATATTATTGCGCCACACAATATAGTTATCCCTTTTACCTGCTTACAAATGCACCACGTTTTATTTTGTCTCACCATACTTGGTCGTGTGACTACTCGTGTAACTGTATTTTGATAGGGAAAACATGGAGGTGTTTTGTCGCTTCTAACTTCATCTCTGTTTGGATCCTAATGAATGCATTGGGCTAGCTAAATGCTATCAAAGATGCGCCGCGCGCCAGAGCCAGTGAGTGCACGCATTGAAACGTGAGAGGTATGTATCAACTCATCTTAATTAAGGGAGTAATATCGTTTAATTTAAAAAAAAACGGTGAAGTGTTCCTTTAAATAATTTTGATTCTAAGGTCTCTCAGGGAACAAGGAGACGATGGCCCATGGGAGCCATGCAGTTTATTTATTTCAGTTAGCCTATTGGCTGGTTTCATTCTCATTGAGCTCAATGCAATTCAAACCAGCTAATAGGCTAACTGAAATAAAACCATGCCAATCTCTTGGTATGGTGAAGGGTGTGTGTTGATGTGGGGTGATTTTTAATTCCAGAGTCCAAGGGGACATAGTGTCCTGGATACATGAAATAACTGGCATTTTAAAAATAAAACAAATACAAATCTGCTAACCTCTATGGAAATTTACCACATAGGTTAACATAGGCATTCCAATACTTATATCCCCTGTATTTTAAGGAACAATTTATTTATTTACGATACATTATTAATTCACAAAGAAAATGTATGTCCTTAAAGGTTGAATATTTCCTCATTTTTTCCATTTAAAGCATTAAGAGCAATTTCCAAAAGATGATTTTATATTGTCAACTTTAGCTTGTGTTCCAATACATTTGGGCTTGACTGTATGTCATTATTTATTAGTTAAATGTTTATGATTGCTTTTTGTAATGTCTGCACCTTAAAGTGTCAAAGTGTCAATGTAGTATATAGTTCATGAAATAAAAGTTTTAAATGCTACGGAATGGTCTATTTTTCTGATCCCCAAACTGATTTCTCAATTGTAACTCCTCCTTCTCAATAGTGTCTCATAGCAATGTCTCCTCATTTGCTCTATTATTTCTCCAAAGGAGAAACAAGTTATAAATGAGACTACACTCAAACATATCGGAGATCTCCACTAGGTCTCCCCTATTTCTCCAAAGGAGAAACAAGTTATAAATGAGACTACACTCAAACATATAGGAGATCTCCACTAGGTCTCCCCTATTTCTCCTGTGTCTCAAACGAATATCTCTTTTGTGGCTCCTTCTTGTCTCATTAATATATGTCTCACCTATTTCTCCTAAGGCCATTTTAGGAGAAAGAACTGAGACAAAAATGATACTTCAATGATCCTAAAATGATCCTTAAATGAGAATCTCAATTTTGGCTCCTGAGCAACAGAAGAGATACAAATGAGAAACATTTTTTTCCTCTGGGTGTTGTTGATCTCAGACTGATGTTACCGTAGAAATGTGTTAGCTCAGAACCAGCGTTAGCAAAGGGGAACGCTGCAACTGAAGGAAGGGGTAAAACCTGATAAAGACGGTCTCCACCGACCTATATCACCTCGGTAAAGTTGGAAATGAGGTCCTATGTCCAAAATTCTGAACTATTCCTTTAATATAGCCGAGAAGTAACCCTCCAACCCATGTGGCCTACGAGTGGGGTGCACATATGCATTAATGTAAAGCAGACGTTTACATCGCAAACTTTTACATCGCCTAGAGTACCAGGTGAAACCTCGTTGGATTAGGTTCAGCTGAGTTCAATTACATCTGTTTCCTTGATATCTGTGAAATGCCACAGGGTTGTTGATGTTTTTAGTATGTGTAGTACTATAAACTCATATGTGACCCTGTAAAGCGGAACCAGTCGTTTCGGTAAAATTGACTAAATTAAAGGGATAATCCGGAGTGAAATGCACTTTAGATCAATTTTTTGGACTATTGGGAGTAAATACGTTGAGTTGACACCAAAATCATGTCATTCGGATGTATTTTGAGAAAGTTCGAGCTCACTGTTTTAGCCAAAACTCGTTAGCCTGGAGGTGACTCGGGCATGTCATTTCGCCGCTACAAAACGCTATTTTTATACCTCTTCTACTGTTCCAAACAACACTACACTTACGTGGTAGTGAGTAGAGGATCCCTAAAGCCAAACCGAAGTATCCCCACGCCTTTATGTGGTCGGATAGAGAGTCCAGAATGAATTTAATCGAGTCCGTACCTTTCCGGAAATGTTAATAAAGTGTTGTTATAGCGTTGGCAGCTGCAACAGCGACATTTCCGGAAAGGTACTGACTCGATTAAATTCATTCTGGACTCTCTATCCGACCACATAAAGACTTGGGGATACTTCGGTTTGGCTTTAGGGACCCTCTACTCACTACCACGTAAGTGTAGTGTTGTTTGGAACAGTAGAAGAGGTATAAAAATAGCGTTTTGTAGCGGCGAAATGACATGCCCGAGTCACCTCCAGGCTAACGAGTTTTGGCTAAAAACGGTGAGCTCGAACTTTCTCAAAATACATCCGAATGACATGATTTTGGTGTCAACTCAACGTATGTACTCCCAATAGTCCGAAAAATTGATCTAAAGTGCATTTCACTCCGGATTATCCCTTTAAGTTATTGTGCTCACGTGAACGGCCATAAACTAAGCTTTCCAACGATATGTATATCGAGTGTTTTACCAAAGATCGTATAGTTAGGAAGATGAATCATAAAGGGGGTTTTCAATGGAATGAAATGGTGCCCACTTCCGCCTCCTATCTGGGCGTGATCAGTGACGAGTAATCGGTTTAGACCAGTGTAGAAGCAGCAGAAGCAGTGTGCCGTTGATAACAGGTGGCCTGCGCAATTAGCGGAGACAGGTCAGGTCAGGAGGGACAGGTCGTGAACAAAGTTATTTTTCTATTTATCATGCTGGAAAATACGATTTCAATGTGGGAATGTTAGAAAGACGTGTGCCATGTAGAATATGAGTTCGTTACTTGCATTGCTGAATGTAGGGGTAAGGGAATGGTCATAATCCGAGATAAGGTTTATTTCTCCCGTTTGCCTCCTAAATGGGAGTGGCACTACGTCACAGGGTAACCGGAATTGACCCTCATATGACTTGTCTCGCTTTATAAACCGTCTCTGGTATTACACAAACTATCGCTAAGATAACAGCATCCAAAGTTGACATGGCTCTCCTGTCATGATATGCCAGAAGAGGAGAAATCACCTTTTTAAGCGGCGCGTGCACAACAGGAATGACGGCAAATGTGTGGGTTTAACAGTCAAAACGTGTGTTTTTTCCGTGAAATGCGTTCACGAGATGAAACTGTAGACTGTATACAATCGAATTATGCAAAAACGTGAAATTCAAAATTTTAACCCAGAAGTTTGTTATTGTTGATTTTCTCAAAATAACGTTGTGCGCAAAACGACTGATTTCGCTTTGAATGGTCACATATGCAGATGTGTTTTTTCATGAGACTTTACATGACACTTCCTGGAGTAGAGCATGGGTGCGTGCCCGAGGGCTCTTGAAATTGCAAGCGTGGTTCTACCGATGCAGACTACTAGGGCGGGCGAAAACACCATCGTTCGACTGGTAATGACTCATTTAATCATATAACAGTATGGAACGAATTGATTAACTGAAAAACGTTGCATAGTTTACCTTTAAGAGTGGGTCAGCTCGATCTTACGTTTCCGTCTTTGTGAAAGATCTTCTTAAGCTAAGAGCAACTCTGGGAAACACGTTCTTCTTTCACAACGTTCTTAAGAGCCCTCCAAAGAAGATCTTAGCGTTAAGAACTTCTTAACGACTTTGGGAAACACGGCTCTTGATAGTCATGGACAAACTGTGGAAAAACTTGTATCCTTTATCCAGTTTCTTCTTCTTGGTGACAGAGTTTTCCTCCACCACCTTTGTCACGTCGGCAAAATAAATCTTTGGCCAACCTGTGAGAGAAGTTGAGTAGACTCTCAATTTTTAAATTGCCTGGCTTTCTGCGTTGTTGACATTTGACAGGAAGTAAGTATTCACTATGATTACGTATTTCAGGTTGTTGTGGGAAAGGTCTTTTGGCCGGTGACGTGACGATTACGATAACGAAACGAAAGCAGCAGTCGCTGTCACTTCTGTTTTGGAAGATTTTAAAGGCAAGTTTTCTTTGAAAACGAAACAAAAACTTGCCCTAGAACAGTTCAACAGCAGAAGTACGTGTTTGCGATTCTACCAGGTTTGGTAGGCTAAAAGTTTAATTTACCAACTAGACCCACTCGTGGCAATTGTGTACGAGTCATTTGAACGATGTGCATTGATCACGCCTCTTTTGCAGTAGAATCAAAGCGCAGCCTCCCCAGACTAATGTTCAATCTTAAAAGATTGAGCTTAATATAGTGAAAACCAAACTACCGTGGTGACATCGGCTGGCCGTGTTTTAGAGCCTCTAGCCCGCGCTTGTTCTTGGCGGATTTCTTGTGCTGACTAACATCATTTCCTTCCCCGTGTGAAATACTAAAGTCACAGTTACAATTTTTACACGAGTGACTTTCCCCCACTTTGCTCCTCTTCAGAAAAGAACTTTCGCTATCCCATTGATCACGGTATTTATGATTCTATGATTTTGACAAGATATAGCTTAAATGACAAGCGCGTCACATGAGCAATTTCTCTGTGCAAGATAAATGTGAGCCGTTTTTCGTACACCTGTAAGAAAAGGAGACAGCTTGCAGAAGTCCAGATTTTGCCGGGTCTGCCAAGTCACCAACTCATAACCGAGTCTGCCACATGCTGGGGATCAAGGCAGCAGATGATCGAGAGAGTCCCGGAGCAGGAAGGAGCACTGGCCAAAGTCCTGTTAGGTGAAGTCTGTCAGTGTAAGGTAGGCTTTAGAGGTCCTAGAAGCAATCCAAAAGGTCCTGAAACCTCTCCAGGACTTAACTGATACTGTCAGGTGAGGAATAGATCGATAGATTTTATTAGTCCCTGAACAGGAAATTACAGTGTCACAGCAGCTTCATAACAGACATAACACCACATATTAACTCACATACAGTGTATCCAGACCGAACAAGTAAAAAAAAAAAAAAAGTGCATTATAGAGTCTTATGGCAATTGGAATGAAGGATTTCCTATACCGTTCAGACTTGCACACTGGTGCAATCCGCCTTTGACTGAAGGTGCTACTGTTTACCTGTAATTTGATTTTTAAAAAGCCATTTATAGTTGTCAAACATATTAAAAATGAATTTATTTCAGAAAAAGATTGTACTATTTTCTTTTGTGGACTATTTTTCATTCATGATATTTTTTATGTAAATGTACACCTTCAAAAACGGCATGCCTGTTGAAAGTCGTCCCGACGCTATGGGTGGGCTTTGTAGGGGTGGGCCTAGCCCCCTAGTCAGTTGTACCCGCCCTGGACGGACGAGCCTTGTTTTTGAACTGATGAGCCTGTCACCAATCCCACTTAAATTCACACTACCGTAATACAAAATATATCAAAGAAATCATGAATAAAAAATAAAAATGTGTTTTTTCTTAATTTTATTGAAATAATTTGAAATAGATTTGATTAGTTTATCGAGATCTACAGAGAGAATTAGGTTATGGATATACAGTGTTTCCAAGATTGGTGGATGAAATTAGTGAGAAATATGGCGAAAGCACAATGTTAGTTCTGAAGAACAGGATGTAGTCACTCGTGAAGCTAGCATTACCCACCACGTCAGTGCTAGCGGACACGGTCACCCAAAGCAAGGGTCTTCATCACAGGCAGCGGACCAGAGAATCCCGGTGTAGAGAAACCAAATCAGATTATCCTAAAAACCTTTTTCTGCACGCCTGTTCTCAGGCCAAAAAATGAACTTTCAACAGTGCCTGGTATGGTGGCAGAAGCTGGCTGGAATACTCTGCTACCCATGCAGAAAGTCTCAAGGACCCTCCTCTACTGCAGACTCGGCCTTTATGCTAAGTGTCCCTGTTGTGGAGGACATCTACACTATGTCTGTGGACATCACATTCTGAGTAGAAGAATGGACGTGGTTGGCAATCACGACACCGAATAACAGCATCATCACGTCCACAATGTTGGCAGACACTCTGTGAGAATTCATTTTAAATTAAATATTTAAAGCAGTGGTCCCAATTATCAGCTGCCACACATTAATCTAAGGCCGCGTTCAGACTGCAGACGAATCTGATTCAAATCTGATTCCTTCTCACATCCGATTTTTAGGGCTGACTGTTCACACTGCCTTAAGCAAGTGTCCAAATCGGATGGCTCTGTTCAGACTGGGTCACATTAGTAATAGATCTGACAGGTTGCTGTAGCAACGAAAACAAACATTTCTGCCATCAGGAGGAAATACCCAGATAGCAAAATGGCATTGAATCAACGTTGAAAGGATTCGTTGAATCTGCATTGAACTCCGAAGTTGTTTCGACATTGAAAGCGCTCGATGAGATTGCCGTTGAAACAACATCACAATTTCAATCATCTAAAACGTGGATTCAACGTTGATTCAACCAGATGTGATTGCCGTTGAAATTACATTGAAATTTCAATGATAATCAAACGTTGATTCAACACTGATTCAGTCCTCATTCAATGGTACTAATATTGAAATTTGGTTGATTCAACATTGAAAACGTGTCATAAACATGCTTTACCGGCAGCTGGTTCCAGAACCTCACTGCGTAAGTTAAAGTGTCACGTTGTCCCAGCAACACGATTTCCTGTTATAAACAAACAACCTGCAAGCATGCCTGCCAGTGGCATTTTCTATTTCCTCACCGTGTTGTTTATTTCAAAATGAAAAATGAATTTTAAGCGGTAAAAGTCACTACCATGTCGAGGCGTGTATGTATGCTTCTGGTGTAGGCTAATGTTCACGCTAGCATGGGGGGAAAAAAAGTGTATAATGTAACGGCAAGCTGGGCTAATCTATGATTACATGAAGTTAGCTAATGCTAGCGTGAACGTCTCCTTTTAGTACACCAGAAGCATACATAAACGCCTCGACATGGTAGTGATTTTTACCGTTTCAAATTCATTTATTTTAATTTTCAAATAAACAACACGGTGAGGCGATAGAAAATGCCACATGCAGGTCGTTTGTTAACAGGAAATCGCGTTACCGGGACAACGTGACACTCACTCATGCACTCTATGAATACGGTATCGGCTGGCATAACATGTCCGTAATAAATACATTGCAACAAACTGCGCTTTGAACAGTAAAAATGAATTTAAAAAAGCACAGTTCACCAAACATACCATTGCCATAATAACCATGAATTCAAGTTGGCTTAACATTTGTCTCAAGTCTTACTAAGCAAAATGAATAACAAAGGTGTTTCATATGAAAACAATCATTTTATTCCTTGTTAATGACCTTCACATACAAAAAACAAAGATGGCCTGTTCAATTAATGCAAACAACTCTACTACAAGTTCAATGTGAAGGGTTTTGTCAGAAATGAGTGTACTCTGAAGTCAACCATCACATATTTTGCACACATTTTGCCATGACTAACTCAAAGTAAGTTATTATTAGGTACAAGAACAGCAGTGTGTTGACATCAATGTTTGGAATTGTCTAAATGTACAACTGAAACTGACTGACGGAAGTCATTTGTGAAGGTCAACAATATCGACCTGTGATGCATATAGAGCAGCTTTGCCAGTTCAGAGTTCTCTCTTTGTTGGGCCTATACAAATTGTAGGTTGTAATGAGAAAATATGATAAAAATAATCATATTTCAACATGGGCGTCAAAATGTCCATCAGATACTGGAAATCAAAATCGTATAATGTACTCACTGGGTAGGATGCAAGGTATATATGACGAGAGCATAGTAACTGCAAAATAAAATTACCAGGATACCCTGCTTCCTCCACAAAAGTCCAAAAATGTGAACAGTCCGTTTCATGAGCTGAACAGAGTTTATTTCCATAGCTTGCGAAGAAAAAAAGTAGGTCGTGCAGTATGGTGAACATCATGAATCCAACACAAGGAGGCATTCTGATTATTAAAAGGAGAGAGCACAGAAAACACACGTGTCAAGTAATGAGATTTAGAGAGTTTCTAAGTCAAATAAATACTTCCATGGACAAACGGATGGGAGGAGTAAGAGCAGTAACAAAGTAAAATAAAAAGGAAAAGTACTCGGGCAGAGATGTCTTTCAAAAAAAAAAAAAGGAATGAGCTAGAAAGAATAAAGTTTGATGAAGTTGTGCAACAAATGAAGGGATACTTACCATAGTTTGCAGAATACCGGAGAAGGTTGAGAACGGAGTGTAGTGGACATCAGGAAGTCAGGCTTATAGGACATCTGAACATCTGCAGAAGGAAAAAGAAGAGGGAACACTTTTGGCATACATGTGGAGTTTCAAATAGAGAGAGGGAGAAAGATGTCGCTGTGGCAGACCTAGGATGATGAGGTGAGGTGATATGTAGAAGTTATATAACAAAAAGATAGAAACAAGAATTTGGGGATACTTACCACAGTTTGCAAAAGACTGGAGAAGATTGAGAAGAGAGTGTAGTGGACATCAGGAAGTCAGGCTTATGGGAATGCAAAAACAAAACAATCCTGCCTGGTGCCTTTGTTGAGAGCCAGGACATCTGCATAAGGAGAAAGAAGAGGGGACACTTTAGGCATATATTTGGAGTTTCAAATGGAGAGATGGGGAGATGGAGAGGAGGGGGGGATAGCTGTGGCATACCTAGGATGATGAAGTGAGCTAAAGCTATGCAACAAAAAGATAGAAACAATAATTTGGGGATACAGTGGTGACAGAAGACCACTGTTAATGAGACCTGTCATGAGATATGACATTATATGGATATTTAAGACGACCACAATCTACCAAAATGAGAATTGTTAGGTTTGAGCAGCAAAACCCATACGGAAAAGATATAGAAAAACTTATATGCCAGCAATGTGTTTTATACAAAACGTTTATGATTTACTCTTAATCTATCAGGTTTTTATATGCCAGTGAAACCATTATAAGATCCTTGCTAAATCTGTGTAACCTGAAACATATAAAACATTGTAACCTAAGGACTGTATGACGTTGTATGAGGAAAACGAGAAAGGGGGGGCAATTTTCAAGAGTAAATCATACAAGTTTTGTATATAAAACACATTGCTGGCATATACGTTTTTTCTATTTTTTCCATATGGGAAGAGCTGACTGACGAGCCCACCACGACCCACTAGGATTGCATTGCCAGCAGTGAAAAATGATTGCCTAAGTTTTAGAAGTTTGAGCAGCAAAAGCGCTGGCTGACGAGTAAATGGTTTGAAATTGTTTGAAAGGCAATATTTGATGATGGTTTTCTGATTAGTCAGTGAAACAGTGGGTCACACCTACGACCAGAGTCGCCAACGCATATGCAGCTCATTCTTTTACGTGTGTCGGTAATATTTATAGCTCTCTCGCTACCGAGCTCAGCGGATCAACGGTCCCAGGTGTCGAGAGCTTCCTTCGGTAGCAGCTAGCAGCTAAAGCTGGGTCACGGCAAGGGCTGGAGCTCTGCAAGCTAATAAGCTAACGGTTAGCAGTTAGTTCTGGTGCTCCAATCTTCAAAATGGATGTAGCTGCTACCTGCTAATGGTAACCAACCAACCACAACACTAAACTAACCATCCACGTATCGATAACAATTTAACCGTGAATCAATAGCAACCTTTCCAACTTCAAGTCTAAAAACGAATATTAACACAATAGCTAATCTAACTCACTAGCATAATGATGTTAGCACCAACGAACAACAAATTTAGTTCTTTCACCAACACGGTCGAACTACATCTTGGAATAACCCATTTAACAACTTTTTCTAGTTTAGTTTCTCAATAGTGACCGATAAAAAATGAGAAATGTCGAACTTACCTTTACAAATGTTAAGCTGATACTTCTATTTCTTCTTCTCTAACGTTTGCAGTGCAGTGAGAGGATCCAGCTCCTCCGGGAGAAAATTCAAATAAAATGCTGCTTGCTGATTGGATGGTTGATTAAAGCGCGTACCAAAGCTCTATTCTAGAATCTTTGGCCCACACCTTCGGATCAGAGCCTGCTTCGGATCATTGACATTGAAACAATGTTGATGAAATGCTTAACTTTTAATCATGGGAAACCCAACCTTTAAGCAATGTTGATTCAACGCCAGTTTTTCAACGTTGAAATTATGATTACACTTAAACATTGAATTGATGTTGACTTTTTAAATTCAACCAAACATCAACCAATCTGACCAATTTTCAACTTTAAATCAATGAATTTTGCTATCTGGGTACTTGCTAATTTGGTGTGATTAAACAGAACAATACAACTAGGTGAGTGTTCATTGAATTACATGCATACGTGTGCGCATTTGCACGACAGAAACCGAAACTAATAAGTGGCAAGCTCCGCTTCAAATTGTTGGAAGGCTATTTAATTATTTAACGGCATTTAACCCTTTCATGCGCAACGTCCACATGCGTGGACAGTAACTTTAACTCTGTTTTCTACTTATTTATCATGTTGATATACACCAATCCACTTCAGGGCAGTTTTAGTAGGTCCTTGGCAATATATTAACAATATGTATCATCTTATATTTGGAATATTGACTGCTTGATGACATCATCAATTCAACATGAGTGACAATAATGGCCATATGCTGAATGCTCCAGGCATATCTGTAAAAAGCTAGTACTCAAGAAGGCAAAATCATGTAAAAAAAATATTATGCTGTACAGGAGAGTGTGTTGAACAACTCTGTGTTTTCAGAAATTAAATCGGATGTAAAATGGAGTTTGTAGACCCTAAAAAGCAACTGTCCACGTATGTGGACATTGCGCAACAGAGGAGTTAAATGGCCAAAAATTTGATTTTGTAAATAGGACTTTTTTTTTTTTTTTTTTTTCAAATATGATTTTAATTGCTTTAAATTACAAAGAAACAAACATTTGGTAAACATATTTATAAATAATGACCTAATTACATGTGGTAATTCCAAGGTGGTATGGTAATATGGGGGTAGTAGAGGGGTTGGGCGGGTAGTATGGAGGTAGTAGAGAGGTGGGTGGGTAGTATGGGGGTAGTAGAGGGCTGGGTGGGTGGTATGGAGGAAGTAGAGGGCCATAGTTTCCACATTTTCTGTCATTACATTTTATTCTTTTTTACCCCTTTGTTGCGCACTGTCCACATACGTGGACAGTAACATAACTTCTATATAAAAGCATATTTTTAAAAAATTCCAACTGATTTTCAATATTGGGCTCATATAGAGTAATAAAATCAATACTAAAAAAATCTAGACACTTTTTGCGTGCATGAAAGGGTTAATAGAACAATGTGGATTCTTGCAACTTCCCTTGCTCTATTTAGCATTGAGTATTGCTAAGTCATGTTTAATATAACATGGTCAAAAGACATAGCCGTAACGTTGCTCCAGTCCACAACTCAAAATAGGTGGGTGTTCACGCACGTTAAGTCACGTCACAGACAGTCAAATCCGAGTGTTGGGAGCTGTTCAGACTGAGACGCATCTGTCCATATCCGATACGAATGCGATATGAAACCTCCTGGATGTGGTTTGCAACCGTTTCGCAAAAATCGGATTTCATGTGACCTGTCACGGTTCAGACTTCAAAAGTGACATCGGATTTTGGCTGGCAGTCTGAACGCAGCCTAAAGCCTACCTTACATTGCCAGACTTTGCAAAGATTTGGAAAAGATTTTTGAAAGACTACAGTCTCAGACCCTCTCACATCTAAAGACAATTCATTGAGTTTTTAGTCACAGACTAGTCACAAGCCAGTCTCAGATTAGGATTTTGCAAAGACTGTGGTCACTATTTACAAGACTGCTGCTAGATTCCTTCAAATGATTTCCATCGTGCACTAGGCTATACGTCATCATCAACAGGAACTCACATGATAGGCTACTCATATCAAAGTATTTTTTTCGCGTTTCTGCAGCATTGTTTGATAGTGTGACATCACCAACAGACATACAGTTGTTCTGTCACGTAGAATAGCCGACTAATAAATTATAAGAAATGAAATAACAAGTAATCATACAGGCTACAGCTGTCGCCTATTTTGCCCCTTCCGTTTTCGTGTTCGTCGACCGAGGTCACTATTGGTTTTTAATGTTCACGTCACTATTTGCATGAGCCACGACTGAAAAGACTTACGATAATATTGTAACGACCTGTGTGTTATAGGTGTGTGCATTGTTTGTGTGTGTGCTTATTACCGTGCCCTATCAGGTTGGGAGGTAGCGAGGGGCGGGGGGGGGGCAACGGAATGGTTAAATTTTCGTTGTCATGGTTTTGTTGTTAGGTTTTTCATGCGTGGGAATGAGCAGACGTTTTCATGGCGTGGTCTGTAGCCATTTTGTGTTTTATTAATAAACCTTCTGAAGAGCATTTCGGGCTTCTGTAGTTAATGCAAGAGTGACATCGCTACAATTGGTGTCAGAAGTGAAGCAATCGGACTTGGGAGATAAGTAATTCACTGACGTTGCGTGGCTCTAGCTGGCTAGTTAACTCACAGTTTAGTTAGCTTGGAAGGCTACTCTGCTTCTATTTACGTGACTTAACTTCGACGGAGCTCGTAAAGTGTCATGGACAACTTCTTCTCCACGGCGAATGTCAAAAGAGAAAGAGAGGGGGGGCGCTGCTGAGCAAGCATGGAGTAAGACGTGTGTCGGTGTAGCTCTGCAGGAAACTACGGTTAAACTATTATTTTCAGAGGTATCCTCTTTAAACAGCAAGTCAACTAAGTACACCTTTGCTCTGTGTAACTGTTAGACGTGCAAGATGTCGGGTAAACCCGGCAAAACAAGACAAACGACCATATCTGCGTCGAAGCCTTCTTCAGCTAGTCAGACCTCATGCGAAACGGCTGAAGGCTCTTCAGCTATGCCTTTCGATTTTGAAGGATTTAAACGTGAACTACGCGAAGACCTGGTTGGTGCAATGAAAACGGAGGTCCGATCTGTACTCGAAAGCGAACTGGGATTTTTCAAATCGGAAGTTCTGGCTCTAAAATCAGGTTTGGAGGAATTCAAAAACACTACGAGCTCAGAATTAGCCAAGCTACATAGCACGCTAACTGGCGCAGAACACAGTTTGTCCACCTGTAGTGACGATGTTACTACACTGCAACGAGATGTGAAGCGATTGACAGAGCTGGCTGATACTCTTCAAAACAAATGTGAGGATTTAGAAGGGAGGTCACGGAGAAATAATGTAAGGATCGTTGGAATACCTGAATCACCTGGCAGTTGTTCCACATCAGCGATTTCAACTTTGCTCAAAGATGCATTCAATCTGGAAAAGGCACCTCTGGTCGACAGATCGCACCGATCACTACAGCCAGTTCCACGAGAAGGGGGACCAGCCAGGGCGGTCATAGCGCGCCTTCATTATTACAAGGACTGCAACGATATTCTACGTCTTGCAAGGTCCAAACAGAAGATTCAAGTTGCCGACATGACCATCTCTGTCTACCCGGATTTCACTGCGCGGGTGGCCAAGGCACGAGCAGCGTTTAACGGCGTCAGACAGATGCTAAAGGATGTCCCAGGAGTTAAGTTTGGAATTCTTTTCCCAGCACGGCTCCGCATTACATTCGAGGGGGCCGAATCGTTTTTCACTGATCCTGAGGCTGCCCGTGCATACGTTTCTCAGAACATTCTCCACCATCAAGAGGGCTGACTGTCGTGTTTGCACCTGTCATTCTTGGAGACTGTAAAGGTGATGCTTCTTTCCCTCGTTGTTTTACATTCAATCATTATGTGTATCTAAAGCTAATCAGCCAACAATGACTAGCCTATCAATATGACAATAGTTGTCAATGAGGATTTGAGAGTTTCTCTACTTATTGTTTTACAATATGCTTGACCTTAATGTAGGCCAAGCTAATTACATTGCCAAAAAAAAGACTGCCAAAGCCGCAATAGTCATTGTGTGAGACCTGTCTAGGCAATATTTTTTTTTATTATTATTATTATTTTATTAATAGTTTAATTGCTCTCCTCACTGATTTGCATAATTTCATTTGATGTTATTTGGCTATCTGGTTAATGGTCTGATAGGACAGCTTGCCATTCTTGTTAACAAAACAAAATGAAAAAACAAAAAAACGTATGTGATATCTAGTCTGAAAGATACCTCTGTTTATTATCATTTCCTATTCCCTGCAGGCTGCATAGTTTAGCAGTTAGGCTACCTGTAAAGCCATGTGCTATTACCTCTCTTTAGGGGTTGTTAATGCGATCTCCAGTTTAGGGGGAGGTCGGCATAGGGGTATTGGGTACATAATCTGTTTTTTTCCTTTTATACAGTGTATTTTATGTTTTCTTGAATGTATGTTTTCTGTCTGCTCATCATTGGGACGGTTTACTATTGGATCACCCAAGTGTTCACTTCAAATATTGTATGACTCCACAAAGTAGCTGTGCACCCTGCGCCACACGTCTCATCAGCTGGAATATAAAGGGGATGAACCATCCAATTAAGCGTACCCGTGTTTTCACACATTTAAAATCTTTAGGCCCGGATATAGTTTTCTTACAGGAGACACATCTTCTGGCTACTGAACGTTCTAAATTAGAAAGAGGCTGGGTTGATCATATATTCTGCTCTAACTATGGGGCCAGAGCCAGAGGGGTGGCAATTTTGATTAAAAGGGGGACACCCTTTGTCCCATCCCAAGTTATCTCTGACACAAATGGACGCTACATTATAGTCTCTGGGAAATTGTTTGGTACTCCCATCGTCCTAGCCAACGTATATGGTCCAAACTGGGACAATCCACAGTTTTTCTCACGACTTATAGCCAAGTTACCAGATATCAATTCACATCATCTAGTATTGGGAGGTGATTTCAATTGCGTTCTTGATCCGGTTTTGGATAGGTCCAGGGTCGGGACCCAAACCAATGTCTCCAAGTCTGGGGAGGTGCTTCTGTCATTTCTAAATCATTATAAGCTACAGGACCCCTGGAGAAGCTGCAACCCAACAGCCAGGCAGTATTCTTTTTATTCTCCAGTACATAGGTCATATTCAAGAATAGATTATTTTCTTGTTGATGATAGGTCCCTGTCTTTTGTCAGCAATTCCAAATATCACAGTATTATTATATCAGACCACTGCCCTCTACAGTTAGACCTCCATATGCCTAATGGTAGCACTAAACATAGAACGTGGCGCTTTGACCCACTGCTATTAAATGACAAAGATTTCACTAATTTCATTAATAGTCAAATAGACTACTTTTTTGAGACCAATACAACACCTGATGTGTCCTATAGCATCATTTGGGAGGCGTTTAAAGCGTATATAAGAGGACAAATCATCTCCTACTCAGCCAACTTGCGATCTATGCGTAATTCACAACTTACTAAATTATCTAAACAGATAAAAGACCTGGACTGTAGGGCTGCTTCTGATCCTTCTGATTCTAATCTGCACAAAGAGCGACTGCTACTGCAATCAGAGTATGACTGCTTATCCATTAGAGACACAGAACAACTCCTTTTTAAATCAAAGCAAACATACTACGAACACAGTGACAAAGCAGGCAGACTCCTCGCTCATCAATTACGTCAGAAAACTGCTAAGACCGCCATCCCTGAAATCCGTATTGCACCAGGTCAAACCACCACCCACCCACAGACTATCAATGACCAATTTAAAGATTTTTATGCAGACATCTATACATCAGAGGCTAATGCTAATTCTGGGGAGATCCAAAAATTCCTGGATAAACTTGACATTCCACAGATTAGGACAGAAGCACAAACACTTATTGATGCCCCTATAACATGCCAGGAAATCACACAAGCCATCAGCTCTTTACAAAGCGGTAAAGCAGCGGGCCCCGATGGGATATCTATTGAATTTTATAAAGCTTTTTCAAATAAATTGGCACCTATATTAAGTTCTCTATATACAGACATTTTATCTACGAAGAGAATGCCGGACACAATGAATCAGGCTGTAATAACAGTCTTATTAAAGAAGGACAAGGACCCCCTGGAATGTAGTGGGTATCGCCCAATAAGCCTCCTTTGCTACGACTACAAAGTTCTCACAAAAATTCTAGCACGCAGACTGGAAACTGCTATTTCTGATCTCATTTCTCCTGATCAAACAGGTTTCATACCTGGAAGGCAATCCTTTTTCAATATGCGGCGTCTTCTCAGCATACTTCATTCTAATCATTCCTCTGATACACCTGAGGTTTTACTCTCCCTAGATGCTGAGAAGGCTTTTGACCGCATTGAGTGGTCATACCTTTTTGAGGTGCTTAGTAGATTCGGTTTTGGCCCAACATTTCTCACATGGATGAACATAATTTACAGTACCCCGCAGGCAGCCGTGCGCACTAATTTTATAAATTCAAATTTCTTCACCCTCCAGCGTGGGGTGAGGCAGGGTTGCTGTCTGTCACCTTTTTTGTTTAATTTAGCGATTGAACCTCTGGCCATAGCTCTCAGAGCTGACGACAGAGTTCCTGGCATTGTTAGGGGGGGCTTCACTCATAAGGTCTCACTTTACGCTGATGACCTTCTTTTGTATCTTTCAAACCCCACAGCATCCTTACCTTATATCACTCATCTCCTGAACGATGTTAAAAGGATATCTGGCTACAAGTTGAATTTCTCCAAAAGTGTTCTATTTCCCATTAACAGTTTGGCACAGAATCTCAATTATAATGCTTGTCCATTCAGACTGGATAGAGAATCCTTTACCTACCTTGGTATTGTGGTCACACGCTCCTATAAGAATTTGTATGAGGCCAACCTTAAAAAGCTAATTGAGAAGATGAAAGTCAATTTGAAGCGGTGGTCTACCTTGCCCATCTCCCTAGCAGGTCGTGTCAATACTATTAAAATGACAGTCCTCCCTCAATTTTTATATGTATTTCAAATGCTACCATTGTTTCTTCCTATTTCCTTTTTTAAAGACCTAAATTCACATATTTCATCATTTATTTGGCACAAATCTGTTCCTAGAGCAAGAAGGGCTATTTTAGAGATGCCAAAATCAGCTGGAGGACTTGCACTTCCCAACTTCTTGTTTTATTACTGGGCGGCCAATCTCTCCAAATTACCCTATTGGATAACATCATTTAGAACAGGGCAATGCCCTACGTGGGTTGCCATGGAAGTTGAAACATGTCCCTCTACTACACCGTTACCCACCCTTTGCATCTCTCTATCCAAAAAATCAAACTACTCCCCTTCTAATCCTGTCACAAAACACTCACTCAGAATATGGCGCCAATTCAGGAAACACTTCCAGCTAACCCATACAAGTGGTTTTATGCCCTTGATCCACAATGATATTTTTCCTGCTGCAAAATCGGATTCAGTTTTTCGCCTATGGTATGATAGTGGCATAGTGTTTTTTAACAATTTATTTGTGAGCAACACCTTTATTTCTTTTGAGACTTTGCGTAAGGATTTTACACTACCCCAGGCTCACTTTTTTAGATATCTACAGGCCCGCAGCTTTGCCAGAGAACACTATCCATTCCCACATCTTTCTGACAACGATTTGCTGGACAAAATTCTTGGGCGTGATCCAACCCTGAAGGGCAACATTTCTTTTATTTACAACATTATTTTGAATTTTAATATGCCTTCGACAGAGAAGACTAGATGCGCCTGGGAACAGGACCTTGGTGTCCAGCTCTCAGCGCAGACCTGGGAAAGTAGCCTAGACTTCATCCACACCTCATCTCTGTGCCTTAGACATCACCTGATACAATTTAAGATACTACATAGACTTCATTTTTCTAGGGATCGGTTAGCTGCCATCTACCCAAACACGGACCCGCATTGTCTGAGGTGTCATCATGGCTTAGCTACCACTGGGCATATGTTCTGGTCATGCCCAGCGCTAACAAATTTTTGGACCCACATATTTGAGGCTTTTGCGTATATGTGTGGCAGGCCCATCCCACCAGACCCTATCACTGCGGTTTTTGGTGTCATAGCTGGGGAGGTTCAGATCTCTTATTCCCAATCACGTGCCATCGCATTTGCGTCACTTCTGGCTAGGAGACTTATCCTGCGACAATGGAAGTCAGCTAACCCCCCATCTTTCATTTGCTGGGTTAAAGAAGTCCTTGCCTCTCTACCCCTAGAAAAATTGAGATACTCAAGAGGTAAATGTTCTAATAGATTCCATAATACTTGGAGTCCTTTTCTAGAATTCACAGATGATCTGTCCTTTTCCTGATTTTCGATGGCACGTACGTGTCAGCTGGACTGGTGGTGCAATGGGTGCAGTACAATTGCACTATTTTGTCTAGTTTGTTTAGTTTGTCTCACTAACAAACTAATAGGGTGTCTTCCAAAATGTTATTTTATTTTTCCCCTCTAAGGTAGCAGACTTTTGTTTGTTTGTTTGTTTCTTTCTTTCTTTCTTTAATTGTATGTGTATGTATGTATGTACCCTGGGGTGGGTGGGATCGGGGATGTTTCTGTTGTTGTTTGTATAATTGAACTGTGAAAACCTACAAATAAAGTTACAAAAAAAAAAAAAAAAGAGAAAGAGAGAGTGGGCAAGGTGGATGGCCCGGAGAGCTACGGCGAATGGCTGAGGCAAGGTCTCATCTGAGGGACTCTACCGCGAGGATGGCTGCTGAGGCTGGCTTGGCTTCGGGCGCAACTTCAAAATACCGCGCGGAGCTCCTGACTGGGGGAGGGGCGGTGGACAATAATGACAACAAACATGGCGGCGCCCATAACACCGCGGCCCCATTGAAAACACCCAAGTATGCGGGTAAGTCAGATCGGGAGGCCTTTCATGCACAGTTTGAGTTGTTGGCACATGCAGGGGCTTGGACATTGGAAGAGAAAGCTCTGCAGCTAGCGATGTGCTTAACAGATGATGCATTGAAATGCCTCCTTTTGCTTAGCCCAGAGGACAGACATAATTATGAGGCTTTGGTGGGGGCACTGAAGAGGCGGTTTGGACAGTGTGTGCAGCCTGACCTGCTTAAAAATGAACTGAGCAGCAGATACAGACTTCCAGGGGAGGCACTGCGGGTCTTAGCCAATGACATAGAGAGCCTCACACGGCGGGCGTATGCTCACATGCCACCTGACGTACAGAGTGAGTTAGCCAGAGACCAGTTCATCAGAGCTCTGTCTCCCACTGAGTTGCGTGTCCATGTCCAGCTAGAGCACCCACAGTCACTGCAGACTGCTCTGGAACTGGCGGTGGAGAGGGAGATAGTATGGGGGGTGCCAGCCGGAGCCAGCCACAGGGAATGCACCCCTACAGCTAGAGCGGCGATGGGGGCTGATATGGACCAGGAAAAGCCTGCGTGGGTGACTGAGGTAACTGAAATGATACGGGCTGTGTCACTCCAGGCGGCACGTAACCCGCGCACATCACCCAGACTGTGTTGGGGGTGTGGCCAGCCGGGGCACCTTCTCAGGCAGTGCCCAAAGGCACCCAAGACTGCGGGAAACGGTGTGGGGTCCGTATAGGGGGGGCTATACGGACCCCGGCCCCACCATCCTCCTTTTCGTCGTCTGCAGGAGGGGCCCAGCAGCATGAACAGGGGAGTCAGTCACCACTTTCCCCTGAAGCTGATGACAACATCCCCTCAGAGCCTGTGGTGGTGGTTGGGCGGACATGTGTAGGGGACTTTTGCCATATCCCTGTGACCGTGGAGGGGGTCCCCTGCTCTGCCCTCGTGGACACTGGATCAACAGTGACACTGGTGAGACCGGATGTGGTGCCAGGCTGGACTCAGTTAGAGCCCACCACTGTGCAGCTGCGCACAGTCACGGGCGGGCTGGCACCCATGAAGGGTAAAGGGATGCTGACCCTGACTGTGGGGGGCAAAGCCATTCGCCACCCAGTATGGGTGGCAGGGGTGCAAGACCCATGTATATTGGGGCTGGATTTCCTGAAGGCTACAGACTGCCAGCTGGACCTAGGAGGAGGCACGTTGAGATTCCAGGGCGGGCCTGACATCATGTTGGTAGCCATGACACCTCCGGCGGCAGCACTCACCACCTTGCCTGCGCGGGAAGTCTTTACAGCGGAGCCCCAGGTCTCACCCACTGTCCTAAGTTCGCCCCTGGCCTCCAGAACGCCTATTCTGTCGGCCAGCCTACCTCCCCCCTCCCACAGTGTCACCTTTCCATTATGTCCCTCTCAGATGGAGGGGGAGGTCAACTCATATTCACCCCCAATGGCAACGCAGGCCGCCATAAGAAAGATTTGGAGGGAGAACTGTGTTGGCCTGGATCCACAACAGCAGGAGTTGTGGCTGCTTTTGCTTGAGTTCAAGGACAGTTTTGCGCTGAGTGAGGATGAGGTCGGACGAACGCAGCTGGTGGAGCATGATATAGATACCGGAGATGCCCACCCGATAAAGTGTCGTCCTCGTCGGCTTCCGCTGGCACGTCAGGAGGCGTGTGACAAGGCTGTCTGGAGTATGCTGCAGGCAGGAGTCATCGAGCCATCAGACAGCCCGTGGGCAGCCGCAGTGGTCATGGTCCCCAAAAAGAATGGTGAGTGGCGGCTGTGCTCTGATTACAGGCCACTGAATGGAGTTACAAAGAAAGACTCATACCCATTACCCCGTGTGGATGAGTCTCTGGACTTAGTCTCTGGGTCAGCCTGGTTTACTTCACTCGATCTCCGGTCTGGCTATTACCAAGTGCCACTATCGTCAAGCGCCAGACCTAAGACTGCTTTTTGTACTGGACGGGGACTCTGGCAGTTCAAAGTACTTAGCTTTGGGTTGTGCAACGCGCCAGCTACGTTCGCCAGACTAATGGACCATGTGTTAGCTGGAATCCCACGCCAGGAGTGCCTGGTGTATCTTGATGATATCCTGGCACACGCGGCCTCTTTCGAAGCTGCTCTGGGGTCATTGCGGCGTGTGCTGGAGAGGATTCGGGCTGCCGGGCTGAAACTCCACCCAGATAAGTGCCATTTTATGCGGCGAGAAGTGACTTTTCTAGGACACAGGGTGGGAGAAAAGGGCATCAGCACGGTGGCGGACAAAGTGAAGTCTGTGGTAGACTGGCCCCTCCCCGCTACTCAGAAGGATCTGAAAAGTTTTTTGGGCCTCGCCTCATATTATAGGAGGTTTGTACGGGGATTCGCATGCATCGCGGCCCCTCTGTTTCAGCTGTTGCAAAAAGACAGGGACTTTGTCTGGACAGAGAAATGTCAGGAGGCGTTCGACCAGCTGCGTAAGGCCCTATGTGATGCTCCAGTGCTCGCCCCAGCTGACCCCTCTCTGCCATTTACTCTGGACACAGATGCCAGTGGGGTGGGCGTTGGTGGAGTGCTGTCCCAGGTTGGTGCAGATGGGGAGAGAGTAGTGGCGTATTTCAGTCGTGCATTTAACAAGGCTGAGAGGCGCTACTGTGTCACCCGGCGAGAGCTCCTGGCAGTAGTTCTCTCTGTGCGCCATTTCAAATACTACCTGTGCGGCTTACCTTTCACTGTAAGGACCGACCACTCTGCCCTCCAATGGTTGATGTCTTTCAGGGAGCCGGAGGGGCAGGTCGCCAGGTGGTTGGAGGAGCTCCAGGCCTACAACTTCACTGTGGTGCACAGGCCTGGTGCACAACACAGCAATGCTGACGCTCTCTCCCGACGCCCCTGTGCCACAGATGGATGTCACTACTGTGAGCGGAGGGAGTGTCGCGAGAAAGAATTATGCGATGAGGAGCAGCAGCGGCAGCCAGCAGTGCGGCAAACTGATGTGGTCATTTGTCGGGAACTGCAGGCAGTTGGGGTGATGGAATGGAGGCAGCAGCAGGAGCTGGACCCCGATGTGCAGCCGGTACGTCGGTGGGTGGAGGCACAGCAGAGGCCACGGTGGGAGGAGGTGGCAGGACTCTCGTTAGCCACAAAGGGGCTGTGGTCGAAGTTCGAGGCCCTACGCTTGGATGATGGTGTGTTGCAGAGGGCGTGGAAAGAGCCTGCTACGGGTGAGGAGCGCTGGCAGGTTGTGGTTCCTGCGGGCCTGAAGACGGCCGTGCTACAGGCCATGCATGGGGCCGCAGGTTCAGGTCACTTTGGCGTGACTAAGACGCTGCGTCGCCTCCGCCAAGGGTTCTACTGGGGTCACTTCCGGAGAGACGTGGAAGATTTCTGCCGGCGGTGTGACCTGTGCACGGCACGGAAAGGTCCAACAGGTCAGTCACATGCCCACCTACAACAGCACACAGGGGGGGCTCCCATGGAGAGAGTGGCGGTCGATGTGATGGGCCCCCTACCCCGGTCAGATAAAGGTAACCTCTACATTCTCTCCGCCATTGATTATTTCACGAAGTGGCCAGAAGCCTATGCTATTCCAGACCAGGAGGCGGAGACTGTAGCGGATGCTTTATTGGGAGGCATGTTTAGCCACTTTGGGCTGCCAGAAACTCTGCACAGCGACCAGGGGAGGAATTTTGAGTCTCGCGTTTTCTCCGCCATGTGCAGTCGCCTTGGCATACAGAAGACCCGTACCTCCCCCTTACGGCCCCAAAGCGATGGTCTGGTGGAGAGACTCCACCGCACGCTTGGTCAGCAGCTGGCTATACTGACATCGCAGCATCAGCGGGACTGGGACGAGCATCTGCCACTGGTGCTCATGTCGTGTCGGTCAGCAGTTCAGGAGTCTACGGCGTGTATCCCAGCACTCCTTATGCTAGGGAGGGAGCTCCGTACACCAGCAGAACTGGCTTTTGGGCGCCCCCCAGACTCTCCTGCTGTTCCCCCAGGCCCTGAGTATGCAAGAAGGATTCAAGACCGGCTGGAGTCCGCTCATGCATTTGCCCGAGTACAACAGCAAAGCGCTGGTGCACGACAAAAGCGAAATTATGATGTGAGAGCCCGTGGCAGGCATTTCCAGGCTGGAGAGCTAGTCTGGGTGTACAACCCACAAAGAAAGAAGGGCCGTTGCCCAAAGCTTGACAGCAAGTGGATGGGGCCCTGCAGGGTGTTGGAGCGGATGGGGGAGGTGGTGTACAGGGTGCAACTGCCACCGAGAGGGAGAAAGGTGGCGCTACATAGAGACAGACTGGCCCCCTACCAAGGCAGTGCTTCTCCCCAAGTCCCAGGAACCCCATGCCTTCAGCACTCCCCTCACCCCCCGCAGTCCCCACAGCCTTTGTCAGACAGAGGTGACTGCTCCACTGACTCTTTAGTGCCTTGTTCTCAGGCACCTACCCAAGGTTTGAGCTCATTGTGCCTTGTTCCACGGCCGCCAAGGGCAAGAAGACGACCCCAGCGGTTTGAAGATTTTGTCTGTTCCCTCGGGGACGAGGAACTTTGTGGTGGGGGGGTAGTGTAACGACCTGTGTGTTATAGGTGTGTGCATTGTTTGTGTGTGTGCTTATTACCGTGCCCTATCAGGTTGGGAGGTAGCGAGGGGCGGGGGGGGGCAACGGAATGGTTACATTTTCGTTGTCATGGTTTTGTTGTTAGGTTTTTCATGCGTGGGAATGAGCAGACGTTTTCATGGCGTGGTCTGTAGCCATTTTGTGTTTTATTAATAAACCTTCTGAAGAGCATTTCGGGCTTCTGTAGTTAATGCAAGAGTGACATCGCTACAATATCAAACATGTTTGATATTGTCGTAACGGCAAAACTAGAAAAAGACTGACTCCGACGGACTTAAAACCGCTAAGATTGGCACCTTACACTAAACGATTTAGATGACGGGAGCGCGCCGAGATTCTAGTACAACTGGCAAGATTTCCGCCCGATTTTGGAAAAGTAGTCGCCGACTGTTAAAACAGACCAAAATCGTGCAATGTAAGCCAGCCTTAAGATAACCACTTCCAAAGTTGACATGGTTCTTCCGTCAGGATATGCCAGAAGAGGAGGAAATCACCTTTTTAAGCAGCGTGGACAACGGAAATGACTGCTAATGTGTTGAATCTTCACTGGGTTTAACAGTCAAAACGTATGTTTTTCTGTGAAATTTGTTCACGATGTGAACCTATAGACTGTACTGTCGATGTGAAAACATGAAATTCAGTATTTTAACCCGGAAGTTTGTTTTTTGTGGATTTGCTCAAAATAACAATGTGCGCAAAGCAACTGATTTCGCTTTGCAGGGTCGCAAATGTGCAGGTCCAATCAGCGAACAGAGGGAGTAGCTGAGAACGATGACGTTGAGGTCGTGCGGTAGTTTGAGCATGTCACTTCATGACCAAACGTGAGCAATTGGTTATGGCAGATCTGAGTGGTTCTGGGCAGAGCCAATAGTTTTAAACAACAGAGTATCCGCATTCAAGGAAGTTCACACTTGACAATGTAAAGTGGCCAGACTCTCTGTACATTATGAATCATAGCGTTAGTCAGGCGTTAACGTTTGCAGTTATCAGATATACCTCATAGTTGGAAATGTACGAGGAAATGTACATTTTATATCCCTTGTCCCTCTCATTCTTCAGGGTGCAGGACAGGGCACCTACGATCCTGTGGACGTTGCTGACGCTCACTGCCAGTAAATCCGTAAGACATCGGGGGAAACGCAAAGTAAGAACTGCTAGCGGCGGCTGCCAAATTGCCAATCGACAGGCTCATAACCGGAAGTTGATCTGCCAACCCCGAATGAAATCGAACGTTCGCTCCGTCCATTGTGCACGTAGCCCATCTATCGTGTTCCTCCCAGTAAGAATCTCAAGCTCACGTCAGCCAAAGTCATCCGCAGCTTATCTCGAATGGACCTATTTTGTGTTTCTTGCTGGAACACTAGTGCAGATCTGCAAGGCCAGTTTTCCGCTGAGATGGTAGGGGGAGCAGGGAAAGCAGCCATTCTCACCACAATAAGTCATTTAACCATCACAATCATTTCTAAACTGTTTTAATTTAAGGAATTATCCGGAGTGAAATGCACTTTAGATCAATTTACGGATGATTGGGAGTACATACGTTGAGTTGACATAAAATCATGTCACTCGGATATGTTTTGAGAGTTCGATTTTACCGTTTTTAGCCAAAACTCGTTAGCCTGGAAGTGAACCTGGCATGTCCTTTCGCCGCTACAAAACGCTATTTTTATACCTCCTCTACAGTTCCAAACAACATTACACTATAGTGAGTAGAGGGTCCCTAAAGCAAAACCGAAGTATCCCCAGGTCTTTATGTGGTCAAATAGAGAGTCCAGAATGAATTGAATTGAGTCAGTACCTTTCCGGAAATGTTGCTGAAATGTTCCCTTAAAGATGTAGCCTGGCTAACGCCTCCCACTTCTCAAATGAGACGTGGTCTGGCAACCAGACGTTCATTTTCTCGTATTTGAAAAAATGCCCAGATCCGTTCATTGGGCGCCACGGATGTCAATCAAATGCGTCTCTGCATAGCTCTTCATGGTCTTGCTTTCTCCCCTGTTCTGTGATTGGCCTCCAATATCAGGCGAACATGGGGGCGTTAGTTTCCAGACTGCCCAGCAGCGTGAAAGAAATCACCGCGCAAGGCAGTATGGGAAACCCAGGCTATTAAAGATGGCAACTGCAGCTGCAACATTTCCGGAAAGGTACGGGCTTGATGAAATGAATTCCCATTTTCAAGCATTTCCCGATGGATTGTCAATCTGTGGAAAAAGCTCTGCGATCTCACTCACTTTTAGCCCATGGGAATTAAGTAACCCTCAACTCCCCCCACTGATATGTCTATAGAGGGTCTCCCTACCTTACGGCTAGCACCCATTACCTGCAAAGCCTCGGAAATCTTTGTAAGGACCAAGTTAACGTCAAATCGGACGAGTTGAGCTAGATTCCCCACTCCGTCTTCCATTGTCCGTAGTCTGTCCCTTGCATCAGACTCGCCAACACGGTGATGCTCTAGGCTATATCATAGGCCAGAGACCTTAAAGCAGCAGCTAACTCCTCCATTCGCATGACTGTTGAGGTTACAATATTGCCAAAGCATTACAAGTAATAATAATATAGCAATAATAATAATAATAACATAAACAAAACTAAGAACAGGAGACAATAATTATAAGGGGGAAAAAAGAAAAATAGATAAATGAATATAAAGAGAAAATAAATCTAATAAACAATAAACAACAGTAGGGGGTGGAATCACTGGCTTACGGTTGCATTTCGTCTTTCGTGACAGGCTAATACATATTTTCCAGCTGTCGATGTGATCTCTGGAATTTCACCTAGGATATATTGTAGTTTGCCCTCATTATTTTGATTTAAAATTTCAGGGCGTATGCTACTAACTTTTGTTAAGAAGGTTTCCCTGAGGTCTTTGTAATATTGGCATTCAGTTTAAAAATGCAGTTCTGTTTCTACTTCACTATCCTGGCAGTGGTGATGTGGTGGTTTTTCCAGATCATATGTGGTTTATCAGACTAAAAGGATATATTCACGGTACAAAGGCTTTAATGTTGGGCCTACTGCACATTTGTTACATTCCTGTGTCTGCCACTTTCTGCAAAAGTCCATGGGCCTTGGTATGTGTTGAACAAGCATCTGAACCAAATTAATTGCTACACAAATAAATCAGAGGAGCAGTCTAAAGTAGACGCCATACTAAGGTTCATCCACATGGTCAAGGGAGAAGGGGAGTGTCATCAGCTGGTGGAGCTCGGATAAGTCAGGAAGTCCTACAGCCAACTTAAATTATATCAAAGCATAAAGCCCAACTTGCGAAAATCAGCCAAGAGAACATCCATCATTTTAATCGCCCTCAATGACACGGAAAACAGGAAAACACAAGAATTCCTAGATGGTTGATTAACCACACTCTACTACGCTGATTGGCTAAAAGAAGAGTGGGGTGACACGGATGGGGACATCGAAAGGGTGTTCCAGGTGTATATGAATCAGGCCCCAGCTATCCTTAGGCAGGACGTTCATCGGGATCCCCAGTGGATGACACCTCACCTTCTCCCTATTGTCTTGACTGTCACCCTGAAACTTTGTTTTCGCTGCACTATTATTGCAATACAGGGAATAAAGATCAGCAGTCTACAGAAATCTCCTGTCTGCATTGTCTCCTTAGGACGCCTTGTTCCAGAGTGCTATTTAGTATATAGTTAAGTGTTAATTCGTGGTAATTGGATTCGAGAAGTGGAAATATTTTTCCACGACAGTGACACAGCCTGGCCTCTCTAGGTAACCAGGGGCCTCATTTATAAAGATCTGCTTAGATTCCACCCTAAAACAATGCGTACGCACAAACCTTCCAATTTGCGTACGCACGGAAATATTCTGATTTATAAAAATGTGCGGTGCACAAGTTTACGCAGGCGGCTGTTTATAAAACAAGGAGATGTTTGGTCGCTTCTAACTTCATCTCTGTTTGGATTAATGAATGCATTCAGCTAGCTAAGTGCTATCAAAGTTGCGCTGCGCGCCAGAGCCAGTGAGTGCACGCATTGAAACGTGAAAGTTATGTATCAACTCGTCTTAATTAAGGGAATAACATAGTTTAATATGAGAAAATGTGAAGTGTTCCTTTAAGTGGCCTCTAGCAGTCAAAAGCAAACATCTATGAACAATGAAGTTTGAACAAAACATGTTAAGTCAAGATATATTTTATTTCATACAGAACATACAGAAGAATTAAACCTCCAACAGTGTGAATATAAAATCTCCAATAAATAAATAAATAGTTTATCCTTAACACAGTAAGAACATACTGTACATTAGAAAAGATCCCTTAAACTCTATCACCCTGCCAGTGAATGCTTCCCTCATTGGAAAAATACTGACAGAAATTGTCCCTCTCTTCATGGGCTGCCAGTCCAGCCCTGTTCCCCCCACACGAGGCACATTTCAGAGGTTGTCCTCCCGATCACTGAGACAATGCTGTATCTCCACTGGCTTGAGAAGGTAATTGTGGAGGAGATATGCAGTGAGAACAACCTTGTCTACATTATCTGGGTGTAGAGTGAATTCACTGGTAAAGAATCCTCCACCTTGACACCAAAGGCATTTTCAATAACATTTCGGGCATGAGAGTCTGAAATTGAAAACACGGGGACAACTCGTGTCCAGGGTATGGCCACATTAAATACGTTTTCAGGGGAAATGCGACATCCCCAATCAAAACAAAAGGCAAAGCCCCAGTAGTTTCTCCAATAGCCTGATCTGCTGGGATATTCAGAGCTCCTGCCTCCAACCTGTTCCCAGCGTGTGGAGTTTGCAAAAACCCACCATCACTCGATCTCCCATATTCACATATATGTGAACAACTCTGAATCTATAGTCTGCATCAGCTACAGCAAGAAGGACAATGGAGAAAGTCCACTGGTAGTTGAAGTACAGGCCCTCCTGAATTGGGGGGTGCTTGTATAGCTATGTACTTCCCATATAGCACCTGTAATAAGAACATAAAATACAGTGTCCCTGACATATTGTTCTTATTTAATTTAATTTAATGTAATTTTATCATAAGGATGGCAAAACTAAACCACGGTATACCTACAGTATACAATATGGGAATTGTAATTTCCTTTGGCAGCAAGCTCCAGCTCTAGCTTGCGAAGTTCAAACTGACATTGTTGTACTGCCCAATCCATTTCCAACTTCCTCAAAGCTAACTCAATGTCCAACTGCTTTTCTTGGACAGCCATTTCTTGGATTCAAACCTCTTTATCATCCACAGATGTAAGGGACTAGCTACAATACACCCCTGTCAATAAGAAATGTACTAATAGCATTAAACAATGGAACTTTATTTATCTTTTGTTGAGCACTAAGGGTAATTTTATAATGCTCAGCTACCTGCACTCGCTGCTCTTTAGTGAGATATAGGCCAACAACCTCTCAGCGGGCTGAGCAATAAACTCCTCAACAACTTTAGACCCAGGTAGGAGCTGGACACGCAGGGGATTCTCGTTGTCAGGATGGGTGCGCATGGGGGGCTAGATGGCTAAACTTTGTTTATGAAGTGTCGGTAATGAAATGTACTAATTAGGGTTGTCACTTCACGTTCGACAATCGATTTACAATAGATTTGACCAACCAACACAAGTTTCGAAAACAAAAAGATGGAATCGATTTTTACCAAATAACGATTTTTTTTGCAGAATTAAACAAATTAAAACTATTTTGTATTATTATTAGCATTACTCAGAAACAAGCAGAAGATTAAATCATTCCGAAAGTGCAGTTAGCATTGCGAGGGGTAAAATCCTAAATGTTATGCACCGGAAACAGTCTGACAGTGTCAATGGCCTGCCACGGCTTAGTGCTTTGCCAAAACACGGAGGGCAACGGCGATCAACCAGCGTGACATGAGAGACGAGTAGGCGCACTGCTTCTCATTTGAGTAATTCGATGTGGAAGCACTTCGGATTTTGGGCAGAAGCTCAAACTATGGAGAAGTCAAGTCAGTTTATTGTAAATAGCGCATTTCATTTGCACACAGGGCAACCCAAAGCGCTATGCAAACTGTGCGATCGTGTCCCATATCACAGCAGCACTACAACTATGAGGGAGCATGCAGACTCATCATCCCGATGAATACAAGAGCTTGACTTGGCAGAGACACCCCCGCTCCCCTTAATATAAACTCTACAATCGAGTCAATGAAAATTTAAGACATCGATCGAAGTGACAGCCCTAGTAGTAATTAAGCTTGTGAATGTGATTTGTTAATGTATTGGGTATCTAATGTAATGTATTGTTTTTTTTTTGTGCTGTTTTTCCTTTTTATTTCCCCTTTTTTGTGTATTTGTGAGAGGTGTGCGTGTGAATCTGTGGGTGCGCAAACACTATATGGGAGTGTGGGTGTGTGTGTGAGGAGGATGAAGGTGTGATGTAGATGTAGTGCACTTGTTCATTACTGTTCATGAGATCCATTAAAATTGTTAATGCACATTTGTAAATGAACGATTCTGTGATCGATTGAAAATAAAAAGGTGTAAACACAACTGCATCCTAATGTCAAGTTACAAGGACACAGGCCATTTACAACTTTGTATTGTCAATCCTCAATGGATACTGAACGTCTCAACGCACTGGTTCAGGTCAGCCTGAGGAGAACGGTGCACAGGAGACTCTGACATGGCTGGAGGAATGTCAGGGCCCTGCGGAGGTGTGTCCTCCGGGTTGTCATGTGACACAGGCTACACAGGAACTGTACCAGCACCTGTCGGGGAACCCCACACTGTGGGTGCCTCTCAACATGCCTCCTCGATCCTCGATCCTAGAGGGGCGTTCCCACTGATCTATAACTAACACTGGATAGACTATCCCATTGTTTCCCCCCCATCATTCTTTATGTAGATCAGTGAGGATCGAGGCCCGAGGAGCGAGGGAGGACGTATAAATGTGCATGAGAGGCACCTTATGTAACAGTCCCCGTAGGAGGTCCGACGGAGCTGAGAGCCGGTGAACTTCTGTATATTGTATCAACCCTCTTCGAGCCAGGTATCTGTCACGGGCCTTTGACCTTTCACGGATACACAAGATCCTTGAACTCGGAAGACAGGCACATAAGTGCGGCCAGAGGGTGTCTATATTGATTGTAGACTTTATATTGTACGGGAAGTTGATACGCTGTGACCACTGCAACAGGGAGTCGGGATCTCACAATCACATCGCGTATAGAATCCGTAGGCGGGCATAATGACATAATGACGACTGACTTGCGACCAGAAGTTGTGACAGTTGATCGTCCTGCTACTTGAAAACAAGATGATTCGTTGTAGCACTATCAAGACAACAGTTTATCCCACCCCTCCGATTGAGTCTGGCTAGTCCACTGTAAAAAATGGCTGTGAAATCTACAGTTATTTACTGGAAATTTCACAGTAGCACTTGTATATGCTTTTTACAGTAGAATGTTGTAAAATGTACAGTAGTCTAAGTATTACAGTAGAAATGACAGTAAAGCACTACTGTAAACAAATCACAATATAGCCACAATAATTAGCCAGCAAGTTACTGTAAATGGAAATGCGGTACCTTAACTGTAAAAAGTATTCACAGAAACTTACTGGCAACAATTAGCCAGTAAGTTACTGTAAATGGAAATGCGGTACTTTAACTGTAAAAAGTATTTACGGTAAATGTTTTACACGTAACATCACTTCAAGTAACTTTAGGGCATTTTCAGGCGTTCTTCTTACAGCTCATAACCTGACTTTCGCCAGATCCTGTAGTTCGCTGTCTGCTTCACACAAGGATCTGGGACTTCTCGATAGGAGATGTATTTATGAAGGCGGGTCCTTGTAAAACATCCTCGTATGTGATTTGATAAACCACTTGCCTGTTATCTTGAATGACGTGCTAGGCTTCTTCGAGCTCTTGCCAAACCCGGTCGGAAGAAGAGTAAAAACATCCTTGTCACCAATAAATGTCTTCAAAACTATTCTCTGTTAATCTTTTAAAGAATGAATACTCGATAGATTCGACAAAACGGTTGAAATAGCAGAATCAATGTCAGCACAAGACTCCTCGCTGCGTGCCGCCATTGTTATTTGAATCAAACACTCGCTTCGGCACTCCTGATTGGTTGCTCATTTTTTGATCACTGGAAGGGGTTTGGATTGCCCTCGCTTCCAGCTCAGCGAAACGCCTCTGGTGGAGCATGGCGGAACTGCAAGGGTCTGGCGAGAGTCAGGCTAACAGCTCATGCTGTTTCGTTGCTCTGATTGATTACAGGTCTATCCAACTTTTGACAAATTTTCCCACTGTATCAGTTGAAACACGCCCCATAATAATGTCCCAATGGACCAGTATCAGACTCAAATTCTGACAAGTCAGGCTATTATATAAGGTCTGTGAAAAAATCCCTTAGACAGATGATTGGAAATTCATTCAGATTAATGATGTTATGGAGGGATGACTTCTCATTGGTTAACATCGAATGAACTTGACTGAAAGACAACTATGACCTAAGTTTTGCACTTTAGATATTTGACTTTAATGTCAGTACTTCAGTTTACAAATTTTATATTTGAACATAAAGTACCATATCCACATAGAAGTCTATCTGTTATGTATAAGGCTTTATGAGCAAATAGGTATATTTTACATTCATAAATATACAGTATATCACCCTAACCATAATGTACTTGCTCATAAAATGTGCCTTTTTAATGTAACAGGACTTATTATTACCAAGGGATGCTGTAAGGGTTTTATGGTGCTTTTTTGAAAATGGACACCACTTTGAGAGCATTTACTCTGAGCTAATGACCCATTCTTTTGCCAAGAGAGAGAGGGAGAGAGATTTCAAAGCTGTCGCCAGAGAACTTTTGCTTCAACTGCAGCATCTGCTATCTGAGAAGCACACAGCACATTCCTCATGGCCAAGGTCCAACATTGTGGACATTCCACTAATGCTTTCATAGGATTTTAGATAAAAACAGACATTTAATTGATGCTGAATTAAACAGTACCAGAAACCAAACTTATTTTAATACACAGAGTTCAGGTCTACGCGCTATGCATTGTGATATTGAAATACTTCTCACATGTCAAAGGAAAACAGATGTGCTGTCCAAGGAAGACATTGGGTTGATCAAATAAGCAGAACCAGATTGTATTTTGACACTCAGATTAGGTTAGAATTTATTGTCATGCATTTTTTTGCAAAATCACCTCTGAGTTGTGTGTTTGCTTGCTGCAGTGGCATTCATCTCTGCCAGTAGATGGTTGTGTCATTACACTGCAACTCAACTATAATATCATATTCTTTTATAATATCAATGATAACAAATATAACACCTGACTGAGCTGTTCACCTCACAAAATGTCCCTGATGGGCCTACATTTATGAAGTAAAATCAAGGTCAATTCAAATGCATCATGCACTCAAGGACAGGGCACTTCAATAGCACTGGCCATGAACCATCAAAGCCTTTTAAATGAGCATTGTAGACAAACAATAGGGACGATTAGAGACCACCAATTACTGGCATGTACAAAGCCCTTTTCCGACACCAGTCACACGGCAGCATCCTTAAGTCGTGAGAGATAATCGCATGGCCTTTTATGGCACACATGGCATAGGCTACATCACTAATCTGGCATGCAACACCAGAGCCAGTCAGTGATGCTTTAGTTAAAAGTGGGGATTTCTTTTCTCCCCTCCCCAGACATTATGACCACCAAGGCTTTACTGAGTCAAAGAGATTTTTAAAAGAAAATCCATATCACACTCCCCTTTGATTTAAATATAATAGGTTAAAGGAGGTGAAAGGGCTTCAGGTTTGACATATCGTATAGTCAGATGCACACGGAGCAGTGGATTTCTTTTTACATTTATTAACAATACATTGTGAAATGACGTAGAATCATTTCAATTTGACACTGTACACTAAATGCAACTCTAGTGGCCAGACAAGACTAGTTTCACACGCATTGAACATGTTCATGTACATGAACATGCAATGCTGTAGATTGAAGATGTGTAGAGAAATGTGTCTATAATGGAAACTAAAGAACATTTACTTGACTCTTCTGTGTCATTTGGGAAAACACCATAACCTTACAGACAGATAGATGGATAGATACATTTTGTTGTGTTGTGTTGCTAGTAATTGGTGTTACAGAAAGAGGTAGCTCAATCCAGAAAAGGAGAGAAGAAAAAAAAACATCACAAAAAATCTGGCCTCTGCATGGAATAGATATAAAAAATAGCTATGAGAGCATGAGAGTTGAAATACAGCCTTTTAGCATTTCATTTTGTTCGTCCATTAATGCTGAGCAATACTACTTGAGGCCATTTTGATCAAAACAGAGGGAGGAAATGTTCAGTAACTTACACTCCCTGAAGCTCTTTGGGTTGACTTTGAGACTATTTTTTTTTGTCCAATAACTGATGCTCCCAGGGTAAAGACACAGAACCTCTTGCCCTATACTGGTGGCCATGCTGTATCCATCATTTATGGAGGGATGTGTCTTCATGATTTATGTGTCCATTAGTGTGTGTCCTTAAACAAAAGTAGAAAACATGAAATATGACTTCATGTAATGCCTCTAAAAACGGAGCAATGAAACGCAATGATGATTAAAAGTGTAACCATGTATGGCTTGTTATTATGCTACAGTGAGATGAAATTCTTCCCAGCGGCAACACCAACATGATAATTTTTCTTGCCACAATGCTTGGCTTTTCCGAGGCACTGCCTACAGGCAGACGTGGCTTTCTTCTGTGTTAAGTGTATTTAGATGACTTGCTATTTCTATGAAGAGGGAAACCTCTAGTTCATTTTCCATATGGCATGGATCGTCAAAACATACCAATCCATATCATATGCAAGCCGTTAATGAAATTAATGGGATGTGACATGAATGCCATTCCTGAAAAAGCATTCACAACCACTGATCATTATCAATACCATTCTGAGAGATTTCCTGTTTTTCTATGTGTTTGCCAGTCCTTTGTTTATACTCTGCGGAGTGCATAAGTGTGGTGAGTGATTCACAAAAACATATTCACAGTCAAACTGCAACACAAAAAACCTGCGGCCATGACTGTCAGAGGCCATCAGTCGGTCAGGTCCTGGTGACTCTTTGTGGCAGGTCTGCCGCTCTGGCTCCTGACCTCTACTCTGAGTCATGCCAGAGTCGAGAGACTGGACTGTGGGCAACTGCATGAACGCGGAGAGGCCCTTGGGAGTCTCCCTTCAAAAAAGAGCAGCACCCTCAACAGAAGGATAATAGGCAGATAAAGTTTCATGTTTCAGTTCAGACAGATAATTTTTATTCAATTCAATTCAATTTTATTGCCATTCAGCATGTTAGACACAAGGAGAAAGAAATTTGCTCTCAAGACCAGCAATAAGGCAGTGACATTAGTGAATGGCATTGGCTATAGTGAATTTAAGTGAATCTCAGTAGTTTTTGCATTGTGGGCATTGAGGAAAGCCAGGGGCCTGAAACATTTCCTTTTGCTTGTGAATCTGTATTTGTAAATAAAGAAGCTCCACTTTGTTTTTTAATCTTTCAGAATGTGAACCCCTCCAGCTTCATCCTTTAACTTCTGATTTTCAGGCACCTGTTCCAACAATATCCTTCTACCTCCCCAATTCAGACAGAAGACATATTCAGAGGGCATAAACCTCCACCAGTGTGGATATGGATATGGATAAATTTATTTTTCAGGTTTCATTCGAAAGAAGAAAATCCTATCATATGAGATAATACTGCTTTTTTTATTTAGGGATAATACAATTTATTTCATTATATTTTTTTCGAGAGCAGAAAGAGCACTCATTCAATGCTAACAACATGAGGTTAATTCTACCCATTCCCCTGACTAATATCAATTTGGATGTGTTACATCAGCCTCTGAGAGATCCCAG
Source organism: Sardina pilchardus (assembly GCF_963854185.1). Classification (NCBI taxonomy): domain Eukaryota; kingdom Metazoa; phylum Chordata; class Actinopteri; order Clupeiformes; family Clupeidae; genus Sardina; species Sardina pilchardus. Next base: position 14,454,132 of record NC_085002.1, on the reverse strand, counting down.
ATGCGAGCGACTAGCCGTGCGGTCTCTGGCTTTACGCCTGATTGTGGATCTGACGATCAGAGATGATACATGGTTCAGGCTTAAAAGCCCTCTGTTTCCCGTCCCGTTCAGGCCCACGATTTCACCCTCCTGGGAGCGGCAGTACTTTGGATGTTATTTTTAGGCACTCAGGCCTCGTCTGCGTCTTCCAAGGTGAGCGGTGGCGGCGGCGGCAGCGCTGCACAGCCCATCTGATCTTATCATGAGGCCTCACTTTGTCATGCTGACATCTTCTGCCAGTGTGTGGATCCACTCCATGCATTATCAATCCTGATGGTGACAAATGTGTTGCTCTGAGTCTATGGCAAATATAGTCTCATCGAAACGTGATGCAGCCAATATAAGTTGGGTCACATTACGCAATGTGATACCAGAGGTGTTGCAGCTTTAGTTGAAATGCAAAAGGTCTTTTGTTTATGCTGAATACGAGTTTAGTTAACCCTATGAGATTGCAAAATCGGAAAAGGAAGTCCGGTAGAACCTGTAAAACTGGTACACAGTTAGTCATACTCATTCATGTAGGTGAAATGACAGTTACACAAACCTTATGTAAAATGGTAAAATAAGGCATGAAAACTGACATTTACAACAGGTTAAAAAGTAGGTAAAATAAATAAGGCCATGTGTATGCAGTCTTCACAAAGTCTTTGAAAGGCTCAAGAGCAAAGAGCAATGACCATCTTTGTTATGCTCAAAATGCTGCTTTAAAGCTCATGTCTGGTATTCTCTCTGTAGGTCTCTCTCTCTCTCTCTCTCTCTCTCTCTATATATATATATATATATATATATATATTGTATATATAAATATGCCTATAATATAAGTATATGTAAATGTAAGTATAATCTATATATGTAGACTTATTAAATCCAGGAAGTCAAAGGGCTAAACAAAGTTCACAATATGTCATACATCAGGTAAATACACATTCTGCTGTTGTTAGTAGGCCTACTGTATCTTTTTGAATAAGCTTACGCAAGCCACTGTTTATCTCCTTTTAGTGAAAAATAGGGCAGCGAAAAGTGCAACCATTTTTCTAAACCATTATTTTGCTATATCATGAGAATAACATTTAATGAAGAGCTCAGCGAAGTTACAAAAAATCCGGCTTAGGTTTGTAAACATTATGGTGGATAAAGATTGAAAGGCTTTAGGACCCTGCATTAGGTGTAGTCAGGATATCCCTTTAGGGCTCCGGAGGGAGGGGACAGAACGCATGCGCTCATTTTACTATCAGTCCATGCCCATCGTTGGAGCACGCAGAATAGGATGAAATGTAACAAAACAGACGACAACATTGTACCTGCTTAAAGGAGCCGTGATCTGTGTGGAAAACCCTAACAAACTCACGCCGTACATAGAGGAAAGCCGCGGGTTTGGAAAAAGAATGCAAGAAAAGTTGTTCCGAAGGAAGAACCGAAGATAAAAATTAGTACGGACTCAGGACATTCATGAAACTAAAGCAGACGCAGATGAGATCGATCAAGGGGATTACCGCAAAGATGATAAGAAGATGAGGAAAAACAATACATGTGAATTAGGAACAGCTGCTGATTGAGGAGTTCGGTTTAAGTGGACTATAATGGCTTGATTTAATTCAGTGTATCTAGAGGAAAGACGGCATTCATGCTTCAAGTTAAGAAAAAGAAACTTTGTTGCGTTTGATTGGAATATTTCATGAGACAGCGGACCATTCACTGTGTTGATTATTTATTGGTGAGGCCACCTGTTTCTTGGCTAATTTGAATCACCATGTCCAAAGTGATCCAAAAGAAGAACCACTGGACCACCAAAGTAAACGAATGCGCCGTCTACAAGGACGTCCGCGGTGAACTGAATGCTGAGCTTCTCGGCGGAGCGGAGAATGGAGAGTTTGCCTACATAGGACAAGTTAACGAAAATGCGGTGGTTTACAAGACTGGCAAATTAATCGAAGGGGAATTAATATTGGAAGTTGAGACGTTGCCCGTCTCCGGCTTGCCCCTGTATGACGTCCTGACAGTGATCAAGAATTGTAAAGGACCGATCAGATTGAAAACAGTCAGACAAGGTGAGACGAATGCAGCGTGTTGCTTAATCATTGATCATGTTGCTATCATCATCTTTACAATACAGCTTAAGTATGTGATTTGCTTGTGAAACCACACTGACTGCAAGTTGTGAATTGCCTTAAGCACAGCTCCCAGGCTAAGGTCTATTCACTGGGAACATCTTTTTTTTCAGCTGCATGGTTCCATGTGAGAATCACGGTCAGACTACATTCTTTGTGATCAGCCCCGGTCAGCATGACCATGCAGCCTGACACAAAGCGTCATTGACAAACATCTGCAAAGAGGGGTGGCAGAGATTTAGTCCGAATTTCATTTACTGACACTGCACAAGCTTTGCGGTCAGGTTGACAGCCATATGAGTTGCAGGCCAAGTTTAAGACTCTTGGCATCATTTCAGTAGGTATTCAAAAACAAATTGACAACTGCTTTGAATTAACAATCACATAGACTTTTTTAGTAAGAGAGGAAAGCAACTGGTTCATTCCCATACCAGGCAATCATGACAACATGTGTGTTGTGAGTGTGAATAATTTGTAGTATGAGGAAAGGTACTACAAACGCTTAACATGGAGTAAGTTTTCATTGTGTTCATCTGACATAGAAGTCACTACCAAGCTGAATCTGTTTCTCCCTCTCCCTCCACCCACTGCTGGCTGACTGTGACTTTACCCCATGCTTACTGGTGTGTATTCGCAATCAAGACATTCCTGTGGTGGTCAAACACCTTGTTTTGTTATGTCTGTAATGTCCACTGGTGGCTATCCTCGGGGGTTACCTCATGTGGTTTCAGTTACACTGTCCCGTCAGCTCTGGAAACTCCACGTCTTACTTTGGTCCCATGAGCCCGCCTTCATAAATGCCCGAAAACAGTCCGAACAAAACCAGCCAATTAGCCCCTGCGGCGCTCCCAGGAGGTAGTTGGGCCTGCTTCCAGCTTCTCTCCTGGGAAGGATTGGTCCGGCTCTCACCCGACCAGATTCTGTTTCACATTTAATAATTCATATAGTCTGGGAGTTTGGGTCTAATTAGTCTTAATTGAGAAAATATGTTCAGTAAAAAAAAACAACTTTATGTGTAATTTGTTAAAAGTATGCACCATTATTTCGTGGAATATTTTGTCAGTGTCTTCCAGAGGAACTGGAATGGCAGGTGTTAATAGACAGAAATTCCAGTGTTACTGGTAAGGTCTGGTAAGGTTCATGGGCACAGTTAAACACACGCTCCCTGTTGGGCTGTTAAAACCCTGGCTCACCTTTTGGAATGTATGATCCGGTTATTGTCCATTAAACAGTTCACCCACCTATGATGTCATTAGGCTTGCCTAAGCGATGATGGTGTCAAGTTGTGTGTTGGAAGAAAAGGGGATCAGGTCAGGGTGAAACTATGTTGTGATGACCACAACGCATCATTTCCTGTGCTTTAGTAAATAAGCCTGTGTCCCTGAAATGCAGACTGCTGTGACAGAGGCGAGGGTGTCTCTGATGGAATTGAGGCACTGTGCCATGCTTCATCTATACATCCCATACACAAACTGCAGGGGAACAAAGGCTGTGGTTGCTTATGTCTAGCTGGGTGGGAATCCAGTTAGCCACGCTGTCCACTTGATTTCATCACTCCGGTCTTGGCAGTGGAAGGAACCTCCAAACTGTCATGCAGGATAATGCAGCACAGACTTGCTGTGGGGATGTGCATCTCAAGTCATCATGCGTTCCTTCAGTAATTCTCTCCATGTCCTGTCAAAACACTGGCCTATTGATGACAAACTTACTATTTGTCATCAAATAAAAGAAGAAAAAAAAGTTTCGCATTGACACTCCTGTTTTGCATTTCACCCTTGATGTCTGCTGACCAGGGGCCATGCAAAGGTTTTGTGTTAACCCAGGCACAGGCCACCTTTTTGCAGGAATTTGTGACAAGTTGGATCATCAGGGAAGATAAGGAGTTTTGTAGAGAGGGGGGATTGCTTGTTGCATGCCTAGTGTCCCTGTGTTTGCATTGGGCTCAGTTTAAGCCATACTTTATAAAGGGCCGGGAGACAAGCGAGAGAGGTATAATAGGCAGGGTCAGAGGCCAGGGTGGAGGTATTTGGTGTCTAGGTTGGAGATCACCATGCAGCTTCTCTCTATTTGTTGTCTCTGAAAGCTACTGTGTATAGTCTTTTTTTTTTGTTTAGTTTAAAAACATGCAAAAATTACCTAGAAATAATAGCAGATTGTGAAGGGAGCCACTTTGACGTGATGTCAAAAATGCCTGTGCACTGTGTAGCCCAGCTGTCCCCTAGAATATCATGCAGACCAGCTAGCGCCGGGCCGCAAGTTTGTGGAGGGATGTCGTCGCAAATGCCGCAATGCTGCGCTCAAAACGACTCGTATTCTGCACAAAGCCCCTTTTAAGGTGCTCAGCGCCCCAGAATTCCTCTAATGTTCATTTTGCTGGTATTGTTGAAATTCTGCTCTGAATTACTGTTATTGCTGCCAAGCTGGTTGTTTAGGTCAATTTGGGATGCAATTCATGTGTGCACGTGTTTGTGTGTGTGTGTGAGAGAGAGGAAGTGGCTTTTTTTCTCTCAGGTGTGTGGCTGGTGGTTGTGGAAATTGGCAGTAACTTGGCGAGGATGGTCTCTGCTGAGCCCGAGCATATGGAAATGCTCATTTCCTTTCCTTCAGTTCAACTTACGAACGTGTGTGTGTGTGTGTGTGTGTGTGTGTGTGTGTGTGTGTGTGTGTGTGTGTGTGTGTGTGTGTGTGTGTGTGTGTCTGTGTGTGTGTGTGTCTGTGTGTGTGTGTGTGTGTGTGTGTGTGTGTGTCTCCTTGTGCCCTGTTTCAGAGCAAGGCCCTGCCTGTGCTTCCTAATAAACATGTTTCGGCGTGATCCTGCATTGAGTTAAGGGGCGATAGTGTGTAAGTGTATTTAGATCAGTCCAAAAAGGGCGGCTATGCCATGGTAAATGGCCCGTGAAATGTCGCTGTCCCTTAACAAAGGATGGCGCCTGGCTTGCATAGCCTCTTCAAAAGAGAAGGCTTTTTTATTGCCCTGTTTTTGGTCATTTTGGCTGGTACAGATTGACTGAAATGTTGCCTCTTGTTGTGTGATAAAAGAGGAATTGGTCACACTAGCGATTGTATTTACACACTCTGTCAGATGAAAAGAAAGCCTATTATACCCCATTTCTCTGCTCTCCTACTAGAAAGAGAGGGTTTTCTCATTGCACTGTACTAAGTGAAGTGTGTGTGTGTGTGTGTGTGTGTGTGTGTGTCTGCAGTTGATCATTCATCTTAATCTGAATGGTATGTTATCATTCAAACATCCCCATTTTCCCCACAAATGGGAAGCAATTGATTTTTTTCAGAATGTTATATTATGTTGCACATTTTGCTTGGCATCATTTTTTCTCAGTGAGATAGGAACTTGCCCACCATACATGGTGTGCAGATCCTGTAATGCTTATGCATCGAGGCCAGTGCACCCGAGTTCAGTCCCTCCGACCCAATCTTCTCTGTGGCTCTGCTTCACCTATGAGGCCACGTGTGGAGGTTTCTATGGTGATTGTTTCCACTCATGGACAAAGGCTCAGGTTACCAGGGAGGTGATCAAACAGTGGGATGCATCCCGGCTGCGCCTGCCACTATGGAAATCACTCTGTGGCCCTGAGAACTGTGTCAACAGCCCGCGGGGCCTCTGAAGAAAGGCTTTGGGGCGGCTGTGAATAAATAGCCACTTATTGCCATCCCATTATTTTCTCCAGCAAGATCCAATGCCGCCTGTCTAGAGGCTCTCAGCGGCTGACAAGAGATTTTGTTCTCCCTCCACTCCAAGTGTCTCTAGTCTCTTCAGCCACATCCAGAAGCAAAAGGAATCACATTACAAAATATCTAGTCCCTAATACCATTGAGACTTCCCATGTTGTCAGTCTCGTTGTCGCATTACCATAATCTCAGTACTATAAAACCATTTTTTTCCCCTTGTGCTTCTTTAAACCCTCCTCGTCTGTCATTGGAACTGTTCATTATTATTATGGTCATGTTGTGTGGTGCGATTGGGAAATGTGAAATGGTTGGTTCCCACTCCTTTGTCAGAGTCTTTGAAGATGGGGTGTGACTAACTTTCCAGATAACGCATGAGGAGGTCAGGTCAGCAGGTGGTGGACAGGGGTCACATGACTCTCATTTGGGAGTGTGAGGCATGTGAGGGATAGGGCAGGCTATAGTGGAAAAACAAAACACAACTGTCTGGGTCACGATGACCGTACGTTGGGATTTTGTGAGCTGTTTTGTAAGTTGTGTGAGTTGACTTTACCTCAAGCACTGATTGCAAACACTACACAATGTGTGCGGTTCTGAGTTGGTTCAGATAAAACATGCGGTGGTGTCTTCTGCTGTCAGGGGGTTGTACTGCATTGTAGATTCATGGCATGAGCTGAGAGCAGGGTTTCATTTAAGGGTGTAGGGCTGTTGTTTACACACACACACACACACACACACAGCCAGAGAGAGGAAGAGATACAGAGACAGAGAGAGACTATCAGGCAAAGCATGACGCATGCTGACGCAGAATGCTTTTTGTCAGCTCTACTGTTATTTAGAGAGATGAAAATGCATAATTTCTCCAACAAGCTCAGAGATGCAGGGAGAGGGAATGTGAGGCCAGAGATTATGATAAAATCGGAGGGATCGAGCCCCTCGGGTTATAAAAACTGACCTGGTTTTGAACAGAAGTTGCTGTCTGACTATTTCATAGTTATTGATTTTGCACCAGTGTGGTTGCATTGTATGTTTCCCTATTTTAGACGTAGTTGTATAGCACTTTGTAATAGGTTTAATTCTGACTAAAAGTATGATCATGCTGTGTGTATGTGTCTGTCTATATGTTATTGCTGTCCATAGTTTATTTATGAATGTGTTTGAATAGCTGTAAAATTGTGTGAGTATAAAGACAATCATTCACTTTGACTGATCTTCATTCGGTGGAGATGAAATCGGCTGTCGAATTCCAAATAGAGGCCAAAGATAGTGGCTCTTGGTGTTGTGATAGCCCGGTGAAGGTATTGTTCCGTTTAACCATAAATTCCCAGGAGGTGTTCACAAATTCCATCTTTTCTGTTGTCTGCCTTTTAATTACGGTCTAGCTGAGAAGACCCAAGGGTCTGATTACAAAAATCTCATTAAAACACATCGCTTCTTTCTGCAAGTCGTTAGTCACAAAAGCCAGCCCTGTGGTCCCGTGGTTCACCCCCCCCTCCCACCCAAACACACACACACACACACACACACACACACACACACACACACACACACACACACACACACACATACACACACACACCTCTCAGGGACATCAGCGAAGGCTACTCTTGACAGCCAGGATGTAGATAAAGCCGTCTGTTTTTCGCCAGAGCGAGGGCAGACGCCACAGTCAATTTGGGCTCCTCTGTAAAGATACACATGTGGGTGTCTCGGTGCATAAGAGGCGCTTAAGCTGTCCCCGCTATGCTGACCTGCTCTTTATCTTACTCTCTTCGCACAGACCAAAGGAATGTGACAAAGCTTTGACATTATATGTTCTTTCAACAGAGACAGAAAAAAATGTACATTTTCAATCAGCATTGTACTTAAAATTAAATATACAAGCCTGTACGTAATGTGTTTCTTCTGTATTTATTTATGCAAATTGCAAAAACACTTGAAATCCTCTATTGTTGGACATTTTGACAGCAGCTGCCAGAAGCACCATATGGAAGTTAAAAAAAAAATACCATGCTTCAAAACACTTAATATGTCGAAAATGGTCTAAAGAACATGTGGCCGGCATCAGGAAACTGTTGATGTTTTGTGAATGGTTTAATTAGGCTTATTTTGACAGCAGGGGGGCAGATTCCTCTGTTCCTCTGCTGGGCAGGTTAGCGCTACCATATGTGTACAGTAGTGATGGCTCCTTTCGTTATTTGCCTGCCTGCCGAGCGATCTCCTCTCGTGCCAGCGCTGCAGTGTTTAGGTCCCGGTGGAACACCTGGACGTGAGTGGACTTGCCACCCTCCCCATGGTGTAAGTGGGTGGGTTGGGAGAGTGGGCTGGAGTGTGGTGAATTGTAGTTGTCATCAACACTTCTTAATTTGTTCCCCAACGTTGCTCTCCGGCATTGATGATAAAGTGCTAAAACCCTCCCGACTGGCTAGCTTGTGTCTGGTTGCGTTTTGGGTCGGGTCGTTCTCTGGGAACGATTACTGAGAAGGTTTTCAATGTGAGTGGCAGTGAGCCGGGCGGTTCTTTCTGTGCAGCTTTGGGGTGGCCAGCGAAGGACCGGCCCAGATGTTGGGCAGATGGGGGGGGGGGGGGGGGGGCGAGGTTGGGGTCAGCACCAGCGGACTAACTCACAATGACATGCGCTGCTATCTCTATGCAGATCAATCACTGTCTCCCTGCTTTGCCTGCAAAGGATTCGGGGCGTTTGCACTAGTTTGATTCAGCAGCTTCATGGTTCTGGAATCTTTCTCTAGGCCTCCTTCCATCTTGATTACTTCAAAGTGTTTTGCCGTTCATATCTCACGCCATGGTAATTGGTCTGTGGAGCCACAGATGGGCCGACTGTGTGAAAGGTGGGGCGAGTGAGTGTGAACCATTGATGCTATTCTGAACCTTTCTCATGTGGTGTCTGGAGCTCCACACGGGTTAAAATTATCTTGTGGAGTCAGTGGTGATCTGTTGGCCCTGAGTCTGTAATTCTGCCATCACTTTCAAGAATGGTGCCACTCCTAGGCTTTGCTTTGCTCTCTCTCTCTCTCTCTCTCTCTCTCTCTCTCTCTGTCTCGCTCTCTCTTGCTCGCTCGCTCGCTCTCTCTCTCTCAGCCTCAGCTGGCAGGGTGTCTCGCCCGAGCCTGGCTCCCAATCCACCTCATGCAGGAGTGCGCCGAGATGGTTTATTTATGCTGGGGAGGACTGAAGTTGGCCTGCATGGAAAAGTGTCCTTTTTTTTCCTCGACAGGTTTCTTTTTTTCCATTTCGTCAAAGATGTTGTTTTTTTCCCCCCTCCCTTCTCCCTTTGTCTTCATAACACTGCCATATTTCATAGTTTGGAAACCAGCACAATGGAAGGGGGACCCTAATGTTGAGTCTGCTTAAATACCTCAGAGGAGAAACTGTGAAGGGCCAGGCCTCCTCCCCCATCTGCCAGCCTCCGAGCAGAGGTGGTCCAGACTTTTAGGGAGTATATTTATGTCTCTGTGGCTTCATGTGATCCACCCATGTGCTTGTATTGAGACGCTCTCTAGCTGGGACGTGGAGTTAACATGCACTTCAGGAATCCAGCTGTAGGATGAGACATAGCTTGGGTGGTAAACTGTCAGGGGAAAACAAAATCAATCCTGAAATGTTTTCCCTCGCTCTTGTAAAACATACGAGCCACATTTTTTTCAAGCTCAGCTATGTCATATTGTTTTCTTTGAAACCGACCCTACCAGCTTGGTAGTCCATTGCACACCCAGCAGACTGTAAAACTTCCTCTTACCAAGACCAACGTAGTGGAGGCCAAGAGTGTGTGGCGTGTGTGGATTCGTGTGTTTTCGACTTTACTCTCTTCCCACAGATGAAAGTCTTGCCTCAAACTCTGATCATTTGAGAGAACGTAATGTGGAGCCAGACAGCCAGTGAACACATTTCTTCATGAAGTTTCACTTGAACCAGCTCTTGCAGCAGATTATGTCCCCCCCTCCCCTCCCCTCCCCCTGTCTCTCCTCTCCCCCTCTCCTCCCCTCTCGTTTAGTAGGTCCATGGAAAAGGTGACATTTTATATACCGGTGATGCATTGCCTCATCTGTTTAATACATAGTGAATAGGCTCTCAAGTATGCAAGGAATTCCTCCGGTAAATGGCTTGTGACTACTGCGAGGCTCAGTCCGTCAGGGCTCTTCTGAGGACAACAGATAAGAGATCAAGAGAAGCGGAAGGAAGTGTGAAGTGTTTTTTGAAAGTAAACTGTCGGGGTTGTGGGGATACTTGTGCACTGGCCGTTGCTTCTGGTCAGTGTTGTTAAAGAGGGACTGAGGGTGAGTCAGAGCTGGCGAAGGAAATGACCATTCAAAGCACCTTTTTTTTTTATTTGCTAGTGCATGCTGACTCTGGTCTGTCACTTTGGCACTGGCCGATGCTAAAGAACAGATGCTGTGGTAGTTGGGCAGCAGGCCTGAGGAGGCATTTCCCCGTGTCTCATATTCTACGTCTCCCATCTCTGGGGCTTTCTGCTGCTCTTGTCGTTTTTCACTTTTCCTCTTCTTAAAGTGGTATGGGTAGCTCTATGCATTTTTATTTTGACATTTGTGCCTTTTTGCTCTTTTTTTTTCACTGTAAGACCTTTAGAAAATGAAGTCACCTCGCAACTTCAATGAAAAGAGAAACATGTACTGTATAAAAACAAGTAAGTTAAATGCCTTGTGGCTTGTGTGCTGTGGAAAAGGTCAAGCAGACACAGTTTTTTTAAAAATAAATAAATAAAAATAACCACAAATAAAACGTGCATTGAAATGATGGAGACTCAAAATTCATGGTGGCTATTTTTGTTTGGATTTATTTTGTTTTGTTTGGATTTATTTTGTTTTGTTTGGATTTGTTCCCATGGTAACTGTCTGAAGAAAGACACCTGAGTCAGTCCACTGATTCAGGTGTCTTAGGTGGGGATCACACTGGCAAGCTATTATAGAGGTAGGTCTTCCATTGTTTGCCATGATGAGGCAGCAGAATGGTATGGTAGAGACATGGAAGTTTTGAATCAAACTGAACTTCCCCAAATTCCAGAATGTAAAACGATACTCATCATTGTCAGTTTGATAAATCATAACCAATCAAAGCAGCCTGATGCTTCACGTGACAACGTTGTGATCATCAGGGAGGAGGACGTGTGGTATTTGGCGAGTCCTCTTGTCCTCTGCCACGTAACTGGAATGACTGGAATCTCGTCCGTTAGCCTGAAGTTCCCCTCTCCTCCCCTCCTTTTATCTCTCTCTGTCTGCCCTTGCATGTCTCCTGTTCCTTGATCACTATTTTTCTTTCGCTTGTCTCCTCGTCTTATTCCTGTAAGGCCGATAGCTTATCGCCGGCACAGGGTTATTGTCGGAGAAGCAACGACTCAAGGACTATGCCTAATCTCTGGTGGTTTTACTTGGCTTTGTGGTTCAGTCGTGTCTCATGTCCAGAGCTTATGATTTCAGCAGGCCTTCGCTTCTTCCTTTTTTAGCCATATTCACAGGCTCATCCCATAAGCTGCTAGTTTAAATGGTACTAGTGGCTTGCCAACAGCACTGACCCGCTTTGGCGTCGGCGCACGTAGTAAAGTCCAGATATTTTCTGTGGCCCCGTGATGGGTGGTGGTGGATGTGTGTTGTTGACGCACCTGTTTCCAGAGCTGACCCAGTCAAACCGGTTAGGGCGAAACTGCCATGGCACTGTTACACCTTTTACAGGGGCAGAAGGAATGTATTCACACACATACTCGCAAATACACACACACACACACACACACACACACACACACACACACACACACACACACACTGGGGTGGAGAGTTGACACAGACAAGGAACCAGTTTCCAGGAACTGTATGTGTGTGTGTTTTCTGATTACATTCTGGCGCTCACTCTGTCTGTTCTACCCGTCCCAACGCCAGCATGTCTCCCCATTCTCCTCCCCCCTCCACTCTGCAGCATATGTAAACCGCCTACTCAGGTTGATCGAAGTCAGGTGCTCAAGTTTGCACAGCCCCGGCACCAGGGCCTAACCCTGGCATCTGTGTCACCCTTGTATGACGGATGGACTGATGAATCGGTCTTGACGTTTGTCAAGCCTCCACGGATACAGACTCTGGGATGATTGGGGCAGCAGCGCAGCGATGGCAACTGCTTGTAAACAGTCTCTGCTGGCGGGGGCAGACATGGACGAGAAACGTGTCTCATGATGCTTGTTTTCTCCACAAGATAATTTAGTTTAGTTTGTGTTTTTTCGCATTCCACGCGCTCATCTACGGCAGGTATTATGGTGTTGTTTGGGAGGTTTAGATGCTCGTATTTGTTGTTGTCCACCCCCCCTGTGCCCCTGAGTCTCCCTAGGACCGAATGTTCTCTCCTGACGTTATTCACCGTGCTTGATAGAAGGTGAAGTCTATTTATTCAGGTCTGTTTTTGCCCTCCATCTAAAAGCATGTTCCTGTTGCATTCCATGCAAATAGGATTTTTTTCCTCTCCCCTTAGGCAGTGTGTTTGGTATGATTGTAATTGCACTTGTATTACCAGTTTGGCCTGACCTGCACACGGCAGGCCCTTTAATATAGGTCTCTCTGATAAGAGGGTCAAACATCTTTTTTAAACCTCTGAAATATTAATGCTAGCTTTCATTAATCTATCGAGCATGCCAGGTTCAGGAGATTTGAATGCTAATGTAGGATTTTTTTTCTCTCTCCCTTTTATTCCAGTGGGAACAGTTTTGTGGAGTAAGTAGGTTCACGACCTACTCACAATGTCAGCTGGTGAATACTGTATGTGTTGAAACTTAACTGTCTGTACTTTTCAAAAGGGAGAGAGTTTTTTTTTTTTTTAAGTCTGTGTGGGTTGGTCACATTTGTTTAATTATCTGTGAAGAGATTTACTTCCTCCATAAAGTACCTGATGCGATTTTGCGCTCCCATCTTGGTCAGTTAACACTAGTCAAAGGCCATTGATCTTGGTGAGGACAGGACAGCACAGGCTGATGAAGTGATCCAGTGCACCGTGACCTGTTAGGGGATTGAAAGACCCTCACATTCCCTGATTGATGTTGGCCCTGTGGACTCGTCCTGTTGCAGCTCCCTGGCCATCAAAAGCATGTTTGCAGTGTCTCTCAGCAAAGCCAGGGACATCTTTCATCCCGGAGAACGCCCTGAGAAAGTTTGCATAATGCAAATAAGGAGGGACACATTTGAGGAGAGTTTAAGATAAGCCTATACTCGGGAGTGTCCAGTAGGCAAAATGTCTTTAACCTTTGACCTTTAGCTACTTTAATTTAACATACACTCTGACTCCAGCATGTGTAATTTCCCTTTTATGTAGCGTTCCAAATGACTCAGAATGGGGAATTCAATTGTTTTGAGAGTTCACTGGTAGGAACTAGAAAACAGATACTCATGTTGTTTACAGTTGGCCTGCTGCATGCACAGTTTAAACTGGAGGAAGGACATGTTAGGTATACAAGCTTAATCTTGCTCACAGGGAAATGGCACAAAAGTGATTTCAAGGAAACAATCTATTGACTACTGAAATATGATATTGCATAATGAGTGTCACCAGGTCATGAAGGACTTAACTAGCCAAACTTGCATTCATTGTAACAATTCTAGGCATCTCAGTCTACTCTATTTGCACTGATTACATAGATTTATTCTACAGAGGTTATAATTAGCAAAGTTGTCCTGATTGACGTTCCTGCGCCATATTATATGTCTTAAGCCTCAGAGTCAGAGTGTGTTCTAGTCTATGAGCTGTGTGTGTTTTGCTAGACTTGACACAAGGAAGACCACAGTTGCTCAAGTCTCATTTCTTCAGTAATACCTGACGTGGCCCTCCATGCGCAGCTTGAATGGAGAGCGTGTGTGTGTGTGTGTGCGTGCGTGTGCCGGGGGGGGGGGGAGGGGATCAGAGGAGAGACTGGACCGAGACGGCCGACATGTTCTCCGGCTGTCAGCCTTCTGCAGAGCATCTTCTGGAGGAGTGGGGTGAATCGCTCCCTCCCTCTGTCTCTCCCTCCATTCCTCCCTCTGTCCATCCCTTCTTCCCTCCCTCCTCTCCTCTCCCAGCTCCTCCGCTGACAGCTCCCTGAACCGCGAAGAGAGCGTGTGTGCCGTCACAGCCTGTGTTCTGAGCGGGATGGAATCATTCTCCCCCATCTTCCACAATCAAACAGTTGGACGTCTGGAAAGGAAGCCGGGTGCAGGGGTGGTCCCGACGAAACAACACAATGATTAGCATTTTCCTCTCGAGAAGTATCGTTTTTCTGTCCCTGGCTGCTGTTTATCTGTTTAAAATCTTTACTTTTCTGAAGTATGTATTTTGCAGGCAAGCTAACTCCACCTCAGACCATCAAGCACCATGTAGATTTCTAAGGCTTGAATAGCCATGTCCGGTGGGTTGGGTGTCTGTGCAACTTGCTTTGTACGCACAAAAGCAATGCTTGGGGCAGCCGTGGTGTACTGGTTAGCGCATCGGGCTTGTAACCGGAGGGTTGCCGGTTCGATCCCCGACCAATCCACCACGGCTGAAGTGCCCTTGAGCAAGGCACCTAACCCCTCACTGCTCCCCGAGCGCCGCTGGTTGGGCAGGCTGCTCACTGCTCTGGGTTGTGTGATTCACCTCACTGTGTGTTCACTGTGTGCTGTGTGTTCACTAATTCGGTTAAATTGGGTTAAATGCAGAGAACTGAATTTCCCTCACGGGATCAAAAAAGTATATATTCTATTCTATTCTATTCTATTATATGGCACCTCCAAATGGTTCTTTAAAGCATTTTGAAGAGTTCATCAAAGGAACCCCTAAGGGTTCTTTAAAGCCTGTATGGTTCTAGCACCCCAAGAACCCTTTTTGGTGAAGAATGTAGGTAAACTGCCCCTCCTCAAACGGACTCTTCCCCAGAACCTAGTACACATAGATAAACATCTTCCACAGCATAGATATACTACTCCCCATTCTCTCCATGGCTGGTTCAGGGAGTAGACGATCAAATGGCGTGTGTGTGTGTGTGTGTGTGTGAGAGAGAGAGAGAGAGAACATGGTGGTCCTGAGATGTTGACGCGGTCAGCTGTCTTCTCTATCTGGAGCATGGCGGCGTGTTCACTATCAGTGCTCACACATGCGGCCTCCCTGCGCTGCGGCGCTCGTGGCCACGGAGGAGAGCGGAGCGGATTGGAGCGGAGCCGCGAAGCACACGGCGCAGCCAGCCTGAGCCGGCCGCCACAGCAGCGCTCCAGTATCAGGAGCTCATCTGTGTGTGTCTAATAGTGTGTGTGCGTGTGCGTGTGTGTGCGTGTGTGTGTGTGTGAGAGAGCAAGCTCAGGATAGGATCCAGGGCAGAGTTTATATCAGCATGTCCCCCTGGAAGCTCTGCTGTGCGTCTGCCTCTCCTCTCCTTCCCCCTCCTCTCTCCTCTCCTCTCCTCTCCTCTTCCGAGCTTGCTCTGAGATGGAACAGAACATTCCAGTACCCCCCCCACCCCCACCAGACACACACACACACACACACACACACACACACACACACACACACACACACACACACACACACACACACACACACACACACACACACACACACACACACACACACACACACACACACACACACACACACACACACACACCCGTCCACTGTATTACTCCTGGCCAGGCTCTGTCCGTAACTGCCCTCCGACACCCCCTGGGGCAATCTCTGCCAGCGCAGCTCTGCAGCTCTAACCCAGTGAAGCACACTTCCCCGGCCTTATTGCCCCCCTTGGTCTTTGTGGAGGACGAATGCGGGGCTGAGGGAGTGGACGATGGGATTGCTTATTTTGTGTACGAGAGACGCAACCGAATAAAGCCGGGCCGGACGGGAGGCGGGCGGGCGGCATCATTAAGCGGCTCCGGGGCCTTGAGCAGAAGGCGGCCGTTATTAGAGCCATATTTCATGTTGCCGGCGCAGTGGTGAGGGACCGGCGCTGACCGCAAATCAGCCGCTCCAGTTTGCCTCGGTGCACGGCGGCGTGTCCTGGTGGAGGGGTCTCTCTCTCTCTCGCTTTCTTTCTCTCTCTCTCTCTCTCTATCCCCCTCTCTCTCCCTCTCTCTCCTTCTCTCTCCTTCTCTTTCAGTCTCTCTCTCTCTTGCTCTCTCTCTCTCTCGCTTTCTCTCTCTCTCTCTATCTCCCTCCCTCTCCTTCTCTTTCAGTCTCTCTCTCTCCCTCTCTCTCTCTCTCTCTCTCTCTCTCTCTCTCTCTCTCTCTCTCGCTCTCTCTGTACCTTTACGCCGGGACTGTCCCCAGACGCGAGGGTGTGCTACTGCTCACCGTAATGGACACCAGCAGCAGCAGTCTCCCCCGGTGGTGTAGTGCGGCGGTGGTGTACAGATTGTCCCCCGTGCCCCTGGGTGCGCGCGGCGGCCTCGTGCAGCAAGCTGTGTCTGCTCTGCTCTGCTCTGCTCTGCGTGACTGATGCGCCGAATCTTCACAAGCGTCTGCTGGGGCCGCAGTCACGCGTGTGCATAATTGCTCCTTTCCCACTGCCCTACTACCCCCTCAACCCCCCCCCCCCCCACATCTCACTCCTCCTGCTTCGTGCCTCTATTGCCCTCCCTTTCACACTCTCCCCCACCCTTCTACTTTCACCGCCCTCCCTCCAGCCCTCCCTCCAGCCCTCCCTGAGACGTTTGGAGCGCTGGGGTCAGTGCTGCACCTACCCACACAGGTCAGAGCCTCTCCTCTCCGCCCGTCACTCTCCTCCCTCGTCAGGTTTTACTCTAAACAAAGCCCCTTTGTACTCGGGGCCCGGCCTGCACGACCGCTCCCTCTAGTCTGGAACTTGTTAGGGTCCATGTCTCTGCACCTCAAATATGGACCGTGTGTATGTATATACGCTTCCTGGCAGTCTGGCAGTGTTTTACATTTCGGTTCATGTGTCTTGTGTTAGAACATGGGCAAATGTTTTAGTGCCAGTTTTCATCCGAACCGATTAGTGTGTAGGGTATGTGTGGTGTGTAAATTTCCATGTGTAGTCATACATTGGAACGTGTGGATTCAATAGTTTTGCCCAACGATGGTCATATTTGAAATTAGAATTGCTCCTAAAAGTATACATTTCGTCATGTATGGATTGTGAAACAGAGCTCTGGTCTAACTTGATGATTTAAGAGGCCTTACATTTTCATTTAGCATCACGCTCGTTCACATACATCATAAAGACGACAGGTAAACGGCCTCCATACATAGTGCATCAGTGCCTTCGGTGTCTCACACTCTCACTAGCTCACAAAGCAGGACTAGCTGCAGAGAGACGTCAGGATGGGGGGGTGGGGGGGGGGGGGGTGAGTTATTGGGAAAGGCTTTGTTGTTCGCCCCTAGAAGATGGCGTCTAAACAGCTAATTAGACAGAAGTGACTGCCGCACAACCGCAGCGATGCCAGATGGGCGTGAGGCCCCCCCCTGCAGCTGTGACGGTAGCTGGAGCCGTGGACAGGAACACCTCGAGGGGATTCCCACACACCTTGTGACGGGAACTAAAACTTTGTTGGCTTATTTTATTTGTTTCCAATAAACGGTTGGTTCAGAAATGCATTGGCGTCGCCTCGTTTCCATTTGGAAAACGTTTTCCCGACTCGTGAATCTAGCGAGGTTGTCAACGTGATCCAAACACGGAGCGAAGTGGAGGGATTAGACACCAGTATGGGTGCTACAAGCGGAGCCGACCGCAAAAAAACAAACTGCGCCGTTCCAGAGCGTATTAGCGGTTGGCGCGGCAGGCAACGTATGTTTAGCGTCTGTCTGGGATGAGTTTGACAGAGAGAAAAGGCATGTCACGTCAACCCACAGAGCGACTCGCTCTCTATCGGTTCATTTTTTTTCTCTCTCTCTCTCTCTCTCTCTCTCTCCCACCCCTCCCCGAGCTTAACTGAAGCAGAATGGGTTTGGGCCTCAGCTTAGACCTTGACGGATTCATTACTGTAACTGGCACCCGGCGTCCTAACGTGCAGCAGAAGCAGCAGGCTAGCGACGAGCAGGCTAACGGAGATCCAGGGGCCTTAATGAAAACCATATGCTCCGGATTCCACAACCTGCCCAACCTCAGCCCAGATCAGCTCCACTCTATTCCACTCCCCTCGCATTGCCTGATGTGACAGCCAGTCCCTGCCCCCCCCACATACCCCCACCCCCCCTTTTTTTTCGCCCTGTACCTAATATCTGCCTTTCATTTTTCTGCAGTGCAGTCTAAGCTGCAGGGACGTCTGCTAATGAAATGAGAGAAACATTTCAGGATCCACTGTGTCGTAGTCATCAAAGCTCGCCGAGTCATCGATGTCATGCGAGGGAGATGTGGTGAAGCAGAGGTGCTGGGACTGCCGCCCGCTCCCTCAGAAAGACCTTGGTGCTCATCTGTGCCCTCCAACCACTTCTCTTTCACCCTCTCTTCTCTTCTCTTTCACTTCTCTCTTCTTCCCTATCTTAATCTCTCTCATTTTCTCTCTCTCACTCTCTTTCCGTCTCTCCCCATGTTTTTATGGCTCTCTTGCGCCACACTAAAGAGTCTCATTTAATCTTAGTCAGCGGAGGTAATGAAATCTCTGCCTTAGCTAATGTGAAGGGCAGCTCTCGATCTCGGCGTGCTCTCACGAGGAGGGCTGTTCGATACCAGGGGTTGCGTCGGGTCGGTAGAGGTGCAGCACAGTCTGTTCAGACCCTCAGACTTTTTTTTGGTTATCGTCTAGACATCCTGCTCTCTGCCTCAACAGCATACTCAATAGTGGTGCGCAGGCTAGGAGTGCCAGGGCAGATAACAGCAGTGGGAGGTTTTGGGGATTTAAAGAAAAAAAATGCTGTGCATTTTCTTTTCAGGATGAACCAAAATCCTCCAAACTAGAGTTGGAGTTCCTCTTGTGTGTTTGTGTGTGTGTGTGTGTGTGTGTGTGTGAGAGGGAGAGAGTGAGTGTGAATGTGTGTGAGGAAGCGGTGTGGGACGCAAAGACGTATGCGCTGACACACTACCTGCGTCTGTGTCCACAACACACTTCCTGCCTGTGCATATTTCTCTCACCAGTGAGTGCCCTTTCTGCTGATGTTGCAGCATTCACAGTACCCTCCTATGTACCCCCCCCCCCTACACACACACACACACACACACACACACACACACACACACACACACACACACACACACACACACACACACACACACACACAGACACACACACACGTTTTCATGTGATCCATTTTTTTATGTATACTCACCCCCTCCCAAGGGCCTTTTCAGCTCTGTTGAACAAAAAAAAAATTGTACATTACAGCCCAGATGTATCCCCTATTGAAAGAGGGAGGCATATGTTTCATATTTCAAGTCATTAGACATACATATCCATTGTTTATCCTGACATAAAAGCCTTTTTTAAAAAAGTATTCAGGCCTATTCTCTTGTTCTCTCAAATGTAAACCTACACAAGCCAGAAAGTGAATTTGGAGAGTGGCCTGCAGTAAGGGAGTCAACAGAAGGAAGAAGGGTTGTTTTTGCGCTTTGATGTGGTGAGACTGGCTCAGGGTTGGGGAGTGAGAGAGAGTGAGAGAGGAAGAGAGAGAGGAAGAGAGGGGGAAAAGAGCGGGAGAGAGAGGGGAATGCCACACATGCGGATGAACCTGCTCCGATGGAATGTGGGTGGTCTGATGTCATGATCCGCAAATGCAGCCAGTTTCAGGCCTGTCTGCTGGCCGCTTTCAAACATCCCACATCTCTCTCTGTTTTTTGTCTGTTCTCTTGGCTGAAGTTCACTCTTTGCACAACTCCCCCAAAACCATTCATATAAACATATTTTTTAAGATGGAATAAAACACTCCTCATATTACCTGTAATCATGTGCATGTGCTGGTAGTGTTTTAAGTGCACTGTACTTCACAGATAAACAGTATCAAGTAAAACTCTGTGTGTACGACAGTTTAAAACTTTAAAACATTTTATTCTCCCATGCAGTCTCCTGTGTGTCATACCTGCTCAGGAATTCTACGTAAACTTCGGTCTGTGTGCTTCAGTTCACAAACTGGCCGACTCGAGAAAATTTGATCCACTTTTGTTGTCTATACACTCGAGATGTTGATGGTGCAGCTCTGCATTCCCACGATAGCAGGGTTGTCACGTTGACAAAGCTGACAGGCTTCAGATGTTTCCAGGGCTGACGACATGGTGTACCTCACTGCTAGTCGACAGATCACCTTATTTGTTTGTTAACACTGTACGCAAAGACTTGGTTACAGTAAATAGGCGCAATCTTGAATTTCCATTAGTTTTCCGAGTGACCGTTACGTCTGTGCGTTTTGTGCCTTATTGAATGTGAGACGCCTTCAGGTAAGCAGTGTTCACCTTAACATTTGGACTATGGGAGCTTTGTAATTCACATAACTGCAAAGGTGTGAATGTTACTTGAGATGTTATATTGGGTTAGATGGAGTGGCACACTACATCTGTATTTCTTTTCATTGTTTTCTATGTTTATCTCCAAGAATACTGATTATATGATTTAGATGTCTTTGGGTGTGCTGTATTTCTCTTAACAATCTGCTGTTTCAATCAGCATGTTCCCTTCCTTGTTTGTATGCTAAAAGCCTCTGTAGATTTTGTTACTTTCAAAGACTTCTCTTGGCCTGATTTGGGGCCAGGGCTTCTCCATGACCCATTCTCTTTGTGCAGTGTACATGCACAGTGAGTACTCCTGAATCCTTACTCCCTCTTCCTCCTTCTTCACTCTCTCCATCTCTCCGTCTCCCTATCTCTAACTATTGCCCTGACCTCTTTCTATCCGATGCTGTAGTCTCTGTTCTACTGTTCCCTCTAGTCAACTGTATTTCATCCAAACTCTCACCTGCACAAATCCTGTTATAGTGAAGAAGAGAGAGGGAGGGAGCACTCAGCAAAGCCCCCTATAAGGTGATTAGATTCTGGATATGAACTTTTCAGTCTGGATTAGGGCGGCGTGATTTGGGAAAAGTGCCTTATTGTGATACTTCTGACCGATATTGCGATTTAATATGATTTGCGGTGTTGAAAGACACCCTTGAGTGCAGTATTCCAAATTTCGCTTTAAGTTGGGCCAGCTCTGGTTGGTGAACATGCCTAGTGCATGAGTAGCACCACACTCTTGTTAGGTGAGCTTCGCTGTCACTCTGTCACTCCAGGAATATGACACAAATGTGTGAGAGGATTAGACAACCAAATTTCAGCCTTTACAATGACCTAATTCCATTTGTTCAAATTGCGATTAACAGTAATTGTTTAATTGTGCAGCCCCAGTCCAGAATGTTAATATCAGATATGTGGTGTGAAATAATAGACTATTATATAGCCGCTGCTTAGGCATTGATTTTGCAAAATTTCTTGAGCTATGAGGTTAATACAGGGTGCCAGTTAATATGGTTTTGTTTCTTTTAACTTACATAAAACACTGTCCTGCGGCTTATACACAATGCGGCTTATACAGTATGAGAGAAATTGCTCTGTATATATTGAGTCAGATTTACATCACAGACCCTACGTTCAAGGGCAGTGATGTCGTGGCTTGCCTATCATGCGAGCTACGTGCTTGGCCTTCGTGTCTATCAGAAAAAAAATATTCAGTAGCTAAGATCAGTCTCTTCCATCACCCCCACCCACCCCGCACCACCACCCACCCCTCACCACCACCCCCCAGCTCCTGCCCATGTGTCTTTCATGTGGGATCACCGTATTACCACTGTACTGTGATGCGAAGCCTGCCCTGCGGTAACAATGCATGTTCTAATGGAGGTCATCTTGGGGCCGGCGCTGCCTTGTTTGAAGAACACACAATAATTGCGCGGGTGATTGATCCGAACACCCTCACCTCGTCTAACCCACCCCCACCCTCCATCCTCGTTTTTTTTTTTTTTTTTTTTTTTCTCATCTGACCGCGGGACCATTTAATGAGACAGGAGATGAGCGGCGCATTTTGACCAGATTCGGAACGTGGCACAGTTATCCCCACAGACGGACAAATATATACCTCGGGCTGTTTGATCAACAAACAAATGATAACAAATGATTTCGTTGAGAGGGGAAATGATTTATAGGAAGGCAGAGCTTGTTTCAGCCACAACGGCAGCACAGCTGTGTCATTGGCCTTTGATGGATGTTGTAATGTACAATGAGAGTGAGTGCGAGTCACATGTGAGGGCTTGGGGTGGTGGGGCGGTGGGGCAGGGGTTCAGACGCTCCACCCTCTCTGCCCCACCCCCTGGGGCTTTGGTTGCTATGATACACTTTATAGTGGACAGAATAGAATTCAGCCTTCTAATGGGGTGTCGCCACTCTTAATTGATCACCGTCCAAAGTCGCCATTCATTAGATCTCTGGGCGCTATCAAACAAAACAGATGCGAGAGTGTATAGAAAGGAGGACTTCTCTGGAATTGATGTCATTGCGCATATTAGTGGCAGAGGTAGATCGATGCATGTCTCCCCAGGCGGTGTGGCCTTTGGAAAAATGGAGAGTTGTGTGGCGTGAATGGATATTAGTGGGGAGGCTGTACAAAGCCACAACTGCGAAGCAATTAGAGACTAATTCAGTTGGAAAATGTCACATCTATTGATAAGTGTTGCGCCACAAAATTACATCAGCTCCAGCCGTTGTTTTTTAATTGGTAATTAAAAGGAATTAATTTAATTCTCTGCACGCATCCTATGGGAAAGGATGTCAACAGCTTTAGTACATGTTCATTATTTACAAATTAAGATAACTGATCTAGCATGCTGTTGGAGTGTTCTCTAACCACAATTCTGTGTTGGCTTGTGATTATTGTTCAATAATGTCAACGCTTGCCCTCGTACAGTAGGTCTGTATTGTGGTGTGAGCAGCATGAGAGATGAAATGTCTTGATGTTTGTGATGAGATTCATCATCTCTTAGAGTTGTCACTCTGGGGAGGGGCATGACATCATTGTTTTGAGCTTTGCCCACATCCCTCCCAGTGGACTGCCTTGCCAGTGCATGGCAGTGTAAATGGTTTTCTAATGACTTCTGCTCAGTGCGGGAAACCCACTGCTGAAACCTCATATGATCAAGGCCACTTCTCCGGACACATTCTCCCTTCATGTCCAGGGCCCTACTTCTGCTTACTACAGGAATCACACTGCATGTGATTCAAAATATATCCCTTTCTGCAGTTTTTTTTTGCTGTACATACTGTATGTATAGTGATAAACAGAATGCTATGTTGTTATCCCTCCCCTGTCATGTTCCTCGCTGCTGTGGCCTGACAGGACTTGTTATTATAGCTTGTCTTGTTTATTATGCACAGCGAGGGGGCAGGAAAAGGCAGCATCTCTGATTGGCGTCCTCTCGGACCGTTAGTCTCTGATTGGCGTCCACGGACGGTTAGTGTAATGATTTGTTTGTGGTGTCTGCTGCTTCCTCTCTCCCTTGGAGTGTCATTAGAGGCTTCTCCTCAGGAGCTTGTTTACCCCCCATGCCCCCCCCCCCATTCCCTCCCCATCCCCGCTCCATTCCCTTAATGTTGCCCTCCGCTAACTGCTGTGCCCTGTTTTGGATTGTGGGGAAAGGGTGGTGGGGGGGCAGGGGTAGTTGGTTTTGCTTCCTAGTCTGAATGGTTTTGACTCAGTTATATTAGGAATGCTGGGAGTTTCACACAGTGAAGGATTACATAACTGTGACAGGAGCCCAGCTGTTGGTGAGGGGCTCGGAAGCAGGGATTTGGAGCGAGCTGACGTGCCAGTGTTGTCATGGGGGTTTTTCGGTCATGACGTCCAACGCTGGGAAGAGTCGGGATTGGTGCAAATAGCGTCCGTCTGGCCGAATGAATAATGTGATTTGAAGTCATCTGATAGTCACATGGTGGGCGAGTGTTGTCTTATTTTTGGACGACTGCTCGTCCAAGTCATGTCCCCAAGGACTTTCTGTCTGTCCTCAGTCATGGAGATAGAGAGAGAGAGAGAGACACACACACACACACACACACACACACTAGGGAGCATTGAAACCTATACAATGCTATATTTTATTACAAATGCAATAAGGAGTTTAACTAGTTCCGTCAAAAATGATCTGAAAGTGGGTTCAGAATTGATCAGAGAGCTTGTTTGGTATGCCTCCGTTCCTTTTTATCTTCACACTTTGTTATGACTCAGATTGCAATTATTTCTCATGCCGAAAGTGCCTGTGTTTTGGCCACGGGCGCTTGTCTGGAACGGGCGAGTGTGTACGGCATCAGAAGCACTCCGTCTGCATCAGGCCCGTGATGGACGGAAGCCGGGCCGGGCGCAGACAACCCCAGGAAGAAGTCGATGTGGTGGAGAAATGCCTGCTGACTGCTGGATGTTTATGTCTCCCAGGCCCACGCTCTTCAAATGCTGTCTGGCATCTTCCACGAGACCGATTCTTCTTGTGGTTGTTTTTGCAACTCCCCCTCTTTCAATGCATCCTTTTTTTTATTATTATTTTTTTGCTCTAAGCTTTTGTCTCACACTTATGTTTCTCATACATGCACACTGGTTGTTGGATTGAGTTTATAATAGTTTCTACTCTTCTACACACCCAGAGGTAATTCTATGATTTATGGTAGCTGGTTTGATCCATTTCAACCTATATGTCCATTATTCCTACAAACACAGCATTTAGTGTTTTTTTTCTAACATGGATTGCCAGCTTCTTATTGTCTGCTCTCATATTTAGTTGTTGTGTCTTATATAGGGTGGGGACTGATCAAGACTGTAAGGCTACAGATGGTATAGATAGAGGATGCAGTTTTTTCTTGTCTGTATGTCTTTTCCGGATGTTTCCTTGGGTTCACGGATGGTATTTACAAACAGGCCGGAGTGTTCCAGACGCAACATTTGCAGTGGCCTGAGGCTGACTTTGAAGCTAATTAAATTCTTGTGACCCTCTGTTCCTGATTTTAATGGGATTGAAGCAGAAATGCTGGGCCTTGATTAAAGTGTCCAATCAGAAGGGGGGTGAGTGAGTGTGCGTGTGTTTGTGTGTGTGTGGCGGGGGTGCTGTAAAGAGACACCATTTTTTTTTCGCCTCTGTGCTAAAGGGCCTTTCAGCACTGTTGTTGCCATCATCAGGTCCGGCCTGATTAGCCCCCACTCACGCTGTTCTTTCTGCCAGCGGTGCTCTTGATGCATTCAGAGATGAAGGATGATGCCTGGCCACTTCCTGCTTATAGGAAAATGATGGAGTATGAACAGTAGAAGTGCCTTTTCTTCAGCATGACCTCATCAGGCCCACTCGGAGCATGTGGGGCTCATCGGAGCTAGTAGATTGAGAGCAGCGATTGATGCCTTTTTGCATGTAATCAACTAGCCATAGTTCAGCCCCGCGCAGCGTTGAATTGGGGGTTTGATTGCCAGCGCCGTAATAAGCCGGTAATTATGAATTAATTAGGAAGTTCACAAAGGTGAGTGATCACAAAGTTTTGTCTACCGCTAGTCATAGACATTATTGTTCTGTTCATCCCTCTCTCTACCTCCCTCCCACACTTTCTCTCTGTGCGTGTGTGCATGCGTGTGTTCGCGTGTGAGTGTGTGTGCATGCAGTGTGTGTGTGTGCGCATATGTGTGTGTGTGTGCGTTTGTGAGTATGCATGTGTGCATGTGCAGAGCTTACAGTCCCTACATTACTTGGGTGCCATGGTTGAGTTCATAGTGCCTTGTGATCTCCTTCAGAATGGTTTCCTTAGTGTCTCAAAGCTAGCCCGAAGGCAAGTAGGGTAAACGTGTGGACCAAAGGGAGAACACTTGCCCTCCTGGAGCGCCAAGAGCTTTTATGTAACCGGGCTGCAATGAAGCCAAGCGTTTGAGCTGGGGGGGGGGAAAGGCGCTCTGGAAGGCAGCAAGGCTGGCTAGGCACAGAAACATATGCATGGTCAGAGACTGAGCCAACTCCTAGCACTTGGACACGTTGTGAAGGATTGGGTTGTTGTCTAGCTAGCACTCTGCAAATGAAGACAGAGAGCAGGTATGTCTTCCTTCACATTATACACTACTCACTAAAAGTCTGGGATATTTGGCTTTCGGGTTAAATTTCAGGATGAATTGAACTAAACTAAAATCCACTATAATCTTACCTTGTCAGGTGAATTTAATGTGAGCTCTAAACTTTTGAACGTTCATGTCCGACTTGAAACATTAAATTTGACCCAAAAGCCAGATATCCCTAATTTTTTGTATGTAGTGTATGTCAGCTCTGATTAATCAGGTTACATGTGAAGGGCAATGCTTGCAACTTCTGAGGTCTTCTAGAGACTTGATTCCTGGGCCACTTTACTTCTGAGACAACACATCGGTGCATGCTGCATGATCTCCGGTAAGGCATAGGCGGCCAGAGAGGCTCCATCTGGCCTCCCCGATGCAAACGTGATGTCCGGGTCAGCTCAGCCATGTGGTCCTGATGACCACCGCGCTGCTCTGGCACGGACCGCGCAGGTCCATAAAGCCGTCCCAGGCCATTACCAGGCTAATGCCGAGCAGCGTGCGTCTTATCTGGGCCCACCGCGAGATGAGCGCAGCGGGTGCCAGAGGACCGCTCTGCTGTCAGACGCGGTGCCAGACGCTCCAGAGCTAACGGGCAGATTAGGGGTGATTTTCACAAGCAGAGCAAGCCCAACTCAGCGTAGTGATACACCCCACAAGTGAGAACATAAAGATTGGGTATTTATTTTATTTTGTGCGTGTGCGTGTGCGTGTGCGTGTGCGTGTGCGTGTGCGTGTGCGTGTGCGTGTGCGTGTGTGTGTGTGTGTGGCTATGTGACATAGAGGCATCCTCTCTGTACTCTTGTCCACCTTATGGACTCCATGGTGAAGATAAAGTTATGTAAGCCTAGATGATGGTGCCTCTGTATCATAAGGAACCAAAAGGACTCAAAAATTGTAATATTAGATTATTACATTGTATTACATCTTTCACTTCAGCTTTTCTTCCGTCTTTTTTTTTTAGTCATCGAATCCATTGTCCATTTTTGTAAGACAAAGCAAGGCTGTCTTAATCTAATTGCAGCGATGTCTGTTTGGAAGCAGCTGGTAAAATGTGCATGGAGACAAAGCCCCTTTGATACAATGATCTGCAGATGCAATTAGAGCAGAGACGTATGGCTCACTGTATGTTTTCATTCATGGCGCACGAGTGATTGTTTTCAGTCGGGCCGCAGGAGAAAGAGGAGATGAATGTCGAGAATGAGGGAATGTGGTGCGGGGAGTTCCTCTGCCTCGTGTTTGTTCAGCCATGCAGCTCTGCAACGTCCACCTATTAGAGCAGGGCGAAAAAAAATGGAACATTTTTGTACGCTTGCAAAGTCAACTCATGTTCTGTCTCTCTTTCTCTCTCTCGCTGTCTTTCTCTCTCTCTTCCTCTCTATCTCTCTTTCTCTGTGTCTCTGTAGCAAGGGCATGACACAGAGCTTTTGTTGGTTTTATGACTTTCCATTTCTATTTTAATTTAATAAATACACGGCATAATGCGTATGTAGGAATGCTTTTAATCATTTTCTTTTTCCTTTCTGGGCCCGGGTTCTGGAGTTGCTGGAGCGGAATGAATAATGTATGAAAGGACGAGGTCTTCCAAATTCTATGCATCTGTTTCGTATAAAATGTCTCAGCGTTCGGCCGTCGAAAGGTTCATGCGTTGTGGATACCGGAGAGAAAAAAAATCAGCAGAGCTGTGTGGTAGAGAGATGACCTCATGGGTTCATGGCTTTAAATTGACTCTCAGGTTACAGGCAGTTCACACCACACCTACTTAGATACACACCAGTCGGACTGCACACACACACACACACACACACACACACACACACTAAATGTGTGCATAGACACACACACACACACTTACTCTCACTCGTGCAGACACACTTGCTCTCTTACACTCACACTCACACATACTGTACAGTACATATACACATACACATACATACGTACTACTCACTCACAAACACACACACTCTCACTCGTACCGACACACTCTCTTTCACACTCACACACACACGCACACACACACACACACAGTTGAAATAGAACAGACAGACTTCTGTAGGTAAACACTTACAGTGCGATTACCGAAAGCCTTACCAGTGCAGGTGTGGCAGGAGTGCGGAGGCACACAGAAATCGAATCTCCTTGATAACAGATCGACTGGAAGGTGTGCTTAGCAAATGATTACATTGGCCCCGGCGCGGTCCTTGAGGGGAGATTAACGGCCTGTGTGTTTTGGAGACTGCTGTGGCCGGATTCTGTAGCATTTCTCATCACTAGAAACCCCTCGCCTGTGGCCTGCTAGACAGGCAGGAGCAGGGGCAGGGGTGGGGGCAGGGGCAGGGGCAGGGGCAGGGGTGGGGGATGGGAATTAGGGGGCAGAGACGCATGGCAGTAGTGATGACTGCTGCTGCTGCTATTGCTATTGCAGACTCCTGGGCACAAGGTCTGATATAAAACCAAATGGGCTTCTAAGAGACCCTGAACAATACAAACAGTTCATACACACACACACACACACACACACACACACACACACACACACACACACACACACACACACACACACACACACACACACACACACACACACACACACACACACACATACACACACACATATACACACACACACACACACACACACACACCCACACATTTATCACATACATCTATTATCATAGATACCATCTCACCCACACACATAAGCATCAGTATACACTTAAGCACCATTTTGATTGGAAAGTAGTTCATCCTTTGCCTGAGACTTTCCTAATTTTACCCTTTTCTACCATTTTACACATTTACTTCTCTCTCTCGAATCTCATGAGTGTCCACTGAACTATCAGCTGAAGCCGACAGGTAGTACTGCTGCCACTCTCTGACAATGTCTACATGGTTCATTTCAGCTATTTCTCCTTTCAAATTGTGCTGCTCCCTTCATTCATTCATTCATTCTTTCATTAATTCTTTCCTCCCTTTCTTCCCTCCTCTTTCTCTCCGTGACTCCTGTCCACCTGTCAGAGGTGTCCATTACCTCACTGCCCGTCTCCCTCTGAGCTGTGTCTCACTTAAGGCAAGTGTAGTCCGAGGCAAGCCTTGTCCAGTCTAATCAATGCAGCCCTGTCTGCCTCCCTGCCTGCACGCCTGATTATGTGTCCGTCGGGTGTAAGTTGTACTGGTATGTGGGTCTAGCACGCCGAGAGAGTCGAAACCCTCTCCGCAGGGATCGCTTTCTGCGTTCTTCAGGGAATCTTAACTTCCCTCGCCGCCAATTAATCGATTAGCGCGTTGGCCGAGTTCTTATGGCTCCTTTGCAATTCTGCTTATTCATCTTATCATGGCGTGCTAGTGCACGGTGGGCTATTAAAGCCGGTACAGTCCTCTGAGCCGGTGCCAGTCAAAGTGAGTTATTCAGTTCATTACAATCCCTTTTTACAAGGTTATACCTTTGTGGCCCCAGCACTATTATCAGGCCCGTGACTGCAGAAATGTGTTTTTAATGACATTGTTCCGATTGGATGTTTTATGTAGAGCGCCGTAAGTGTGATGAAACGGCAAATGGTAATGTTGCTCCATGGGTTGACTGGGCTTATGACATTTAGTAAGTTACAGTCCTCCTACAGTGAAAAGAATGTGTGTTTTGGGCTTTTTTTAAACACACACTCCCCCCCCCACACACACACACACACAGACAGACACACACACATACCATTCCTATAGACCCCAGCAAGCTTTAGTCCCACATGGGAGTTCTTCTCCTCTTCTTTCCACACTTACATTTGCTTAACAATTGCTTGGAGGGAGAGAGAGAGAGTAAGAGAGGGATTGTGTCAGTGAGAGTGAGGGAGAAAGAGAGAAGAAAGTGAGGGATAGGGGGAGGGAGAGAGAGTGTGAGAGAGAGAAAGAGAGAGAGAGAGAGAGAGAGAAAACGGGCTGAACTGACAGTTTTGTTTCAGTTTGCACTTTTGTTGTTAGTTTAGACGAGACACGCCCTGATATTTCTGAAAACCCTCTGTTTTCTCAAAATTTCATCAGGGAAACGGCTCATGGAAAAAGTTCAGGAGGGAGCCGGTTGAACCTCTGTGTGCATAGCCATGTTTTATTTAACTCTTTCTCTTGAACTCTTGTGGCAGTCAAGTGTGTGTGTGTGTGTGTGTGTGTGCGCGCGCGCGCGTGTGTGTGTGTGTCTGTTAAAATGAAAATAGTCGTGTCTGCATCTGAAACTAATTAGCCTTCAGTTGATGTGTCGTTTTTTTTTGTTTTTTTTTGACAATCTGCCCTGCCAGCTTTGGGAAGTTTCCCTCCACAGTCATCACGGGTCAGCTTAATGTGGAGACGCAGACGGAGACACAAAACATGTCTCGTTGTCTCAACTCCTCCATTTAAGGAGTGCTGCTGCGCCATTGCTTGTACATGTCCTCTGCAGTTACATTCCTTGGTGAATGGTGATTGTTGTGTTAGTGTGTCCACATGCTGAGTGTTGAAGTTAGGACTGGGGGTCAACTCAGAGATGGCCGAGCTGGTCACAGCACAGCATGGCAGCGCTAGGCTAGGCGGGGTCCGGTGACAGCGGGGTCTGGGGCTGGTGGTGGTAGAGCAGTGTATGCAGCTCAAGCTTTGCCGACAGGCTGTTTTGAGAGCTGTTTCTACTCCAGTGGCCTTGTGCCGGTCCCGCGTCGAGTGGCAAGGGACGGGGGTGCGGGTGTGTGTGTATGTGTGTATGTGTCTCTGTGTGTGTATATGGGGGGGGGGGGGTTCTCCAGCCTTCACGCTGATTGTATAATTACTGTAATGGGAGGTAGCAAGGGGATACGTTCCACATTCTACCCCCTCCTCCCCTCCCCTCCTCTCCCTTCCTCTTCGTCTCTCCATTCCTCCTCCTCCTCCTCCTTAGCCCCTCCACTCCCTCGCTCCAGGACGAGTGGACTGAGAGCCAGTCTGGTCGGCCAGCAGTTTATCCACTCCCACACTCTCATGTTTACTCTTCCACGCCGTCATGGCGGCCATCTGCAGGGACCTGGACCGAGCCTGAGCCTGAGCCCGAGCCTGAGCGCGGCCAAGTCGACCGAGGCGTCCCGCAATAATCCTTCCGTCTATCTAACAGGGTCTTTTGTGTGGACGTGCTCAGGGGGATGCCTCATGACAAAAAGCCCCTCTCGTTGCAACTGTAGGATTTTCTGTGTGAGCCCTTCTAAGAGAGGGCCAGACTGCGGCTCGTCGTGTCCTCCTGCAAGATTTATTTTGTTTTTGTGTATCTTGCTTTGGATGGTTGTTTTGGAATGGTTATTGGATATTTACACATTGCTACGAGCGGTCCTCTCCACAGCAAGACATTCACCTCAAGCATGTGTGAGATCTTGGACTAGATGTGGTGCTTTGTTAAAGCTCTTTGTGCTTAGTCAATGGTGGACTCTGTTTTTGCCAAGATGACACCATTGTTGTTTATTATGTTCAGTGCTGCCCCCACTGGTTCTTTGTTTGGCGTAATAAAGTTATTTGTGTGTGCACAGGGGCCTTCAAGATATGATCTGCCTTTCCTTTTCCAAGGGAAGCACTTTGATGTTTTGTCTCTTTTTGACAACCAGAACTCATAAATATTGTCCCCATAAATAAATATTGTCCCCATAAATAAGTCTTTGTCATGACTTCAGGAGAAGGCCTCTGTCAGGTGGAAGGCAAAGCTTTTGGGTCTGCATGTTCCTCATACAGGGGTCAGTGCAGGTTTCTCAATCAGAGGATCTTGGCTCAAACGAGCTCTCTGCTGCATGTTTGTGGAATGATTAAGACAAATGATACTTGTTTGAGCATTATGTGAAGTTCACTAGAAACCTGAGTCAGAGCATTTTTCTCATTCTTCTCTCTTTCCCCCTCTCTCTCTCTCTCCCTCTCTCTCTCCTCGGTGCACTCTCTCTCCATCCCTTTTTGTGGGGATCTGTGTGTCAGCATTATGCAGATGCAGTCTGCTTAAAATGGGGAGCTTGACTGATGTGTCCCCTTTGTCGTGCACCCCCCCCAAACACACACCCCTGGGACTCTGGCCCAAACCAAACCCGTATTGAACAACTCCGGGTCGGGATTTTCAGGCCCCGCTGAGCTGAATTCAATCACAGCGTTTACTCAAGTCTGGACCGTGAGCCAAGGGGAGAGAAATATATTGAAGTTCATTTGCGATGCACAAATGAATGTAATATCATTTGTAAAATGGGGGACTGCAGTCTCAGCACTTACCGAAAGCAAGCACGGTCATAAAAAAAAAGATGTCGATGAGGGAGTGTGGGCGAAAGAAAGGCGTGGAGATGGATGTGTAATGGGTTCCCCCTTATCCAGGGTCCAATCCATCCTGGCGTGACAGACGAAAAAAGGAGGGAGATCTCGCCAGAAGCTTTTATCTGTAATCTTTCTCCACACGGGGCATCATGTTATTGAAATCCATCGAGAAGCGTAGCGAAGGACAAATCCGCCATCATCGCTTCACGTCCAAACTCTCGGCGCTGAGCTAGCCGTCGGTTCCGTTTCTGATGATTTGTTTTTTGTTCCTCGCCGTGCTATGAATTTCTCTGCAGGGCCGTGGGGACTGGTTTTGAAAAGCACACAATGGTCAGTGTCTCTGGACCATAGTTTTGGGCGTGTATGTGAAATCGCAAAGATAAGGATGAAGGATATTGGTGTTGGGTTGCTCAAAAGAGTGTCAGTGAAATGACAAAAGATAAGGGTGTGTGTGTGTGTATGTGTGTGTGCGCACGTGTGCATGTGTGTGTCTATTCGCACTCCTGTGCCTGCCTGCCGAAATATTGCACTGCTTGGTGAAAGACTCCCCAATTCCAGTGTTGAAAGGGGCCTCAAATTAGCATTAGTGGGGATTGAGGGAACACTGCTGTTCTGGTCCATTTACCTTGGATAAAACCGGCCCAGTCTGCGGCAGGTGGAACACAGTCTCTCCAGAATACAGCATGGCCTCACCTCAGTGCCCCCTATGCCCCCACCTCAGTGCCCCCTATGCCCCCTCGACTGCATCCTGCTTATCGGCTCTCTCATTTGCATTTATATGACTTTGGTGTTTGCCATGGTTCCGTGCCGGCCGGGCCTGTATGAGACATACTTCGGTCAGCCTTTTCTGTGTTTGCGATGTTTTTTTTTTGTTTGTTTTCCGGTCCAGGGTTTTGTGTTGTTGTTTTTCGTTTTCCCCCCGCGCTAGACTTTGATTGCTCTGTTTTGCCCATCTTCATCACCTACCGGCGGACATTTTGATTAGCTGTCAGATCCTGTTAGCGTCCCCAGCTTGGAGAGAGACTGAGGCATTTGATGTGATGTTTCACAGACGGCAGCTCTCATATTGCATCATCAGAAGCTCGTTCAGTTTTTTTTCTTTCTTTTTTTTTTTTCTTTGCCCGCGCTGTCGCGAAGTCGCCAGAGAGCCACCAGTTGTTTTTAATGAGCCTCCAAATGATGGGATGTACCAGAAAATGTCGCTCTCTTCCGGCTTGTCTGATTATATTCAATTGAGCGCCGGCAGTCGGTGGCGGTGTAATGGCGTATCTGGCCCAGTCTGTGCGGACTGTCTGGCTCTTATCAAACTTGGAAGGGGTTCTAGATCGGCCCGATTCGAGCGAGATGCCCTCCGTGGGCCTCCTCCGCAGTTGCCGCTGCCCCTGCTATCTGTTATCTGTCTGGGCTGTGGGAGGATGTGCAGGGGGTGGGGGGGAGGTATGGGGCGTTGGGTTTGTGCGGGGTGGGGGTGGGGCGGTCCGCTCTGTGCGAGAGATAACTTGGCATTTCCTCTTTCTCTCCGCCCTCACCACTCCTCTTCCTCCCCCGCCTCATCTTCCTCCCACTTGCTTGTCCTTGAGTCTCATCTCAATGGAAAGTTGGGAAGTGGAGGCAGAGCATAGCGGGGAAAGGGGCCAAAAGGTGGATTATGTAAAAGTGTGTGTGTGTGTGTGTGTGTGTGTGTGTGTGTGTGTGTGTGTGTGTGCGTGCGCAGTGGGGTTTCACTTTCTCCAGCCCTCACAATTTATTAGTGTCCACCAGTTTGTGCTCCACTGGCTATCCACAGCTGCCCCATACATCCGTCAGATAACGCGAAGGCAGAGGAGGTCCACTACTGTGGAGCAGCTGGCTAGCTCACATTTTTTACATTCAAAAGCGTTTTTTGACAAAAATTGCAGCCTGAGCTCCCACATTCCAAACATGCAGAGCCAGGCTTGGAGTCTGTGGGCAACCTATCCACTTGACTCACCATTCCTGCGATCCCAAGTGACCTGCAATCAGGCTTGAGTGGAGCGATCTCCAAGGCCGAGACTCGGAAGGACGTGTTTTGTCTGGTTGCGGCGGTGCACGTGCGCGTGCCTCTGACTGGGTGAAGCTGTCGTGGGGGGGGGGGGGGGGTGAGGTAGAAAGTCTAGAGACACGTCACCTCAGAGATCCCGAGACTGAGGCTGAGACGAGGAGCCTTGAGATGGCTCCAGCAGCCGAGGCAAAGCAAAGCCAGCCCATTAACTTCCATTAAGTCAGGTACCCCCCCCGCCCTCCCCCTTCCCCTCCCTCCAGAAACATCCACTGGGCTGCTGCCTCGGAAAACTCTGTCTCATCCTCTTCAGCTTCACTGCGTCAGTGAATGAGTAAGGGAGAGTGAGTGTGTGTGTCTGTGTGACTGTGCATCTGTCTGTCTGTATATCTGTTCACTTCTCCTTTAATTATAAACTTGAGTCACCC
Organism: Sardina pilchardus; assembly: GCF_963854185.1. Classification (NCBI taxonomy): domain Eukaryota; kingdom Metazoa; phylum Chordata; class Actinopteri; order Clupeiformes; family Clupeidae; genus Sardina; species Sardina pilchardus. Next base: position 14,419,604 of record NC_085002.1, on the reverse strand, counting down.
AAGAGTTTGAACACTGCTTCAGAGAGACACACTAGACTGCCCACCCTTCAAAAACCCAAACAAAAAGCCTCCCGTGGCTTCTCTTAAGCAGTGCCTGTGATTATCAAACTCTTAATCCACTTGGATTACTCAACCAGACGCTTCTCGTGACGTGCACAGACACACTTTTGGTGCGTCTGATATTCCGACTGATTTGGAACTTGGGATGTCTTTTTTTTTTTCTTGTTTAGTGCGTTTTTCCCATTCTGAATCCTTGAATCCTATGGCGGCTTTCAGGGGGATTGGAAGCCGGATTTCTTCGTTCCCTCCGCACGCGTTTCCCTTTTTGGCGCGAGCGCATCCCATTTCCCCGGGCAGATCACTCTCCCGTCGGCACGAGGAGGCTGTCAGCTGTCGGGCCTCTGCCCCGATTTATTTGACAGATTAATTTCCTGAGTCCCGCCGAGGCACCCCCACGTCACCATGGAGATCTCTCCACGCTCCCCCACATCTGTGTGATCCATCACGCTCTTCCCTCCGCACTTACGTGCCTGTGTGTGTGTGTGTGTGTGTGTGTGTGTGTGTGTGTGTGTGTGTGTGTGTGTGTGTGTGTGTGTGTGTGGCGATGCTCCCATGCTGCGCACAGTGGCAGGAACATTGAGAGATGTAGTCTCGGGGCCCAGGACAAAAAAAATTCTGATCGATCAAATATGTTAGAAAAGTTGTCCAGTGGGACTTTAAGCCTCATCAGAAGGACTGATGAGTATTTGTTGTTTTTGGGAACTCTGCTGCATGCATCAGAGGGAGCTCTGAATATCTCACTAGATGGATGCTCACTTCATTTTTGTTAAGCAGATATGTAGAGCTCAATCAGAACCCAACATTTCAGATGAGGCAGAAATCAGAGGTTACCTCTGTGCTAATGATGAAATGAAATGTATTCTGTTTTTATTGGATATTCAATGTAATCTTCTCACACAACTTTTGGTTTTTCAGGGCAATGATTGATATGAGTAGGCATTCATTCACTGAGATATGTACTTATTCATTCACAATCCAGCTGAAGATGGAAGAGAGAGACCGCAGTGTCTGAATGTATTTTGTGGTGGAAAAATAGCCAAAAATTACTCGAATGCTAATTGTTCTCTTTTTTTCTCTCTTCTTTTCCATGTCTGCTCTCCTGCCTGGCCTTTTGACGTGACCTTCTGTTCCAAAGGTAAGAAAGCTTGAGCCCCCAGAGGAGCGGAGGCCAGATATGGCACGACTTTAATTAGCTCAGTCATGCTTTCTCCTTCCTATTGCTTATCTAAATGAGTTGGAGATACCGCTAATCCTTACTGTTTCCGATGGAGAGGCCCTGTGTAAATGACCGAATCCTTCAGACCGCACCGCCACCCGGACAACTGGTGTAGATTAGGAGAGTGCCCGCTGTTATTCTGTTTCCCTCGAAGTTGTTCCCAGAAGGTGTGTGTGTGTGTGTGTGTGTGTGTGTGTGGTACTAGATAGCTGATATTGGAATCTGCATGGTGGTGTGTGTGTGGTATTGGATAGCTGATATTGAACTGTAAATGGTGGTGTGTGTGTGAGTATGGGCATGGCTGGTAGAGGGGGAAGGTGCATTAGTCGTGGGGGGTTGTGACTGTGTGTGTGTGTGTGTGTGTGTGTGTGTGTGCGCGCTATGGGGGGGATGCTGCTCCTGCATACCAGAGTGCTGACAGCGTCTCCGTCTCCGTCCCTATGAGTGGAACCCCGGTGGCTGAGCTCTGAGCACTGAGCTGAAACCCAGCTGCCAGCCGCTGTCGTAAATGAGCAGAGGACATTATCTCTAGCCCCGGAGGCAAAAAGCCCCCCCCCCCCCCCCCCCCCCCCACCTCCACCCCCCTCAAAGGGCCACCGCGCTGCTCAGGGGGCTGCCACTTCCTCCACCATTAGGGCCCCACTAGCGGGCACCGGTGTAAAACAATGCCCCTGGAATTTCACTGGATTGTACACTCACACACTCACGCACATATTATGTACATGTATGGTCCTGTACATAAGCTGATTTGGTAGAGCAGAAATAGCAAGATGGCATTGCTTAGACAGAGAGAGAGAGAGAAAAGATAGATGACAGATGGACTTTTAATGTCCTCTTGTCTGCTCTGAGCTAGCAGAGAGGCCTTGCTGCGCTCTCTGGGAGGTTATCGTGTGTGTGTGTGTGTGTGTGTGTGTGTGTGTGTGTGTGTGTGTGTGTGTGTGTGTGTGTGTGTGTGTGTGTGTGTGTGTGTGTGTGTGTGTGTGTGTGTGTGTGTGTGTGTGTGTACAAAACAGGGACAGGAGAGGAAGGAGGTTGGTGGTCTGGCCTGGGAATGTAAAGTGTGTGTGTGTGTGTGTGATGAGTGAAACAGGGCAGGAGACTCTTCAGCAGCTGTTCTGGAGACCAGTCAGCACATCTGTGTGGCGGAGGGCAGAGAGAGAGAGAGGAAGAAAGTGATGGAAAGAGAGAGAGAGAGAGAGAGAGAGAAGGAAGGAAAGAGAGATAAAGAGAGATAGAGCCCTGGGCTGGAGCAGTGCCAGCAGGGCTCAGGGCAGGCAGCCTTCCAGTGGCATCTGGAGGAAACCAGAGCTCCTATCCTCCACCCCAACCCACCCCATCTCCACCCCTCTCCACCCCCCAGAGAACACGGTCGCGCAGGGCCAGGGCCCCCCCTCACTCTGGGAAAAAGACACATACACACACACACACACACACACACACACACACACACACACACACACACACACACACACAGAGAGACCAGAGGACAGGAGGCCTGTCACACGCTCCGGCTCAGCTTGTCCAAATGAGCAGACACGAGGGAATGAGCAGTCAAGGACCGAAGAGACCGAGACTGAGACTGAGACTGAGACTGCCACCGAGCGTGAGTGACAGCCGGAGATGGGATCGGAGGACGGAGAGAATAATGAGCGCAAAGAATTAGTGAGCGAAAGAGCCAGAGGTAGTGACTAAGACAGAGAGAGAGAGAGAGAGAGAGTGTAGAGAGATACAAGAATGATCTGGAAGGAGCAGGGAGAGAAGGAAGAGAAGGAGGAGGAGTTGGGAGGGAGGGAGGGAGGGAGGGAGAAGTCCTTAGAGGAAGCTGCTCAGTGTCGCTGCACATTTGCAGCCAAGAGAGCCGGCAGATAAAAGATCATTAAGTGCTGATAGGGGCAGAGAGGATCCACCTCCCTAATGCCATCTCAATAAAACATATGAAGCATAGCAGAGGGGCCAGGCATATATAGCCTCCCCTTATTCTCACTCCCTCTCTCTCCCGCCCTCTCTTCTTCTCTCTCTTCCCTTCTCTCTATCCCTCTCTCCCTTCCCCTCTCTCCCTCTGCCTCTCCCTCTCCTCTTCTCTCTCTCCCTCCCTCTCTTCTTCTCTCTCTTCCCTTCTCTCTATCCCTCTCTCTCTTCCCCTCTCTCCCTCTGCCTCTCCCTCTCTCTCTTCTTCCTTTCTCTCTATCCCTCCCTCTCTCTCTCCCCTTTTCTCTCCCCCGCTCCTTCCACCTCTCCTGCTCCTGCTGCTGCTGGTGGTGGTTGTGGTACTGTATGTGCGTGTGATGAGGAGACATTATCTTGAGGGATGTTTATGGCCGCGTGCTGTGCCCAGGGCAGGTGGGGATTTCGGCGTGTCAGAGGGGAGGCGGCTGGCGGCTGCTCTAATGGGCGCCGTTCGTCAGCCCGGGCCACTGCCTTATGGACCCTTACAAGAGTGCTGCTTAATGGATGGCAATGGAGGGCATCTCTCTCTCTCTTTTTCTCTCTTTCTCTCTCTTTCTTTCTCTCTCTCTGACTCTCTCTGACTCTCTTTTTTTGCTCTTTCTGTCTCATGCATACACAGACATGCACACACACACACGCACACGCGCACACACACACACACACACACACACACACACACACACACACACACACACACAGACACAGTGCTGGTGTGCAGTTGAGGCGGGGCGAGCATGTTTTGTTTGTGTGTTTCGTTCCTTTGTTTGTGTGTGTGTGTGTGTGTGTAGTGTTTGTTGTTTCTGCCACTCACCAAATGTGCTCAGTGCGCTGGCAAGTGCAGATTAAAGTGTTTACACTTCTCATCCGTACCCCGTCGGACTAATCCCCCGGCGGTGCCGGGGAACGCACTCAGCCGGCCATCCGTCCGGCCGCACTCCCGCACAAAGATCACATTTTCATTGGCTTAACCAGACGGGCAGATGGTGCTCTAGTGTCCGTGCTGTCCGAATGTATGGACAGGTCACTGGGGCGCATCGGGGTTAACACACACTGAAAGAGGAGTGATGGTAGGGTCAATGTTGGAGTTAGTGTTAGGGTCAGGGTTAGGGTAAGTTTATGGTGAGGGCTTAATGTTCAGGGATTGTTATTACAGTATGTGCACAGGCCTATCCGAGAATACATGAGAATAAAATAATGAATGCCCGAAAGTTAAAAGAAAATACAAAAGACATACGGTAAGACAATAAAAAGGATGATAAAAGCAAGAAATTCAATGCAGGTTAGGTTAGGGCTAGAGGGTAAGTGTTTGTGTTATTGTTCGTGTTAGGGTGATAATTAGGAGGAAAAGAAGTCATAGAGTTGTGGAAGTGGAGGACTGAATGTGGATTCAGCTCTGGATGTTTTGGGACGGTTCTGACTCCCAACAGAGGAAGCCCGTGCCAGATGGAGCCATAGCATAACAGCAGCATTATCTTGCCCTTTGAGTGTGTGTGTGTGTGTGTGTGAGAGATGTTGCCCCTTGTCGTCACACGGTCATAAATACATGCTTATAAAATCACCCTCTTTTTCCCCTACATTGGGCTAAATTTGCCTGCTCCAGTTCAGTGAGCTTTGAGTGCTTGTCATGCAAGTAGTGGCATTTGCACTGTGACTGTGTGTGTGCGTGTGTGTGTGAGAGAGAGAGAGAAAGAGAGTGTGTGTTTGTGAGTGTATATGCCCATCTTTGTCAGCGGTAACTGCTCCACATTTGTGAATTTTCCTAATGACGGGCCGATACAATTTAATGTGCAGTGTGAGGGGGCAGATTGTGTTGCAGCATGATGAGTAGTTGCACTGCACTTTGCTGTAATTTAGGAGAAATGATTAATGCCTGGCACGCACTTTGTTTACCGGCTGTGTGCGCGTGCGTGCGCACTTGCACATCCTTGGGAATACTGAGAAGTATATAGTATATAGTATATAGAAGCAGACCAATTTGTAGTGTGAGAATTTGATGGCAAGTGCCAGGAAACCATTTAGACACAGAACATTGAACTGTGCATGATGGACTGAGCATTATATAAGGGTGAAATCATGCATGGGATAGGAGGAGAGAAGTTGCCATGCTGCTGCATGCATTCAGACGGAAGTTCTTCATTTGTTTCATTTCATGAGGCTTAGGATCAACATTCATCCAGACAGTCATTCATTTCCCTGCCCTCCCCCCATTCCACTGTATGGATGTGTGGAGGCATGCCTCTTTGCATCTCTTTAATGCACACATCCTGGTGGGGGGATGTTCAGTCAGTGCTAAGCCTCCTGCTGGACAGATATGGATACTGCAGTTGTATGACTGGGAGTTGATAGTTTTTTTCATGCTTTGCCCCTCATTTTGTGTTGTACACATACCACTGACCACTGAACAGTGCTCTGGTCTAAGAGCTAGTGTAAAGCATTGAAGCCTGTCGCTAGTCAACCACATGGCCTCAGTGACTCTTACCCTACAGTCACTTTAGCTACAAGGGACAGTGACTAAGCAGCAGGCTTCCATTCATCTTCAATAGGAGACCATTTTCCGACAACAAGCGACGAGCCTTGCCTTTACCGTGAACAAGGCAGGGCCAAAATAGACAACAAGCCTGTTTTGTGTCAATACCGATTGATGTGACAAGGTGACTGCCAATCGGATTGATGTCGACATGAGAGAAAGAAAGAGAGAGAGAGAGAGAGAGAGAGAGAGAGACTGTGGATTTCAATGCCAAGTGTTCATGGCAGTGACTTGAGATGCCAAACGAGTTGATGGTACTCAGGAGTTATTTCCTGTCGGAGCCTCTCGTCAGGCGCAAAATAATACAACTTGTGCTGTGTTTAATACATCTCTATGTCCAGATAGGAATGCACAACTTGTGGTGTTTTTAACACATTGCCTTTGTTATACTGTGTACACTCTTACAACAAATGTGTTGAAAATAACACAACTTGTGTTTTTTTTTAAATGCATCTCTTTATCCAGATAGGGACAAAAAGATGGGGATATAGGGAACACAAGTTGAGTCGTTTCTAACACATTGCTTTTAAGAGTGCAGTGTCACATATTGTGGACCTCAATAAACACACACACACACACACACACACACACACACACACACACACACATTCCTGGTGTCATTGGTTCATTCAAAGGTATTTTCTCAAGCTGACTTGTAGTGCGTGTGTGCGTGTGTGCGTGCGTGCGTGTGTGCGTGTGTTGTGACTTGTATAGATGTTTTCGTGCTGAGATGTTCTGTTCCTCTATCTCACTGTTCATTCCCATAAAGAGGCAAACTCCTTCACACAGAACGGTCAGTCCTCTGAGACAGCATGATCTCCAGAGGCCCAGGTCCTGCCCAGCACTAAAGGGCTAAAGCGGTCACGGAGACCGGTCTCTCAGTTCTGCTTCTGGTTTGGAATGAATGTCTGTCTGTGTGTTTTCTGTCAGTGTTTTTGTCTGTGTGTGTGTGTGTGTGTGTGTGTGTGTGTGTGTGTGTGTGCGTGTGCGTGTGCGTGTGCGTGTGCGTGTGCGTGTGCGTGTGCGTGTGCGTGTGCGTGTGCGTGTGCGTGTGCGTGTGGGAGGTGGGCTGGGAGGGCAGTGGAGAAGGGGGGATGATTTTGTATGGAGACATGTGCATGTTGTCAGCACTAGCCAGAGTGTGTTTATACATACACACGTACACACACACACACAGGCCTCCTCAGTGCAGATAGTGCTGAAAGTCATCCCAGCAAAGCCTGCTGTCTGCTCTGATGACCACTTTATGAGTAGGAATCTGGCACACACAAGCTGAATCAGTAAGTCCTGTGACCGGAAGGGTAGTGTGTGTATGTGTGTGTGTGCGCACTGCAGGGAAGTCCTGTGGGCCAGTGAGAGAGAGACTGTTATCTCAGGACATGGTCAGAGGTGTGTGTGTGTGTGTGTGTGTGTGTATGTGTGTGTGTTTGTGCCAGTGATCTGTGGGAATCCGCTGTCTTTGGAACCGTGTAAAGTGTGTCAACCTCTAAGAGATTGGGTGGGTGCCTAAGCCCCTCAATATGACATATGTGTTTGCATCCATCCCTCGCTCCCTCTCTCTCTCTCTCTCTCTCTCTCTCTCTCTCTCTCCCTCTCTGTTTCTCTGTACCTATCCCTCCTTCCCTCTCCCTTCCCTCTTATGTCATCATCAGGCCTGGCTCCGTGCTCCACCAGTGGAAAGTAGGGCTGGGTGGAAGGAGGCTGGCCGCCCGTGCTAAAATTAGACCCTGGCAGATGTGGTTTGCTGGAAAATGGAGTGTCCCCTCCCTCTCTTTCTCTTTCCTTTTCTCTCTCTCTCTCTCTCTCTCTCTTTCTCCTTTCTCTCTCTCTCTCTGCCTGATCGAACATCCCGCCTCTTTCTGACTCAGCAGTCTCTCCACAGGAAACTGGGTCAGGCACGTTCGCTCCTGAGGTCATGCTATGCCTGAACCGGGGGAGAGGGGAGAGGGGAGAGGATGTGGGTTGGATGAAGCGGGACTGGTCAGTCTGGGCCAAAGATTGTGTGTGTGTGTGTGTGTGTGTATGTGTTTTATTCCACCACCTACTCTCACCGAGCCCCAGATGTCAAAACAAGAGGTTAAGATGAAGGTGAAGCTCTTGCTGGCCAACGCAGACCACCAATGCAGTTTAGAGGAGCGGAGGAAGTGCTCTCGGATGAACGCGCTGATTGGTTGAGGACAAAAACAGGAAGTCATCGGGCGAGATTGTCAGATGGTGCTGCTCTGAAGTGGTTTGCACCATCCCTGCACCCAGCCCCCACTCTCCCTCCTCGTTGCTGGGTGAGGCTAACCATTCAGGGCGTTAGCAGGCACCACAGTTAGTCACTTCATTAAAATTTAACTTTGCCCACTGTTGCACCCGCCTCTGTCTGTTTAGAGTTTGTGTGTGCCTGGGGAATTGGAGCACATGTGAGGATGCATGTCAGTGAAGCTTAGAGGCTGCCTGACCTGACTCTGGAACATAAGAGCCGACATGGAGCCTGTACAACTCATACACACACACACACACACACACACACACACACACACACACACACACACACACACGTACACACACACACACCCCCTTGCATACACGCACATACACACACACACACACACACACATCCACAGACACACACAGATCTTAGTCTGACCTGACACTGCACATAGGAGTTTGCCTTTGCTCAGAAGCACAGAAATGGCCTATGGTGAGGGTACATGTGCGTGTACACAGTCACACACATGCCATCAGTAATCACCACCTTTAATCCTCTCTGTCTACAGTTAACAGTTTGCCCTATTAGATTATGGTTAGTAAGACCATCGCTCTATCTCCTTGACCCCCCCCCATCCCCCCCCCCCCCCCACACACACACACACCCCGATAATTTAATGAACTTTAGGGATGAGTGCCATCAGTGCAGAGAGGATTCTGCCACTCAGCAAGGGCAATCCAATCTCCCATCTCCCCTCCCCTCCCCTCCTCGCCTCCTCGTAACTCACACGTCTGCACAAACAACTTCCCTCGATCTTCCTCGTTATTCAGCGCCCGCGCGGCAGTAATTATGATAAGTAGCCAGACCTGAGCAGAGTCCCCTTGATAATAATGCAGGTGATGTGTTATTGCTGCTCTCCTACACAGCATGTTCTGAATGACATTGAGGACACGCGCCCCCTAGTGGCCTGTGCTGTGCTCTTTTCGTTTGAAGAAAAAAAAAAAAGTCTCGTCTTCTCCCTCCACTGGTGCCAGCGCTGTCGGAGTCTTGAGTTTGCTCCGTCGAAAAGGAAGCGCCGTCCTTCAGGTCAATCTGAAAGCGGCGAGGCTCCGCACTCACAATAATTAGCTCGGGGAGGTCCGCATCAGCAGAAACCGGCGGCGCTGGACACCGATGAATGGCAGAAGTGCCCCCCCCCCCGGTGCCATAGCAGAGGCTGGCATGAGGCCACACACGTAGCAGAGAAGAATAACACCAATCTTCCTCCTCCTCCTCCTCCTCCTCCTCCTCCGCCGCCGCCGCCGCCGCCGCCGCCGCCGCCGCCGCCGCCGCCTCCTCCTCCTCTTCCTCTTCTCTTGTCCTACTCAGTGCCAACCCCTACATCGACTGGCGGTGAGGGGGCTTCCATGGCGTTTTTCCTCCTCCTCCTCCTCCTCCTCCTCTTCCTCGTCCGTATCTCCCCCATAGACTCGTAATGAGGGGGTTACTTGTATGAGAACGGCAGGGTGCTGCTAGCCCAGTGTGAGCTGTAGGCCCTCATCAAGCAAAGCCTGATTAAACAGCAGTGGGGGCTGATCTAGTCACCGGAGGGAGCGGGAGGAGCGGCGGAGGGGGACAGAGTGACAAACAATGGGTCTGAGGCGCAGACTACAGAAATGTCCTTAATGAAGCGTGTGTGTGTGTGTGTGTGTGTGTGTGTCTTTGTGTCTTTGTCTTTTAGGTGAGTCGGTATGGTGTGTCAGTACAGGAGTGACTTCCAGACAGCCAGACAGACATAGGTTTTTGTGTGCTTAGAGGTGCTTTGATGTAAAGCAGAGTACAGACTCACACACACACACACACACTGACATATCCCTTGTGATGCATCACCAAAGACGAAAGACAAACAAAACAACAATAGAAGAGGTGCAGTTTAATATGCAGGTGTCATTGTAGGAGTGGTTGCCATGGTGGTAGTAGTAGTAGCTGTGTGGATGGAGGAGTAATAGGGATCTCTCTCTCTCTCTCTCTCCCTCCATGTCACCTGGGAGCCCTGATCAGCCAGTGTTGTGTTGAGGAACTGAGTGCTGATCTACAGTGCCTTGTTTAGGGTGCAATGGTTGGCCCACTTACAGGAAGCCATGCCATTGATCTCTTTACATGCACAAGGGAGCTAAAGAATCAGTCACATGACACATGCTACCTAGCATGACACATTGACAATCTTGACCTGGCGTTCAACGGCCCCGTAGCTTCCTTGGGAGGCTTTTAATGTAGCTGCACCAGTTCTATCGCCTGCTCCAGCATCAGATAATCACCTCTTGTGTGTTCTGTTGTGCTTCGGGTTGTGATGAATGCCTCGTTCCCGGCCATGCCTTATGCCTTCCTTATGAAAAAAAAACCCTGCTGGGGGAAGGCATGTACGGTCCAGCTGTGGTCTGCAATTAGCGTGGCCGTCAGGGTGGCGGGGCGGCGGCCTGGCAGGACGGGACGGGGGCCAGCTGATCTGCGCTAATGGGGATTTGGAGCCGTGCTAATCAGTTAGCCGCAGCCTGCCGCAGAATGGCTTAGCCACAACAATCAATACTGCCGGCATTAGCTTGGCCAAATCCCCCGTATTCGCCAGGTTCCAGACGAGATTGATGGGCGTTAAGTTGACCAAGGCTCTGCAGTGATCTAATGACCCTTACGGTTTGGGGAGAGAGAGAGAGAGAGAGGGAGAGAGAGAGAGAGGGGGAGAGAGAGAGAGAGAGAGGGAGAGAGGGAGAGAGCAGGCGAGTTAGTAATGAGGCTGGGTAGTAATGCCTGTTGGTGATTGCACCTTGGAAATATCACTTTAAAGATGTGCTACCACCTTAATGGCTTGCAATTTCATTACACTTTTGAAATTTGCTCAGTAGTGAAACACATATTTCTTTCTAAAAAAAGTGAACTTTAATATTAATGAGTATGTACTATTTTTGACTTCCCTGGACTCCGTTTGTGCTGTTGTGGTGTCTGCAGAGCTGAATTGTTCTCCTTTCTTTTTTTTCTTTTTTTTTGTACTCTGAGTGCAATCTCATCAAGGAAGGAATATCAATAAGGCCATTCTTGATGAATATTAGCACTTATTTTGCTCCATCAGGGCTCTGGGCAGAGACGCCGCTATAACTCTTCAGCCTGCGCGGTGGCCACGGCCCAAAGGTGTTGCCTCGATTTCATAAGCTGTAAATTTCTTAAACGATGATGATAAAACGCTCATAAAGCGCTGAATAATTATGTCGTACTTTATTGTCGGCAATGACGAGTCACTCACTCGCCTGGCACCCAGATGACTTGTGGTCGAGCTCTGATGACTTTCTGAGAAGCGCACAACAGGCCGTTTCTCCCTGCTGCCATTTTTTCCCCTGTCCGTATCCTCCGTGGATCCTCCTTCTGTTCTCTTCTTAATAGAATCTTCTGATGTTCCTTTCTAGATTGCGGTAAATAGTTTGTTTACATCTGCTGGATGTAGTTTTTGCGAAAGCATCGTTACATTTTAGTGTGTCGCTACAACACAACACATTCACACACATACAGTACACACAGGAAAATGCCACTGATGTTATTCCAATTGTTGAGGGTAATTGACACAAATGAATCACCAGCACCGACAAGCACACACATATAGACGCATGCTGATTTGTTTGCTTTTTCTCTCAATATCTCTATCTCTCTCTCTCTCTCTCTCTCTCTCTCTCTCTCTCTCTCTCTCTCTCCTCCTTCCCTCCTTCTCTCTTTGTTCCAGTGCTCTTGTGGCCTATGTGCTCTCCCCATTTCCCCAGTGCTTAGTTCAGGCCTGGGTAAATGACACTTGTATTGGATCCCAGCTGTATTTCTCAAATGAATCCTGGGAAGCATATTTCTGTCAGAGCAGCTGAAATCGATAAAAGCAATCTCAAACCTAGTAAACATTTCCCCTTGCCACGAAAGATCTCGCCATAGTCAGCCATTTTTTGTTTTCTTTTTGCGTTGTTTCTTTGGAGGGGTGGATGCCCCCCCCCCCCCACACACACACACCACCACCACCATATGTTGTCTGCCATTTAGTGATCTGGGGGTGGCTGCTATTATTTACAGCATATTTCAAGGCACGATGTCTGCTGTCACAGTCTCAAGTTTGGGTATGGTTGCTGTAATTTCACCTAAAAGCCTGCGTACAGCCACAGTGCTGTCGTCAAAGCCACTCATTGACTATTTAAAAAGCACAGCTAGGACTTGGTTTGTGGCATCCACAGTATTGCTTTTATTTGACTGCTTTATTTAACTGCGATGTGGTAGCCTATTGATTTTAAGTGCAATGAAAGGCAATATAATTGTTCTCATAGCTGATTGAATGTACGGCCCATTTTATGTAGTTTGTATTTGATTCTAGAGTGAGTGTATGACGGTACACTTTTTCTTGTTATCTTTGGTGGTAACTGCATTTTTAGTATGTTATATAAAGATTTGGTTGGGTTTAATTGGGTAAAGGAAAATGTTGTAGATGCTTTTTTCAGCTAAATTAACTGCATTGCATTTCAGTTTTTTCAGTCAGAAGACAAAAGCAGAAACATAGTTTTATTGTCACATTGGTACAGGCCAGCCATTCATGCCTGTTTAAATGCAACCAACTGTTGGCCAAAGTCCTGTCTCATCTGATCAGAAGCTAAATAAGAAATGAGTCGCCTCTGCTTGTGAATGTTCTCTGTGTTGACGGTGATGACCAGTAGGGGGCGTCTCCACTGCCTCCATGCTCCGCAGGGTAGCTGTAGCGCTGCTCCCGACTGCCGTTGCCGTGGCGACGGAGCAGCCGTGTGTGACGCAGGCAGATGAGGTCTAATGAGGAGGAACGCAGAGGGCAGTGTTGAGCTGAGAGAGAGGCCGAGACAAGCTCCGAATCCCAAACAGTCACAGAGACACGGCTGCACACACACACATACACACACACAGGCAGACAGACACACACACACACACACACACACACACACACAGATGCAGAGATACACATTTATTGCTCTTATTGTCAAGCTCAGCTATGGGGAATAATGGGACCCATTTGCTGCTCCTTTATAATGTTGAGCGTGTACTGAATGTACTGGACTCCCAGGCTAGCCCTGGTCTAAGGCAGCACGGGGCATGTTCTGTTCCTGCATACTTTCTGAGTCCTGTGGCTTTGGATCCTCAGTTATGATGCACGCATTTTCATAACAGTTTGTAGCACAATGCCTAGTATGCTTGGTCCAGTGTGCCTGGCTTGGGCTGGGTCAAGTGGTTACTACCCCCCTCTAAGCTCTAAACCATGTTATCATACTGCAAACATGCGTCTTTGCTGAAGCGCTGTGCTAGTTTTCTTCCTCCTGGGTCTGAGCTGCGGTATTGTGTTCTCAATGAGTAAACAGATGTACCAGTACTTGCAGCTCCGAATTAGGAGAGACATATCCGCTGGAAACATCTTTTAGATGCTGATTGCAATAGGCTTGCAATGGCACCATGCAAATGATAACGGATGGTTCATTGTGCAAGATTGTTCTCTGTAGCAGAGGTTCTGAATTTTCCCATATAGCATTTTGTTGTGATTGTACTTTTGCCCACCTTCTCTTGCCGTGGCCTGTGGACTGGATCTCAGTGTGGAGTTTGTTACGCTAAATGTGTTTTTGTTCATTTATGTGGTGTGTTTGTTGGCCAGGACACCATGGCAGAACGAGAAAAGCAAGCTCTCATAAACGTCTGTGTTATCGATTAGCAGGGGCCTTGGCTGTGCTTTCTCACTTTGATGAGAAATCCTCTCATTAGCTCACAGTAAACACACCAGAGGTCTTGATGCAGGCATGTGTGTAAGTGGGAATGTTTTTTTTTCTTCCTGTTTTTAAATGGTGGTAATGAAGGCCACGCTGCCCAGTGTTTAACACCACCAAACCTCCCTGATGCCGGGGCTTATTGCCTTGATGAGGGGCAGACAACTTAAGCCCTCTACGACGCCTCCCGTCAGAACCCGGAGAGAAGCTTCCTCTTTTCTGCAGAAACTTGTCCTTGGTGCGGCCATTATGAATCTATAATACTGGATCCACTGTCGGCATGTTAATACTCAGCAGAGACTGCACCGTAACACTTGGGGGGGAGGAGGGGAGAGAGGGGGGGTGAGGAAAGAGAACAACTGAATGGAAACATTACAGACGTTACCCAAACTTGTCTCACAATTTGCAAATCTGTCAGTTCCCTTGTTTTTTTTTCCTCTCTCTCTCTCTCTTCCCTCTTTTTTTCCATTGAGGCAGCCCAGAAAGGAAAAGCGAGTTTGCGTAGCATTCATGGAGCTGGGGTGGATTTCGGCGAGATGTGAATGTAGGCCTTGTCTGCAGCTGAGTGCCTAAGCAGCGCGGCGTCTGAGCCCGACTGACAGCCTCTTTGGTCTCGATTTGAGGGAACCGTCTGATCCACTAATCTCCTCTGTAGAACTTCACTTTTATACGTTCAACCATTTTCTGTTCCGCTGCAGTCTCGCTCTCTCTCTCTCTCTCTTTCTCTCTCCCTCTCTCTCTCTTTCTCTGTCTCTTTTTTGCTGTCTTTCTGCCGTTTTTTCTTTCTCTGTTTCTTTCTGTTTCTCTCTCCCTCTCTGTCTCCCCATCACATATTCTGGTGGTTTTGTGCACACAGTCTCGGCTAATCCAGCTCAGTTCAACTGTCCATATGTGATGCCCCCCTACATCGCAGGGAAGCTTAAAAAAAAATCTCTGTCAGGTGGAGGCAGTTTGGGGGAAATTTGCTCTCCAATTATCTCCATGAGCTGGGATTTTCGTGCAGGGGGGACCAACTGCCCCCCCACCCCACCCCGCCCCCCCTTTCTGAACCCACAGAGTGCCCATAAATTATCTGGGTTAATAGAAGTCCCATCAGGATAATCAAGCCATAAAGGTCTTATCAACAGTCATGGAGGTGCTTCTACCATGCGTCCTTTGTGACTTGTCTTCTGAGCTTGTGCAGGCGTGGGACAGGAAATCCTCTTACTTTTTGGGGCGGGGGGATTATATGGGCAGGTGACATAAACTTCGGAGTTTGTGGAACAGAGAGAGAGGAAGTTTTACGAGCCACAGTTAGCAAGTGAGCAAACAGGAATCCGTGCCTTAGCGACTCCAGATTTGCTGAAGACAAGTAGTCAGCTTATTCCCAGTGCCGGTGTGGGGTTCTGCACTCCTCAGCAGAAAGCCCCAGAATTGAAAAATGGCTTCACAAGGCCTCAGGTCTTGTCACAGTCATTACCGGGCACCCATTAACAAGCACTTTTTGTCATTAGAAAAAGCTCCTCTGAACATTTTTTCCCCCCCATCTGTGGTTGGCTGAGGTGACAAATTTGCCAGAGAAGGTGTCTGGCCAGCTTTCCCGCTCTGTAAGGGAATCCTGCCTAATCACAAACACATCTCCCACAGGTGTCTAATGCCACTGCATCTCCACAGTGCAACACTTTTTTTTTCCGATTTGGTGCCTCTTGCCATGAAAATGGCCTTAGGCACTGACATAGCATGATACCGTGACTACCTCAGACAGCTGTGAAAAAAACAAATCAACCGAGCCTAGTTTCGGTAGAGAGCACAATGAAAAGTCTGTTGTCGTTACCAGATCTCCAAATCTGAAAAAGAACGGTTCTTTACTACCATTTTTCTAAACAATTGTTTTGTCATTGAATGTGAAATGCCGAGCTATATCCCAAATTGAATCTGAGGCAATGTCGAGACTAAACTGGTGTTCTCAATGAAAGCCCACTTATCTAGTGCATGATAAAGAGGCTTCTCACTCTGAGCAAGGATGTTTATTTCTTAACAGCTCTGTCAGACTGTGATAAGTGTCTCTTTTAGGGAAGGACTGCTGTGTCAGTTTTCATTAATCTCTTAGACTGTCACTGAATGAATACTTCCAAAGTCTGAACATCTCTTTAGGTTGATTTTGTAGGTTATTGTGGGTATACGTATGTTAATTTAGTTTACACAGTTTCATTTAGTTTGCACAGTTTGTCAGGCATAATATGTCCTCTCCTCTTACAATGTGTCCAGAAGCTTTTATAATATTCTTAACTTCTTGACAACCTTGACTGATCATTAGCAATGCTATTTTTAGTCTGTACAAGCTGCTAATTTTCCTCTATTTCTGCCCATGGTATTCCATTCTCCCTTTGTGAATGTGCACACCCAGCTAAAGTATAGTTTAGACAGTGCCTAACTAAGCCATCAATTATGCTTTACTATGAATGTAGAAGCTTTTGTTGGATGCCTTTTGTGAGGGGCGGAACATTTTTGCAAAATTTTTACAGCGTGCTTTTTTTTTCCTGTTACAGTCAAAGGGCTGACTGATGGTCCCTGAAAGATTTGCATTGCCACCATCTTAATGCTTAAAAGACTTAAGTGCTAATGTGAGCTGATCTGCGTCGTTGTGCGTCTTCGAGTTGGAATCACAACTAGCAAACCTGTTTCAGGGATTAAAATGCAGCAATATTCTCGCTGGTTGCTGCAGCCATTACTTTAGCTCCCAGTGCCGAAGCATTTCATTGTGGCCGAGAGGTCTGGGCTTGTTTGTGGCTTGCCAATCCCAGAGGAAGAGAAGTGAGGGCACATCGAATGGCCTTCTTCCACCCAAGCCAGTCTGCACTCCTGAACTTGAGGCTGATAGATATCGACAACATCGATTATGGTTTGGGATACAGCACTAGAACATAATGAATGTCCATACAATCCATGGTCAAGGGATCTTTTGTTTTCAATCCCACACTGACTCCAGACCATTTAGAGTGTAGCCATGAAACGTCTTTGTGCAGAGTTTGAGTTGTCTATTGATGTAAGATGATGCAGTTAGTTCACACCTCTAAGAAGAGCAGGGTTTTTTTTTTTTTTTCGATGATGGGACAGGGAATATTATCCATGCAAGTCCAAATGTCACAGATTCAAAGCAATCTCCACTCTCAGGTGGATGGGTTCAAAAGCCAGAAGCAGAGAGAAAATAGCTTTCCTAAACTATTACCGTGGTGACTGTGAAAGAGGCTGTGATGGCAATAATCTGTGACATGTGGTCATGTCAATTTGTTTTGTTTCGTGGCCTTGTGTTACAACCTTGTGTTTCCCCTGTACAGCAAAAATGCCATTTAACTGAGCCAGATGGATGAGCGTTATTTCATGTCCACATTGCATGTAATTGCATGTCAGGTGGTCTCCACTGACTGTGGCACTGTGGCATGTTCTAGAGCCTACGTATGTAAACCACACAGCCTCTCAAGAGTTGGATTTGTACCTTTTGAGTGTTGCTAGTGTCTTTTGCGTGTGGGGTCACTTCTGTAATATGTCAGGAGTGGACATGCCCTACTGGGGCTCACCTGCGTGCCCATGCCATCATCTCAAAAAGTCATAACAAGACTGCGGCATATGGCTTGTATTGGCTTGGCACACTCATCATATTAAAGGCCTCTAGGTTTTACTTACCAGCAGGCCCTGTCCTCAGTGTTTCCATGGAAACAAATGCTGGTGCTTGTGCAGACTGTATTTTCTCCCGAAGATGTCCAAAACATGTGGCCTAGCCACCTTTCTGATATCATTAGAAATGTGAAACTCTGTACAGTTGAGAAAGCAATATGGCAGAGCTTAGGAGTGTGGGGGCTGGCTGTGGAACTATTATTTTATATAATATGTTATGCGCTCCATGTTTGCCTTGATCCAGGAAGTTCTAACATTGCCAAGTGTAATGTGGAGTTTTTTGCTTGATGACAACTTAGATGAATAGCAACTACCGCGCTAGTTTTACCCTGTTGTGAACCTACAGTACATTAACTAGCTCCACGGTTATCCTTCCAGTAGGTGTAGTGTTCACCTAGCATCCCATAGGACTGCTGTTCTTCTTTCCAGGTACACACAGTTTCCTTCTCCCAGTCATATCCGGCTTATGAAGGCAACCATTTGGGAACATGTTTACAGTACACACAGTGTTTTGATGGCTCATTATAGTTAGTCAGCAAAACATTACTGACCATACAGGTAGTTAGGTAGGTAGTTAACATACCCTACAGGGGGGGGTGGGGGATCTGACTTGAGGTCATTTCCAGATCCCACCCATCTTTCTCTCTCCCACTCACTTCCTGTCTATCTTCACTGTCCTATCTGAATAAAGGCAAAAAGGCCAAAAATACATGTATATACAAAAAAACATACGCTACAGACATTAACAATATTTATAGGTGAGGTTGTTGGGGTATCTGTCAATTAACCCCTAAGCAGAACTCTGACCCCAACCCTAACCACAACCCCCTGTTAATGGTCCTCACTGTCATGCTGTCAACAGATGGTTTGTTAATTGTTTCTGATGGGCCATCCAGAGAGGGTGCATGTGTTTTTTTTTTTCTCCACGTCTCTGGTCTAGTGAGCATGACCGTGAGAGGTTAAGTGGGCAAGTCCAGAGCTGGCAGTGCTGTCTTCTCCTGTCCTCTTTTCTCCTGTGTGCAGGGACTCGCTCAGATGCTGTTGGCACCTCTTTGATATTGCACTTTGTTTGGGGGTGAACTGTGTTCACAGCAGATGGTCTATCCCAGGGTGGCGGAACTATTTGCATGCCCTGTCTGTCGTCCCATTAGCACTGTTTAAGCAGAGTGTCCAGGTATCTCTTCTGAGTGTGACGAGAGAGGGAAGAAGCAGCCGAGTGAGCACAATGGGATTAGCACTTGAGTTTGTTTTGCACTTCAAGGCCCAAAAGGATGCGGGTTTCAATGGTCCATTGGGGAGATGCCTTTGAAGTGCATATTTCTTCCAAGCTGTGTCTTGTTGACAATCTTATTGTGTTGTGGTATCATCTTAACAGATGTCTCCCTTTTTTTGTTCTGCAGGAAACAAGCTCAACAAGGACCTGAAGCGCTACCTGAGCCAGAGGTTTCAGAAGTCCTCCCCAGATCACGAACTTCAGCAGACAATCCGCGATAACCTGTACCGCCATGCTGTGCCTTGTGAGTACATTGCCAATTCAAGTCTCGCTTCAAGTCTCAAGTCCAGTTCAGTTCCAAGTCTCGCTCCAAATTCCTCCTGTCCACTCTTATCCTTTGGGTCTCCTCAAGCCGTGCAAATTTTTGCATTTTAATTTTAAATTTATTTTTTTTCTGGTGAAAGACGCCAGTGCTGTTTCCTGCCCTCTCTGGCAGGAAGACCTGGAGCCATGTTAATTCGCAGACGCCTTCCTACTTAAAGAGTGCCCTGTCTTTAACATACTTGTGGTCTTGTTGAGAAACGCGCCCACAAGGGTCTCATGGTGGAAACCCGACTCCTGCGTTTGAGGCTTTTTTTTTTTTTTATTTGAGCTGTCAGTGTATAGACTGGCTCTGGACCAGTGGGTGGAATGGCGAATGCGACTGTGCGTGTGTGTGTGTGTGTGTGTGTGTGTGTCTTGGGGAGAGGGGAGGTGCTGGGTTTGTTGCGATATCTGGCCATTGATTGAGTGGGTGGCAATGAGACTTGTGAGTGTGTGTGCTCCCACCAAGCTAACACAAACTTTTTAACCATTATGTAATTTGATAGCAGTGGTTACAAGCTTACACAAAAGGGGAAAAAAAGAATTGAGGAGAGCCAGCTGGCATTGCGGTTCTCTCCATCCTTTGAACACAAGGGTACATGCCTTATGAAACCATGCTGTTGTGTCTTTTGCACCCACTGCTATCTGATCCCATTGATTATTGATTGGGCCTGGACCCGGAGGAGCTGGCTGATGAATGCATATTGCCTTTTCCATCCCAGCAATCCCCGTAAATCCATTTAATCAGCAAGGTCTGCCGGCTTTGCCCATGCCATTTGATTATCGTGAGATGGCCCCCAGAGCTTTCCCCATCCATTGACTCTTGAGGCCATCCTCAAAATCAATAGGAGTAGTGACTTAACATGTATGTCTTGCCTGACATTCTCCTAACAGCCAGGTTTTCCTTTATAATCAAGGATGAATGGATGGACGAGGATGGACTAACCTACAGTAGTCCAATTCCATATCTGTTGACACTATATATTCTATGTGATGTATAGATATCCTGTATTGTTATTGGAAGTGCTGCATAGAGATCACAATGTAAGCCACCAGAGTGATGAGGTCTGTAACCACATACGCTCGCTAATCTTTCAAAACATCCCCTTTCACATACCGTATTGGTGTAAGTGTTACAAGGTTTTACTCTGAGATGAGTAAAGCACATGCCAGCACTGAATCCAGTGTTTCCTCTCTGCCTCTTCAGCGTATTTGGAGACCCATGGCATGTTATGGCCTCATTGGCTTGGACTTATTGAGTACATAAGGGGTCTGTTAAATAGGTATCTGTGGTCAATGCCCATAGGACCCTTTAGTACTCCCCACAGTTTATCTTAGTGTTTAGCTTTAGTGGAGCCCAATAGACAGATGGTCTGGATTAGCGTACTCCTTACATTGAATTAGAAGCCCCTGATCTACTTATAGTTTGATTGTGGGGCAACATAAAGAAGAATGCATTAAGTATAGCTCCTTATGTTGGAACACTGAATGCTGAAGTTGCACCGTCCAGCTTTGAAGCCTTGTTGAGGTGTCTATTTTAAGCTCCTGTGATGTGTAGGGATATAGCTTGGACTCACGCAGTACCTATTCCCGCTGAGAGGATGTATAGAATTGTTTGCAACGTTGTGCCTGTGAATTGTGTTGCTGAAATCCTTGCCTTGTTTTTGGAATACCCTCCTCTTGAGAGCAATGTAATGTAATGTTAGTTTTGTTAGTTCTAGGCAGAATTGTCAATCATGTTTCCTTCCAGTGTGCAGAATAAAAGCATCACAGTATATATGACGACGTTTACTGTAACACAACGAGTAAACCCAATAACACATAATTCCTAATGCTTGTTGTTCTCTAATGCCTACATTGAATTAGTTTCAAGTCTCATGGATTGTGCTTTTTTATTTCAGTGGTGCTTTTGAAACTTGGTCTCATTTTACTCATACTTGCCTCAAATTCGTGTCACTCCCACAAAGTTATTTTATGTTTGCAATCAGTCTGTTATTGATCCTCTCTAGTAAAATCACCTTACATTTTTCAAGTGCTCTCTCACAGACCTACCCTGAAATGATCTTTGTATTACCACAACAGGGCTGAATACCATCTGGCTGAGTGCAGTTGTCATTATGAGTAAACAGAACAGCAGTGTATACTCGTTAGATTATCTATCTAGCCTATATTTAGATAGATAGATAGATAGATACTTTATTTATCCCCAAGGGGAAATTCAAGAAATTTGTCATATTTGTCATAGTTTGTTTATTAGCTTATCATCTCTCTGACAAAGATTTGCTCGGTGAAATGTGTTGCATTCTTTGGAGTTTTTGCCATTGTGGGTACTCTTTTAGGAGGAATTAAGCCTATTAAAGTCAGTTTCTTTTGAGTCGCTTTTTTTCCCTTTGTCTATTTGCAGGATTTCTGTCAGTCGAGATTTTTTTTTTTTTATATTGTGTGAAAGAGAGCACTGAGTGAGACTGACTAGCGGAATGCAGTGTTGTGCAGCACACGTCTTTTGTTAAGGTCAACAACTGACCATGGGTGGGGCTTTTAGCCAGCGCGCAAACACTGATTGATCAGATTACGTGTGGGCCGAATAGACAGAAAGCAGCTGGATGGAACAGATGGATATGTATGGTGTCTAGTGTGTGTGTGTGTGTGTGTGTGTGTGTTTGTTTGTGTGGATGGGGGTGGTTTTTGGCATTAGGACCAGGAGAAGAGGCTGTCCGAGGCCCCTCAGTGAGGGGGCGAGGCTGGACGCTTAACCCCCCTGACCCCTGGGTCTCCACTTTCACACATCATCACACATGTGCTGGCATCCACATAAAGCAGCGCTAGTGTCTGGACATACCTAAGGAAATGATTGGCTGTGAGTCAGCCATCAGTGGTTGTCTTTTTTCAGTTAGGCGATGCAAGGGACTTTTTGAATGGTCGTGTGCATTAATAGTAGTATTGTCTTAATAACGCATTTGTGCAACAAGCCTCTTGCCATTTTTGTGGGGCCAAATATCTGAGTGATTGAACTCAACACTGCTACCCAACGTAAAATAATACTTCTTCAGCTGATATGGTCACAGGATCAGATTGCTGGTCTCCGCTCGATGGGTTTTTGCAGCGAATCCCCTGATTTCCCCATCACGCTGCCCGCAGGCTGCCAGGCAGACTGGACATCTAGCGCGGAGCATGGCAGGGGTGAGCGGGAATGGACTGAATGGGTGCAGAACAGCACTTCCTCCACAGTGTGTGTGTGTGTGTGTGTGTGTGTGTGTGTGTGTGTGTGTGTGTGTGAGGGAGGGGAGGCGGGGGTCAGCGAGCGCTTATTCATGAGTGCGTGTGTGTACGTCTGCAGCTGCCGCTTTGTTCTCCGGTGGCCTGGCCAGTGGCTCGCCCTGCCAGGTGGCCAGTGGTCGAGAAGAGCGAGGGAGAGGAAGAGGGAGGGAGGGAGAGAAAGAGAGGGAGAGAGAGCAGGAGGGAGGGAGGGAGGGAGAGTGTGGGAGACTGATGTGTCAGAGCTCAGAGGTGTCAGTGAGGACATGGGACTGAATGAGGGGAACTCACTCTCACTGCCTTTTGGGGCTTTCTGTGTGCTGCTGTTACTGTCATGCTCTATCCTGAATTGAAAATAGTTGTAATGATTGACTTCTTACACAAATGAACATTCATATGGCTACAATAGCCATTTAGAGAGCATTTTAGGAGCACCACCAAACTGCCTGCGTGGTCTCCGAATGATGACCAGATCTCTGATATCAGACAGATGGGTCTGCGCTGGGAAATGGCACGCTGTCTCTTTAAGAGCAATCAGGCAGATGTGGGCTTTCTGTGTGGATGGGAAGGACGGGGTGCAGTGCTGAATGGTAGTGGTGGGGGGACAAGATGGTGGCTACTAATGTGCCCTCATCAATGGGGTAGTGGGGATGTAAACATGGCAGTGAAGCGAAGCACCCCCCCCCCCCCCACACACACACACACACACACACACACACCCCACCCCCTCGCATCTTCCTGTCTCTGTGTAAGCGGAGTGTCCGTCAGCTGCAGGAAGTGAGCGCTGCCACCTCGATCGCCCCGCTGCCTGCCCAGTTACAGCCACAGACACAGACACGGCTACAGACACGGCTACAGCTGCTCATTGTTAAGCAGCGCGGGGAAGGATCAGTGGTCGTGATATTACGTGCCGGGTCCAGCCCCCCACTGCCCCCCAACATCCTCGCTATTCTCTCTTATTATCCCTGTTTGTCAGACACACACACACACACACACACGCACACGCACACACACAAAAGACACTGCTGTTTTCACAGACCACAGACAGAGGCATTTTTTGACTGGCTTCTCCATGAATAAAACCTTTTTCTTGACCATCCCTCCATAGAACGCATGTGCGTGTGTACAATTGTAGCTCCGCATGTGCCACGCTATACCTCACTCTGCTTCTTTCTTTGTCTCCCTCGCTCCCTCTCTTCCTCTCTCTCTTTCTCTCTCTCTCTCTCTCTCTCTCTCTTTCTCTCTTTCTCTGTGTACCCTGTTTTCTCTTTGGCTTCCTTGTCCATGTGAGGAACACGCAGCTCGATTGCCGACACACACCAGACACACGCATGTACACACACAGCGAGTCAGGATTAGCGCCACGCTGCTTGCTGTTTTGCACTTTCTCTGCATCCAGGCAAGTAGGCGTTCTATTTTCCTGGTTTGCCACCCCCCCACCCCACACACACACACACTCCTCCCCCTCTCTCTCCTCCCTTCCCCCTTCCCGCCTATTCCTACCGACGCCAGCCTCCGCTCCACTGTCATGCGGAGCAGCATGGAGGGGAAGTGTGTGTGTGTGTGGGTGTGTGTGTGTGTGTGTGTGTGTGTGTGTGTTATGTGGGCTTTGGTGAGCACATGGTCAGTGGCATGTGCTGGCCATATAGAGGTATGTAGGCTAAGGGGACGGGGGTTTGGGGGTGGGGGTTGGAGTGGGGGCAGGGTGGAGCCTGCAATAGGGGGTTGGGTTGAAGAGGAGGAGGAGGAGGAGGAGAATGGAGGGAGGGAAGGAGGGATTGAAGGAGAGCAGCCTTGCACATCTAGCCACATCAGGCGCCAATAAGGACAGATGGCTAACTGGTTGTGGCACTTTTTTTCTCCCTCTCCTAATTAATCTTAAGGGCATTGTCCGCCAAGCCACAGGGGCAGAGACCTCGCTACTGCGACAAAGTGTCAGTCTGTTTGTTTTAGCCAGGAGAGTCAGAAGCGTTTGTGTGTGTCTGTCTGTGTGTGTGTGTGTCTGTCTGTCTGTGTGTGTGTGTGTGTGTGTGTGTGCGTGAGTGTGTCTGTGTGTTTGTGTGTGTATGTCTATGCACTGCAGAGGTCATGATCCATCAATCCAACTGTGCCTGGTCCAGATGGCGGTGGCACTGGGCAGTGTGGGCCTGACGGAACCCTAACTGGACAGTGTGTGCCCCCCCCCCCCCCCCCCCCTCCAACATTTCACATGTCATTCCATCAGCGCTGCCGTCATTCCCCACCACACCACACCACACCACACCGCATGGCCAGAGCTCCTTCACCTAATGTCCACTCAGGGAGCCCACTGGGATGGGGAGTTGGCTTCCTCCCATTTCTTCCAACCCTTCTCTTTCCTCTCCTCTCCTCTCGTATCTTTTCCATCTTTCTGTCTCTCTTTCTCTCTATCTCTCTCTCTTTGTCTGTCTCTACCTCTATCTATATATTTCACTCTTTCCTTCTCTCTCTCTGTGTCCCTTTCCTCCTCTCTCTCTCTCCCTGGTCTTTCTCTGGTCTGTTCATTTACAGATGCGCGCCTCCACATTGCATCATCCAGGCAGGCAGTCTGCTGCTCCTGGCTGTCGGCGCTCCCCCTGCTAGTTTCGATCGCGGGTGCCGCTGCCACTGGGTGAAGTCATGTGAGCAGAGATGCGTAGCGTAGCGTAGCGCTGCTCACGTCTACCTGTTCACACGCAGGGCACAGACATCAGGGACAAAGCAGTGGGCTCTGTGTCTGTGACACACTCACTCTCTCTCTCTCTCTCACACACACACACACACACACACACACACACACACACATACACACATACTGTACACACACATATTCACACACTTTCTACCTCTTTTAGTGTGTCTTGTGTGTGGTCTGTTTTGTCTGTGTTATTGGAAATGAAGTCAATGGCTGCATTATGTGTATGTGTGTTAGTGTGTGTGTGTGTGTGTGTGTGTGTGTGTGTGTGGTCCGATTGTGTCCCGCCTTGTAGTAATTGTTAGCAACATAATCGTGCCTTGTCCATTCTCTGTGTTTGGCAGCGGCTGGAGGTCTGTTAATAGTGAACATGTGCTTGCTAACACTGCTGCATGTGGACCTGTCAGTCTGCCGTCGGACTGGAACGGCATCGATTTTTTAGCGCCAGCACTCCCAGACACGATGCTTATCGGCCGCGATCGTGTTCCGCGACGACACTCATCGGCAGTTCCTCGTGCAACGACAGACAAGAGTGGGGTGATGCCGCATGCCAGCAATCTGATCTGGGGAAAAAAACCCGGGACGCTGTGGTGTACACGTATCTTTTAAGCTTGAGTAGTGTTGTGTTTTCTTATACAGTATCTCATAATCTTATATTCTTACATGCCAGAGAAAACTCACTTCTCCATACTGGTACGGAGTACTGAGACTAGAGCAGTACTCATG
Organism: Sardina pilchardus; assembly: GCF_963854185.1. Lineage (NCBI taxonomy): Eukaryota > Metazoa > Chordata > Actinopteri > Clupeiformes > Clupeidae > Sardina > Sardina pilchardus. The sequence continues at coordinate 14,393,980 of NC_085002.1, read as the reverse complement.
CATTAGAGATTCAATGCTGAAAATGCTGAGAATAGATGTAAATATTACATAACAATCTCCGGTCCCTATATAAAGGAACACTTTTTTCAAAAAATGTATTCTGAAAATGACATCATCCCCCAAATGGACTGCTTACCGTCTGCTCCGGGAGGCTTGCTCAGAGGAAGAGACAGAATTTTCCACTCAATGTAAAGTAAGATATTTTGTCCCAAGGTGAGGTCTAGATTCCAGGCAGATATCCTCTGCTGTGCTGAGTGTGAAGTGATTCATCTCTCATCCCCCTGAAATAGCCGCTCTCCCGGCCCCACAGGCTTATTGGACAATGCCTGGAGCGTCCAGAAAGCACCTCTTGTCCTATTTCCGTGGCGTTTTTAATTTTTTAAAGGTTCCTCCACAGTTTGGGGTGGAGGACCTGTGGACCGGGAGCATGCTAGTGTTGACTGTAATGTGTGTGTGTCATGTGTTGACTGAGGACGGTTCGGATTTCTTGGGCAACTGTTGGGAGAGAAAAGATTTCATGGGGTGTCTGTGGGACAGTAGATTTCACAGGATAACTGTGGAACAGCAGATTTCATGGGGTATAGGAAGGCAGATTTCATGGGGTAACTATAGGAAGGCAGATTTCGTGGGGTAACTATAGGAAGGCAGATTTCATGGGGTAACTATAGGAAGGCAGATTTCATGGGGTAACTATAGGAAGGCAAATTTCGTCGGGTAACTATAGGAAGGCAAATTTCATGGGGCAACTGTGGGAGAGCAAAACTGACCCTTTTGGTCCCTAGCTGTTCAGCCGTGCAGGTGTGTGGAATGGTCTGCAGCAGCATGCAGATCACCTGACCCTTTATCTGGCCGTGGCAATCTGCACACATGTTGAGAGGTGTCTGCTTGAGTAATCCGGTAGAGTCCATGCCAGTGGTGTTTTTGAATTACCGACTTGACCACTTGCACGTGCAGTAGTTTTTATAGCAGTTGGAAATTCTTTACTTGACACCCTCAACATAAAATAATAAAAAAAGAATAGCATCTTTTTTTAAAAAAAGAATCTATGTTAATATAATTGGATTAAGAAAACTATTTATTTGGCATGGGTAAGCCCTAGAGGACCATGTCACCTACACATCTTTGTCTTGCGGGTCAGACATGAATGGTGTTGCTATGGAATGTTGGGCTTCTTCCCTGGTCATCTTTAATTGATGTGCTTGTAGCTTCACTGTATTGATGGACTTGGTGTGTGTGTGTGTGTGTGTGTATGTGTATGTGTGTGTGTACACGTGTGCAAGGGGGGTAAAGTCTGAAAGTGCCCCTGACCCCCTTATTCCACTCTGTCCGTAGACAAATGCACTCACCCCACATGCGGTTCAAAGAAAACAATGGCTGCACTTCCATTCCCAATTCCAAGTGCCTCTACTTGCTCCTTACTCTCACCCACAACCCAGTCCAGCAGTGTGTTGTCCAACACATTGCAACGCAACACAACACAACACCACACAACACAACACAGCTTAATTCAGTGCAGCCTAGCATAGCCTAGCCCACCATTTGCTATTTGGGAGTGTTGATTGCTAGGGTCACATGATGTGCAAGAATGGGGTTTATGTGGCCGCCTTATTTGCCAGGGGGAGCGTGTGTGTGTGTGTGTGTGAGAGAGAGAGAAAGAGAGAGAGAAAGAGAGAGAGAGGAGAGAGAGAGAGAGAGAGCACAAGGGGAGAGAGAGGGTTGGGGGAGATGGAGGTGGGGGTTGTGGAAGAGAAAGGAGGGGGAGGGAGTGAGGCTGAGTGAGTGAGCAAGTGAGCGAGAGAGAAAGAGAGGGGGAGAGAGAGAGAGAGAGAGAGTGTGTGTGTGTGTGTAACTGAGCAGAGGTGGGCGGGTGCATGTGGGTGATTGTGGGGCTAGAGATGTGCGCCTCAGACAGCAGCCTGAGTGTGGATAGCTCACATTGGCTTAGCCTCTAACGCTGGGCACAACCGCGCTCGTCTGCCGCGCTCACGAGGGTGCCGATTCCTTCTTTTTTTCCCCATCAAGAAGGAGGAAAAGAAGAGGAAGAGGAGGAGGAAAAAAGCAACAGAAGAAGAGGAAGGAGGGGGAAAGACAGTGGAAGAGACTCTGTCCAGCGCTCGCACAGACGCCAGTGTCTGATGCACTCACGGGGGGAAACAGCGCTGTGATTCTGTTTTTTTTTTCCTTCCCTTCCTCTCTCCTCTCATCTCCTTCTCCTTTTCTTTCTGCTCGCCTGCCTGCCGGGATTCTGTCCATCACTGAGATTTATTGTCTTTTCCCAACCCCTCTCTCTGGCGTTTTGTTTCTCCTCGCGCTGGACTAAGGAGGTGGACGACACGCCACACACACACCACGCTGAGGTATTTACTGAGCATTTGCCTCCTGTTTGAGAAGGATGCTGTGGCTTCCGGGGTTTATGGTGGGGGTAGGGAACAAGGGATGTGAGACGGAGAGAGAGAGAGAGAGAGAGAGAGAGAGAGATAGAGGGAAGGATGGGGAGGAGAGAACCGCACGCTACGCTGAGAGGCTGGTGGATGTTAGAATGTCTTCTGATAAGGTAGCGTGGTAGGATTAATGATGTTGCCCTGCAAAGATTGTATTTTGTAGGTGCGTACGTGTGGTGTTGTGTGTGTGTGTGTGTGCGTGTGTGTTCATGTATGTGTGTGAGTGCTCTGTTGGCATATGTGTGTGTGTGAGTGTATGCATGTCTGGTCGTCTGGTTGCGATGGCAGATAAAGGCTGAATTGAGCTGTGATTTGTTGACACGTCGGAGGCCATTATCGCTGCCATAGCTGGGTGGCAGTCGGTCGTTTTAGGAGAAAGGTTTCGAGGATGTCAGTGTGCCCCCCCCCCCCCCCCCCACACACACACACACACACCCTTCAGGCTCTCTCTTTCTGTCTGTCTGTCTCTCTTCACCTCTCTCCCTTCCTTTCTTCCCTCCTTTCTTTCTGTCCATCTCTCCGCTAGCCCCTGGCTCCGTGCAGCCCTCAGTAAATGGCTAGTTTTAGCGCTCTTCCGTCAGCTTGCCTCTTGTGAATGTGCTTTTGCCTGGGAGGAGAAAGACGATGCATCGGTGTGTCTTCCTCTGCGTTTGAAAGCCACATTTCTGGGCAATTGAGCGTTCATTCTCCTCCTGCACTCTCTCCAGCCATTTTTTTTGTTTTATTTATTCATGGCTTGAAGATTTTTTTTGTTGATTTGTCTGTTTTGTCATCATCTGCCATCTATGTCTCCACCCTTATCTAGCCCCCTCTCCCCCTACCCCTCCGCCCCACACACACAGACACACCACCACCTCCACCCAACCCAGTGACCAGAGCATTTAGGCATGAAAAAAAGCAGAGGGGGGTTGTGTGGGGGGCATTCATGGAGAGGATGAGATGAGAGTCAGGGAGGCAGCAGGGCCTGCTTTTTTTTTGGTTTTTTTTGGTTTGCCCTTATTGTCCTCGTCATGCCTCCAATTGGGAGACCCATTCAGACTGGGCGCCCTCACCACATCCCCCATACCCATGCCCCTCTGATCAATGTGGTAATCAGAGCAAAAACAGACTACCACCACCACACACACACACACACACACACACACACACACACACACACACACACACAGACAGAGATACAGACACAGACATATACAGACATACACACACTTTGCACTGATGAGTGGTATGTGGCTGCTGGGAGTTTTTTGGTAGAGGTGGTGGTTGTGGTGGAGGGGGGGGCGTGTAATGGAGGGAAAAAAGGACCCAAACAGAAAATATGTAGGGTGGAAAAAAAAAGCTGGAATCCACAGCCTGGGTTGGGTTGTGGATTAACCCTTTGGTGGGACAGATGGTTTTCTCCCCTGTGGTGCCGGAAGAGCTTGTCGGCAATCATCAACACAGGCGCCGTCCCCCCGGTCCCCCACCCCACCCCACCCCAGCCCTTGCCCACTGTACTGTAAGGGTCCAGAGGCCTCCCCCAGTCTGCTCTTGGAGTCATGGAGGAATGTGATGAGCATGCCTCTGTTTCTGCTCTGTATTTCCACTCACATCTGCAGGCCACGTAGTGCAGCTCACAGCTTCACACCATTAGCGACGTTAGCCAACTGTAGAAGTCGTGTGTGCTGCCAGAGAAGACGCGGTGTGAGGTAGTTTGTGGTCTTTACCTCTGCTGAGGACAGTGGCGAGGCCATGTTATCGGTTGCAGTTCGTCTGTCTGTTTGTCAACATGTTTTTTTTTTTTCATGAAGAATCCAGTAAGTTCTGGAGCCGAACGGGAAAAATAAGGCAGATCCATGAATTACGATTCACTCTCGTTGACATTACGAGATTTCGAGAACATTACGAGTGCATTTGGCCTTGGCAGAGGTCCGCGGTCCTTGAGTGACCCTCTAGCTTCTGTCCAGACCACTGGATCTGGGCCCAGTCTTGCCATAATCTGATGGTTTTGTGTCAAATTGGACCAAGCTGGTGTTTCAGTAGCAAATACTGTAGGAAGCCGTGTACTGTCGATTTTCCTTCTCCTGCTTTGTGGGATTTCGGAAGGTCCCTCTTCAAACCTGGAAGTTTGTTAAACACTGAAAGACAAAATGCTGAATGTCTCAAAATCAGTGATAGACACGAGAAGGTGCAAGAGTTGCTTGCATTACAAAGACTTGAATCAGTGATTGTGTATTCGAGTGCATGTGTGTATGTGTGAACAACCTTGCACGGCTCTTGACTCTTAAGATGTAATTGCATCCTATACTGTAGAAACAGCTACATCTAGGGAGTGAAGCCAGATTTAGCCCAGCTGTTGTCAACTGGACAGCCATAGTGGTACTTTCCTGTGTCCTTAATTAGCCTTCCTTCCGCTGATAGAGTGTGGAAATGTGTAGTGGCAAACATTTCCTAAGAGCTCCTCACATGAAACACACACATACACACACACACACACACACACACACACACACACACACACTCATTAGGAGGGAACTTTGGATACTACCCCTTTCTTGTAATGGTGCGAGTCTCCCTGGCCACTTTCTTGAGTTCAGCCAGTTCTTTGCTTATTGCCTTTTTGCAGCACTGCACAGACATAATCAAGCTGCTACTGTACCAAGGCTGAATAGTTAATCTGTTTGTGGTTTGTGAATCTGGACGTTTGCGTTGCACAGAATGTGTACTGTCTCTCCTCAAAAAACATCATGCCATAGACAAAAACATCCACAGCCTATGCAGACGACTCTTTAATTTGCTTCCGAGTGCCGGAATAAAAAGGACGTCTTTCAATTTCGCGATCGACCACAGAACACAAATTAGACCATCTTTATATTTATTTATAATGACATGGTGGCAGTGTAACTTATGTTGCCTTCGCCTCCACTTCAATGACGTATCGTCTTTCTTTACGGTTTCCAAATGAGAAATATAATGGCCCGTTTGGTTGGGTTTGGGACGGTGCCCATGTCTGTGTGGGTGAGGGGAGGAGGCCTCTACCCTGTGGCCCCCGGAGTGCCAGAATGTTCATGAACTTTGGGAATACCCACAGTTAGTCATTTTATGGCCTGAACTCTTAACGCAAGGAGGGGAAAGGAAGGAGGGAAGATCTCCTGCCAGCTCTGTGAAAAGTGGAGCCATTCGCCTCACCAGAACTGCTGACCACAGAGAGAGCGTAGAGAGAGCAGGGAGACGAGGACTCCCGCAGCCCACAACACCGCTTCAGCTCTCCCGGCAGCAGGGAGGTGGAGAGGTACAGATGGGTGGGTGGGTGGATGGATGGATGGATGGATGGATGAATAGATAGATGAATAGATGGAGACAGAGATTGAAAAGGGGGAAGAGAAGTGGGAGGGAGGAGGGAAAGAGAGCGAGGGAGAGAATGCTACAGTCTCACTCACTGGGTCATGCTCATGAAACATTTAATCAAGCCTCGCAGATAACAACTTCAACTAAGGACAAGCACGTCACAATCTGGAAGGATGGGTTTTTTATTTGATTCAATAGGCATGACATGTTGCTCTCATTGACTTAAAGGCACAATCTTGGCACAGCTTCAGCCTGTGTGGGTTATGGTTGATCAAGGAGTGCCAAATAGAGTGATATCTAGCCGTTGGTTCTACCAGATCATGGTGTTTCGAGGCTTTGAGTTCACCAGTTTTTCATTGTGGTCGCCAGAGTGGCTCTGTGTCCCCTAGTTTGCTGTAGAGCTCATTAAAAAAAAGCAACGGGCTCAAACAGAAGTTGAATTATAATGGTGTTGTCTATTATTAGAACGACTACACTAATGAGTCATTGCTAAATGTGGTCACGTTGGCCTTGTGAGCATCATCTATCAGATCAATATTGTGGGTCCGTTCTGATGTGCTTACTGTAGCAAGCGTGGATTTATAAGGATTAGAACACTGACCTACACCCATCGCTCAGTTTAGTAAATTCAGCTGCAATTTTCATACAGCATGCAATAACAACAGCATGTTATATCTAGCTACCCAAAGTGCTTTAAAGTGAAGGGGAACCTAATTTAACCACCACCAATGTGTAGTAGTATACACCTGAAAAATATGCATAACCCTGTAAGCCATTTTTGTTCCCTTACTGGTCATGTTATGTACAGTGTGTGTCCCTGGGCATACTCACAGAAAAACAAATGGCCTTCTGTACGGGGAGAAAATGCACATTAGAATGTGGATATTAGTCCTGTGGGCTTATTGAACGTGCCCAAAGATGGATCACCACTTGATTGTGACACATCAGCAGAAACGAATGACGAGAGCCACTGACTAATGTCTTTAAAACTCCTCTGGTTCAGTTTGCACTCCTTAAAGTGATATTGATGTTCCTACTCATCAGATGATTCCTCATCCCAATCTCCTCACGTGAGCCCTATGTTTCATGGTAGGGTTTTTTTTTTTTTTGGTTCAGAGGGCATGCAGGAACACTGTGGCTGGGTTACTGACTAGGATATTCTTTTGTTTCTAACGCTGCAATATTCAGCGAGGCCTGGATTTCATTGTATTAATCACGACCAGGGATGTAGAGAGCCACATTTGGTTTTTAGGAGGTTCAGGGATGGAAAATCAATCGATTGAATAAGACAGGAGACTTGCGTTAGGGCTCCGTTCTTCCATATTACTGAGGACAGAGGGTTTTGCTCCATTATTCCATAGACAGAATAGACAGAGAATCTAAGTCACCATGTCTCTGGAATCACTGGAGGAATGACACGACTCCTACGTGATTCAAATGTACAGGCATCAGCAGCACCAGTGTTTCACAGTTTTCTAACATGCATCGATTTACTCTATTTTATGTAATTTAATCATCTACCACATACTTAATGCCATCATGCAGTCTACTACATGATATATTAACATGTATATGTTCTATTCCATTAACTAGATACCCTAAACCATTTTTATTCCCAATACCAGAACAGTTGCTTTCTAAGAGCTCAGTGTGCACAGTTGTCATTGTGAATGTAGTCCAGGTCTTACTGGTGTGCTTAGCACTGACAAGTCGTTAGCACCAGGAGGTGCAAGTGTCCATACAAAGGGCTACTACGAGGTGGGGGGATACATGAACAAGCGCTGGATTGAATAAGTGTCAGGCGCGTCGTGGAACAGACCTGAAAGGGCAACGGAGGCGTCTCGGCGTCGCCATGCCCAGCGACCGGGTCAGGCCCAATGCCCCTTCGTCCTGCCTGCCAACTCCACTTACCCGCGTCTCTCGCTACCTCTCCAGACGCGCGTGGGCACTGGCCATTAGCCACCGTAGGACTCCGTGGCATTAAGAGCTTGTGCTTGTTTTTTCCCCTCATGAGGTTCATGCTTTTCTCAAGCCGCACTGGTGTTTGTTGTCGTCGTCGTCGTTCTGTCGTCGCGTGGGTGGTCAAGTCAAATGAGACGAGTCTGTCTGATCCTTAGAGGAGTCAAACAACATGGGTCATTATACAGGCCAAACGCAAGTTGTTTTGGTCGTAGATGATAGAGACCACATTGCTGCTGATACATACCAGCTTTTCAGATGAGCGCAGAGTCATTAGGTGACGTTGATGTCTAGCTAATTGAACAAAACTGTTTTTGATGAGTTGCCCATTACCAACTATGGTAGCATTGAGAACAACAATGTATAGCAGTCATAGAATTATTACACTGCTAATCAAGCTGCTCTTTGGGAAGCCCAAAATGAAGAGCATGGACCTCCAGACAGCACTATGCGTTTTTCCAAAATGCTATGCTTTCTTCCCAAAATGCTGTGCTTGTTCAAATGACATAAACTGACTTGACGTTAACAGTGAACTGTATAGCCACAAGTTTAAGGCTAATGCTGGGCCCACCGCCTGTTTTCCATAAGCGCAGGGATGTCGGCCAAGAAGGCAGATCTCTCTTGCGCCCCTTGCGAGGGGGGTGGAATGTAGGTCACGTGTGAAACACGGGCGGATGGCTCGGGGGACAGGAGCTTGGGACGATCGTGCGCTGTGGGAACCCCTCGCGCAGGAAAATCAACTGATTTTTCACACACACCCTATTTATAGGACGTGTTTGGGAGCAGCGCACACACCGAGCCCTGTCGCCTTTTTGATGTATTTTGGCCCCTCGTGTGCTATTTATTATCGGCGCCCTGCATGGACTCCGGAGTAGTACCTTGGGTTGGTCTCCGCAGCTTCGCATTCATTACAACGTGATTCTCGCCGTCGCACACAATGTATTTCTGTCCTCGGCTTGGAATAAACCAGATTGGCAAACAGAAATACAGGGCCGGACTCTGCATCAGTGTACTGTAGCTCTGACTGTTTCATGTGTGTTTATTTTAGTTTTACGATTTCGATATATTGAATTGGACCAAGGCTGTGGAGGGATTGCAAATGTTTATAAAAAAAATCTGTGTCAATTGAGGCGGTGGAAGAGAGAGCCCTTAAAATAGTCTACAGGGTCTGTCTCCCATTAATTATACATGAGAATCTTGATTTGTCCTGCCAAGCCACTGTAGAGTCAACCCACTCAGGGCTTGGTGCGGAAATCCACTCTTCAGCATTGTTTTTGTGACTCACACGCACGCACACACGCACACACACACACACACACACACACACACACACACACACACACACACACACACACACACACACACACACACACACACACAAACAGATACACAAATGACATACACAGGGTCTCTCTCTGTCTGTGTGTGTCTCTCACACGGTTGCACACACATAAGAATACACACACACACACACACACACACACAGAGAGTTGCTCTCTCTCGGTGTCACACACATTCACTCTCTCTTTGTCTCTCACACACATACACACACGCATACATAACTGATGTCGTCTCTCCAAAGGAAGTGTTAAGTAGTGGTGTCGCTGGATCGCACGTGAAAGCAGACGCCCTCGGTCCCCTCCCGGGCTGCTAGCAGGGCGAGAGATTAGCGAAAAACGCAGGCCATTGTTTTCAGCGGAGGGCCAGAGCCTCCCGTCCCCCCGACTAGATGAGGCGCAGGCCAAGCGGGGCCAGACAGGCCGCAGGTGGCAAAGCTTGACCAGAGATAAAGCACCGCCGTCACACTCGCCAATGAGGAGCGCTCTCGTAAGGAATCCACACCTCAGCCAGCCAGGCATCGACCGAGGAGGCGCACAGGAGGTGATTACCTTTCCAGGGAGGGAGAGGGAGAGACGGAGAGAGAGAGAGGGGGGAGAGGAGAGGAGAGGAGAGGAGAACGGTCAGTTTTATCTGAGGAAGGCCACGGCATCTGTGGCTGAGCAAAGCTCACATATCTGGCCTAGAAGCACCTTGCACTAAAGATAAGGACGTTTTAAGGGATTGGAGTCCGCTTAATAGCTCTGTTAAAAAAAAAACACACACACCAAAAACAGGTATTATCTTTTGTAGATGTGTCGTGTAGTGACACTTGGGATAATAATGCCAGAAGAGAGTCCTACTCCTCTGTGTACTTAACCCAGGAGGCTCAGGCTGTGCGCGGAGGCTAATGCCCGGCTCCCCGGCTGTGTGCGAGCGACTCGGAGCCGGGGCTGAGCTAAGCGGAGGTGAGGGCAGCCTGCTGAAGGCCTGTCACCGACTGCTGGAGAGCTGATGGGGCCAGTCGGATCCGTGGCGGGTTCAAGCAGCAGCAGCAGCTGCAGCAGACATGCAGTCCCAGCTCTGAGGCGGCGGTGGCGGCGGCAGCAGCGGCAGTGGCGGCGGTGGCAGTGGCCGAGTTAAAGTTGGGCAGCTGACACTGATTCAGTGTGATGGCCCACTGCTCTTTTCGAGGGAGGGGAGGAGGGATGGGGAGGAGGGATGGTGAGAAGAGAGAGAGAGAGAGAGAGAGAGAGGGATGGTGAGAAGAGAGAGAGAGAGAGAGAGAGAGAGAGAGAAAGTAGAGGGAGTGAAGAGAGATGGAAGGGAGGGAAAGCAAGAGCCACGTTGCCCTCAACTGGTCTGCGCTGCTGTCAAATCCACAGGCTGTGATGGCTGACATGTGGATGCTGACTTGGTTGGGGGTGGATGAGGGGGAGCGGGAGGGAGTTGAACAGTATGTGTGTGTATGTGTGTGTGTATGTGTGTGTACAGTGACGACCGCTCTCCCACACTAGTTCTAGACACCTGCAGGTTTGGTCAAGTGTCAGGATGGTTTGTGGGAGTGTGTGCAGGCATCTCAATGTGCCAAAGTGCCGGTGCTCACAAGTGTTTTGATTAAGAGTGTGTGTGTGTGTGTGTGTGTGTGTGTGTGTGTGCGTTGTATAAGTGCATATGTGTGAGTAGTGTTTACATGGTTAGTTTTTTTGTATTCAGCTTGACTGTTGGTGGTGCCATTTGGTGACAGGGGAGGGACTTCACCCACCCCCCGCGTCCCTGCACTGAGCGTGTGACAGCTGCTGACTATTGTGGTTAGCGTTGCCGGGCCGAGGCCTTGACCTCTGGGACGCGATGGCACGGTTGGTTATGCGGGCGCCACAGTGGAAGCGGCCGCCATGGCTGGCAGGCAGAGAGAGAGAGCCTTGTGGTTGCGGAGGAGCCCAGACCAAGCCCTGCAGTCTCATCCTGTTCTGCACCCCGTCTTGCAAGAGAACGCAGTTCACTCGAGGTTACAGAATCTCCATGTTCTCTCTCTCTCTCTCTCTCTCTCTCTTTCTCACTGTAAGGTTAAATAAAGAAGGCTCTCACCGGCTTCCTTACCTCTCTCAGTTTCTAAATCTGAACAGGACCTTTTTTTTTTCTTTTTCTTTTCTTTTCTTCTTTCTCTCCAGCAGACTTGGGAAATGGAGTCATCTATAACGCAGGCGTCCCAGAGGAGACTCTCCTTTGAGTCGCCGTGAGGCCGGACTCTTTATTAAGTTCACAGACTGATGTCATGCGTCGGGGTAATTACCACTCCGATAAGGGAGCCTCTGACAGCTGCGAGCGATAATTGCCTTCGCGCTTCTCCGAAGGATCTGGCACAGCGCAAAGCCGTCGCTGGGGCACCCGGGCGCGGGCCAACAAAGCTGTCCAGCGGTGGTTCCAGTTAACGCGTGTAAACAAGGCCTCGAGATTGATGCCCAGGTCCTCTGTAGTGCCCTCCCCCCGTCCCCTTGGACAAAGAATGTCAGTCCGGAAAGCCGCGAAGATGACCACCTTGTTTGTGAAAATAGGACTTGTTGTTGTTGTTGTTGTGGTTTGGTTGCAGGTGATTTGCTGTGGATCCCATTGTTTTTTATGTGTTCCTCCACAGCAGGCATCTCATCCGCAATTATTCCTCCCACTCTGCTGGACATTCCCTAGGGCACGCATGGCCTCGGTTTTCAATCATACTGAGCGCAATTTATTTATTTCTACTGTTTTTCTGTGCTCGCTTGTTTATTTCAGATGTATTTTTTTGTGTTTTTTTGTGTGGCTGCGTCCTAGTTGTTCTTATCGCGCCGTCGAACCTGGTGATTTTCCATCATGGCCGGCATTGTGCGCCGCACTTCCAACGTCCCCCCCCCCCCCCCCCCCCTCACACCGTGCACTTGCCGAGCCGAGATGGTGTGAACTTCAGAGAAAAAGCAAGACCCTCGCTGTCAGCGGCGCGGCTGTGAGTGACTCCATCTTTCCAGTGTTGTCCGTGGCAACGGAACAGAATGTTTCTCCCAGCACGCTTCCCCCGGTTCTATTTTTACAGGCGGATATATAGTGAGGTGTAGTGATTTGCGTTGTTGTGGCATGTAAGCTCCTCAGCCAGCAAATGTGTGTGTGTGTGCGCGATGATGGCGCCTTACTCTTATATATACTGTATATGTCGAGACCTTATTAAGTGTAGTGCAATGTAATTGTAGCCGCTGACATGGTTGTATAGAATAAGAGCAATAACCATTAGGCATCGCATGTGGTCCATAATGGGCATCTTAAACATACTGTAGGGCCTGACCTGCTATTATAATGCACACTGAGGTTTTCTGCAGGCTGTATTGCGCCTCAGGGTCCTCTGAGGTCAGTGGGCAAAGACTAGTTCATGCTCTGTTCACACGACACTGATGTGGTTAAGGGATGTTGCTTTAGAGTTGCCATTATCTGCCCGCGCCACAAAGATCCCTTGGTTATCACAAGCCACAGACGACACAGGCTCATATCAGTCAAGATTTCAGTTCAGTTTTCACACATTTTGAAGATTTTTGCATAACACAAACTGTGAAAATTGTTTTGTTGTTTGTGTGTGGCTTGCACGATTGTTATTGAAAGTGCACTGCATTTCCTCTGTCATGTTCATTTCATTTAAAAGATCGTGACACATTGACATTTTGACCGTAGCATGTCAGAAACTTCACACATATTCGCACAAAAAGCCCTCCACTCTATTAAGCAGACATCCACATCGCTTTACAAGAAGTATGTTGTTATGCAGCGCAGAAGGGGAAGGTCTAGTATGTTGGGCATATGCATGAGGCAGGGATGCGCTTAAGGGAGTGATCTGGTAGCAGCCGCGGTAATCAGATGAGCAGTGTCGACCACGCAGATCCCTCGCTTTCTGGGCTTATGTGCTAGAAGTCGGCTCAGCTGTTACCGTTCCTCAAATCACCACCACGGAGGGGCCAGCAAGAAATGCTGAACTGGCTCTTCACACTCGCCTCGAGCCTTTCTGCTTAACTCCCATCTCAAGTTGTAACTTACTTCAGTCGCACAGTACGTTATGTAACCCAGCCAGGGCAACACCAGTTGCTATAAGAAGACATCAAGGTGTGCACTCTCGGTCGGTCGATGCGGTACACTCATGTTGTGTGCGGTCAATCCTTGCGGTCATGGGATAGTCAGATTTGCTGAAGCCTGAGACTGCTGAAGGTCGTTCTCAGCTTGTTCGCAGCTTGCAGAAGCTAAACTCTTGTGAATGCACTTCTGCAAAGTAATTGGGGTGTGTGTGTGTGTGTGTGGGGGGGGGGGGGGTGGATCTGGCTACTATGCAGGGGGCTCAGTTATATTTTAGTAGATGCATCTGGCCCTGTGGATTATTCCTGTCTTTGAGACGTACATAATATATACAGCAAGCTTGAATCCCTCATTTCCTGTGGGCTTCTGTTTGGGCCGCGTGTTGTTTGGAGAGAGAGACGAGTCAACATCTCTGTTTGTGCGCAGCTGATGCACGGAGGAAGTTGGCAAGTGCGGAGTGCTGCTCAAGCCCAGAGGTCAGCGCGCTCTTCCGAGAGCATCGCAGCAGCTAGGGCCTTTTGTTTTGGAGTTTGTTTGGCATTGATCGCTCTGTCACTGCAGGAAGATGAGGAGTTTCTCCACCACCGAATAATAATAGAGAAGAGAAAAGCTAAAGCAAAGATCCGGATGTTTACAGGCTGTAAACTCGTGGTGTTTATGTGTGCTAGTGATATCTGATGCACAATGACTGCTGGAGAGAAATGGTGTTAGATGCACAGCTCTTTGTTTATGGATTTTAATTACTCATTTTCCTTCTGTTTTTCTCTGAATTATCAGTTTTTTTTATGGGTCGAATCCACAAAGCCAGACATTTCCTTTAACTTGAATTCAACTAGTTGTTTTAAAGATGGAATCTTGTCAATATCCTTAACAAAACATACTTCAGGAGGTCACTGTGCTCAACAGTATGGGTACCCCACAGAGTGCAATAACCTGCGCGTGAACATTTGATCTAAAAACGCGGAGATTCTCTGCCCTCCGCTGTGCATAGACGAAGCGGATATTTAAAGTGGGGTCGATGGGGGCGATGGCTCTGCTTCTCCACGGCGAGGGCACACGAGGAGAATATTCCATGGCAGAGTTCCGTTGCCGCGACTGCGGAGCAGCGTGTGTGCGCGTTAGCGTCGCATCTCTGATTTATCGCCACTGTCATTGAAATGGCTGCCAAAGCGCGTCTCTCATCCAGGAGCCGCTATTTTTTGCCTGCGATTTCTCATCAGCCCCGTGTGACTATGGGAACGAGCGGCTCCGCGGGGATGCTGGGGAGAGGCTTTGTGTGCCGGAGTGCCACGTACGAGCTCTGAGGCTCCGCCGCCACCTGCCAGGCTCCATTTGGTGAGCAAGCAGGAGGCGAACAACCAGCCTACTATCTATCGGTGTGGCTGGCAGAGCACGGTTTCTTAATGAAGAAAGAGTAGCCACACACTCTTAACTCTTTTTTTGACTCTTTATTATAGAAGAGTTAAGAGTGTGTGGCTACTATGTCTCGAGTTCTGATATTTTTCTAGCCAGCAGCTCTGTTTGGGGGTGGTGTTCCTCCAGCTTGTTTATTAACATGAGATAAGACTACTGCGTACTACTACTCACTGAAAATGTCACTGAAATGCATATGCTCAGACCTTGGAGGTGAAGTGATGCCAGTAGCACTATGAATGTCGTCTTTGTGTGTGCTTCCATCTGTATGGTGGTGTCTCTACTGTACATGCAAAAATGCATATGTGAGCGAGTAAGACGGTGGAAGAGACAAGCAAAATGCACGTCTGTTTGAGGGAGCCACAGATTTTCTGGTCTCAATGATGCTTTCCTGTTATGTCCTATTTAGATGAAAACAGTGGCATGATAAGCTTGATTTGATTTGTATCTGAAATGGAAAGATAGTCATCTACGGAAAGGAAAATAGTCTCACAAAGAAAGTCTCACAAAGAAAGCCTCACACCTGGATTTTGAATGTCACTCACACAACTGAAGTCCCTTCATCTTCAAGTTCAAGTGGCCCTGATGGTGACAGCATTTAGCTCATCCGTTTTGATGCTATCTGTTCAGTTCTTATCTCAAAGACTTTCAGTCCGTCTTTTCAACTAGGACAGAAGTACGTATCTACAGATCTCAACTCTGGAAGCCCTCATTTCCTGTGATTTCATCTGTGGTCTGAAATAAAAGTCGTCTTTGCCTTTTGTCAAACCAGCAAAGTGAACTTCCATTGTAGGTAGAATAAGATGTTAGCACTTTCTTTGGCAGCAGCGGGCGGCCATGTTAATGAACTCATTAGCAGTTTCTAGCAGATCATTTTAGACCATTCTCAAAAGAACATCCATTTGTGTTGTAAACGACATGTAATAACTCCTATCAGTGGGCTGAATAGGTGTGTGATGTGTTTCCGTTGTAAACAACATATTACAACTCCATCAGTGGGCCTAATAGGTGTGTGATGTGTTGGTGCTGTAAACAACATGTAATAGCTCCATTAGTCGACCTAATATGTGTGTTTGATGGAGTCTCCGTCTCCACCATTCCAGTCTGGCACGCCTGCCGTTTATAAGGAGAGCGGAGAATGTGGGGGGTGGGGGGGGGGTCTGGTCCTGTCGACTGCTGGTGGGACAGTCGGCTGAGGCGTTTGATCCCCCAGGTTGCTTTAATCTCCTTGGGGCACGTCGTCTGGACGATGGGTGGGCCGGACCGAGCGCAGAGGGGCTGACGACGCGCCGAAGATCAGCTGCTCCCTGCCATGCCCCCCCGCAAATCATCATCATCATCATATCAGAGCGCTCGCCGGGCACCGTTATCTGGGCATGACGTTGCTCAGCAGCCCGACGCAGAGTTCTCGCATCCTGGCAGCGACATGTCGGCAGCCATTAATGCGCCTCGCGTGCGGTGCGTGTGCCAGCCTGGTTCGCTTCTCTCGCCCTCCCTCCCCTGCCGAGCTTTGCCATGTCTGCCAGATTGTTAGGTTCGACTCCCTCCGTGCTTCATTTGTGAATGGAGTATTAAAGAAGGCTCTGAATGGCCTTGGTCTCTACGGCTTATTTCCTGTGTGGTTATTTTAGTCATGTGTCTCGGTGCTTTGTGTATTATTAATTATAAAGCATTCTCAAGACAAACACAGTTGTCCTTTTGCCCTTCCTCCATCTTTTTTATTGGTGGATTTGTGTATGCAGCAGGTGTTGTAGCAGTGGGGTGGCTAGTTAGAGTTCAGAAAGAAGTTTAGCATTTGAATTGCTGTTTTTCTGGTGGGAGCACAATTACACTTTATTTATCTATTCACTAAGAACAACAGTTGATTGAGAGAAATTGCCTTCTGTTTGACCTCTCATTATCTGTTTTTTTTGTGTGTGTGTGTGTGTGTGTGTGCCTCCAGGTACAACCCGTACTCCACGTGACGGTGAGGTCCCTGGAGTAGATTACAACTTCCTGTCTGTGGAGGAATTCCTGAAGCTTGAACAGAGTGGGACTCTGCTGGAGATTGGATCATACGAAGGTACATCTCAGTCTTGGTCTGAACAAGCTATATATATGCAGAATCATAATTTAGTATACAATAGCGTCAGGCTGTCAATGTCTATGAGTGTGTGATCACACCAACACAATTGCTGGCTATATATAGACATGCTGCCAACAACAGTTTTTTGATAAATGTAACCCCGAGAAATGTTCCTGCCCACTGAAATTCATATTTAATGATTTAATGATGTGAACTCTTGGTATCTCATACAGGCAGCTCTGTAAATTTAAGCATGCTCACTGCATCTGAACAATGGCATCTCTCCAGCCTAGTGGAGCAAACAAATACTCACTGGCAGACATAGCCTCCCCCTCACATTCAATTCACCCACAAAAAAGAAGAAAATACTGGAAAGGCTGTCTTGTCTTAGACTATGTCTTTTCATTGGGTTGTATGCAGACAAAGCTATTAGCAAACGACCCCTATTCCTAACACACACACACACACACACACACACACACACTACAATCTCTCTCTTCCCCATCTTTTTTAACATGCTAATAACCCTCTTGTTTCCAAGGTAACTATTATGGAACACCCAAGCCACCGGTGCAGCCCCCTAGTGGGAAAGTGATTACCTGTGATGCTTTGCAAGACGGCCTCCCCGGCTCCCAGAACTCCACTCCCCGACGCACCAAGTCCTACAATGAGATGCAAAATGCTGGAATAGTGCCTGCCGACCTAGAGGACGATGACGAGGCTCCTGAAATGAACAGTAGCTTTACAGGTAAGGCTGCAGCTCGCTGTGTCATGCTTATATGGGGCGGTGATATTTGGAGGAGAAGATGGGAGAGTGGTATGGGTGGAGAGGATGCTGAAGTCCTCTTTTGTGGTCACCTGTCTGTTCAGTGTCTCTCTCCTTTATTGTGGAGAGCGAGGGAGAAAAAGAGAGAGAGAGAGAGATGAAGGAGGTGGGAAACAGTGCCACCTGGCTGTAGAGGGGTGATTTGACTCTGACCTTAGTTCAGCATGCATGTACGACAGCCGATGAGAGTGAAGTAGTCAAGCCAGATGAAGATTTGACTGAACTGCTCCTTGTCCTATCTTTCCCTTCCCATACTTTCCTTTTCATAAATAATTAAGCTCTGTTTTTTTTTAACACGTTCTTTGTTTTCTTGCGTTGTTGTTTTTCTCCTGTTTTTTGTTTAGTAGTCTCGCATCACACTTGGCATGCAATATTCATGGCAGTCCTTTGTTTTTGTTTTGTCAAGCTCATGTGGAAATCTCCGAGCAACTGTTGTGGTTTCTTGTCCAGATCTCAAATCTCTCTACTTGGACAGGGATACTGAGGAGCAGTTCCAGCAGGGCATTCTATTTCTGTAATTAGGCATTTCTTCCGTTTTGGATTAGCAGTGTTAGGAGACCGATTTAACGTGCCACCGTGTAGATTTTGAATTAATTAATGGGATTATTAACAGGAGTAGTGCTAATATCGTAGTATTTTGCTGGTGTGACTCATTATGTGAATCATTAGGTGAATTACCTGTCTGTGTGTACCCTGGTTGAGAAATATCACGTTCCTTCCACGTAGTGCTCCTGATAGATAGAGCTGCTATCACACCTCTCTGCATGTGACAGTTAGTTGTATATTTAGTGTATGTGTGAATGTGTGTGTTTGACTCTGTGTGTGTGTTTGTGGGGGGGTATGAGAGACGACACTGGCAAGAGAGGATGTTCACCATCATTTCCAGGTTGGGATGTCAAGATCAAGGAGGGCAATATCCCCCCACACCCATTAACAACATTGTATGTATGTATGTCTGTGTGTGTGTGTGTGTGTGTGTGTGTGTGTGTGTGTGTGTGTGTGTGTGTGTGTGTGTGTGTCCGTACTGTATGTGTGTGTCGTGTGTATACACATCTGCTCTCACCCTCGTGCCACTCACTCACTCACTCCCTCACTCACTCACTCAGCCCCATCTGTTCCTCCGTCAGGAGACTCCAGCGAACCTGACGAGCACACCTCAGTGCGACCCTACACCACCCACAGCCTTCCCTCCTCCGCGCCGCCTAGCGCCCCGTCGTCAACCACGGACGGCCCTCAGCAGCCCCACCCACCCCTCCACCCGCCTCCGCCCGAGGAGGACCCGCTGGGGCCTCTCCCCGATAACTGGGAGATGGCCTACACGGAGAATGGAGAGGTCTACTTCATAGAGTACGTACCCAACGGCTTATCTCCGTTCCTATCTCGTATCACTGTACTCGGGTATCTTATTATTATTATTTCATTGAATTCAAAGCACATTAAATGAATGCATTCATTTCCTGTGTGTTAGCCACATTGAGTGTTTGGCGCAGGACAGTATTTAATGAATGATAAAAGAAACAAAGCCATATTAATACCATATTAACTGTCCCGGTCTATTAACCTCATAGCAGAAGAAATTTTGCAAAATCAATGTATAAACTGCAGCTAATAGTTGGGAAATTACAGTATCTGTGGTGCGTGGTCGATTGAAAGAGATGCACTATATAAACCCACTGCCAGCCCCAACTGTTCTCTCTGTCATCTTTTGTGGGGTCCATGCACCATACATTGAAGGAAAATACATGGTCAGGGTAGTGCTGCAGCTTCATGTTGATGTGTAGATGAATTTAGTTCATCAAACATTGAATTTGAAGCACATTCAATTATTATTTTGAAGGCCAATGATGATTGCTAGAAAGAGATCCACAGTTACTGGTTGCACAGCCTGTTCATTGTGTAGTGATTTGCACTGCACAGGAATTCTGTCAAAATTTGTACCCCAGATGACAGCTTTCTCACTTTCTCGAATTTGTTCAACATGGAATATAGATCGTTTAGATACTGGAATGTAGATTGTTTCATACGCATGGCGGTGGGGAAATGTGTTTGTTTTAAAAATGTATAATTAGTCTGGTCACGAGTCATCTCTTTATTCTTGGCATTTTTCGCGCACCTCTGCCACAGTGATACTGTCTCACCAAGGGGTCCCGGATGTTTTCCTCTAAGCACAATACTTCATAGCTGTCGTCAACAATACTTTCCTCTCTTTGTGTCTATTCTTAGTCATAACACAAAGACGACATCCTGGATCGACCCCCGGTGCCTGGATAAACCGCAGAAGCCCTTGGAAGAATGTGAAGATGATGGTATGGA
The DNA here is from genome assembly GCF_963854185.1 of Sardina pilchardus. Classification (NCBI taxonomy): domain Eukaryota; kingdom Metazoa; phylum Chordata; class Actinopteri; order Clupeiformes; family Clupeidae; genus Sardina; species Sardina pilchardus. The sequence continues at coordinate 14,374,236 of NC_085002.1, read as the reverse complement.
TGCGTCCCGACTTCTCAGCGTAGGCTCATGTGCATGTGCATGTGTTTGTGAGTGAGTGAGTGTGTGAGAGAGAGAGGGAAGGGAAGAGAGTTTTAGCTCAGTATGTCTCTGAGGAAATGCATACTTATATCATTCTCTCTCTCTCTCTCTCTCTCTCTCTCTCTGTATATTCAGTTAGCCCACCTATCAAAATGCGCTCACATCTTTCTTTGTTTATTTGCCCACACTCTATTCACTCTTGACCCTCAACTAGCCAGCTACCACCTTAAGTGGCCTGTAGGGGTCTCACTTGAGCTGTTTGTTTCTTGAGCAATGGGAAACCGCTGTTGTCCTTTCGCACAGGAAATATGTCTCTTCCTGACTTATGAAGGATGAATGCTCTCTATCCCTGATCTGATTAGCACTCCCTATAGCCCCTATTTATCTCCTGTGTAGACAAAGGGGACAGGCTTGTTTTATTTATAATTTTAAGTTACAATTAACTGGCTTTATTTTATATACTGAAAAAGGTAGAATAGCGGCACCCTGTGGCCACAGTGTGCTCATCTCAAATGAGCAGTTTTTACCCAAATATGTGTTTCAGTTGTTTATGTTTGGTTGATTTTTTTTTGTAATGGTTTATGTACATGTGTTTAGCTCTTTGCCACAATGCCAGATTCTGCTACTGTAATGCCTCTACACTAAGCTTATCGCTTTCACCTGCATCATCCTCTTTTCCTCTCTGCCCCCACCCTCTCTCTCTCTCTCTCTCTCTCTCTCTCTCTCTCTCTCTCTCTCTCTCTCTCTCTCTCTCTCTCTCTCTCTCTCTCTCTCTCTCTCTCTCTCTCTCTCTTGTTCTGTCCCTCTTCCCCCACCCCCTCTCTCTTTCTCTTTCCATTGCTTCTCTGTCTTCCTTTTGCCATCTTTCCTGGGAGAAGAAGGGGTTCATACAGAGGAGTTGGACAATGAGCTAGGTAGGCAACTGTCGGGAAACCTGGCTTCCTGCACACTCACACAATCTGCATGCTACAGTCTTTATGCTTCACTACAACGTGTGCCATAAAACAATGCCTCCACCAGTTCACTGTTTATTTCCCCCCCTCGATATGCTTCATGGAATGCTTGCTATCATGGATGAATGATATTTTGGAAGTACTGGTTGTTTATGCATCATTTGAAATTCATTAAATATGCATTGCTTTGTATTTATGGCCATACAACGGCAGTTGCTCAACCATTAGTTGTACATTCAGTTGCTTTTGTGAAAACAAACAGTCTGGTTTACACTCATGGCTTGCAATTTGTTACAGTTTCTGTGATTTTCACAGCATTTAGATGACTAGGCAATGATTGGGAATTATTACCGCCAGTTATATGTTCTGCATGAACTTTCACATATTTAAAATGTATAAATAAATGCAAAACATCAACACAACACAAAACAAAGCGAATAATTGTGATTGGATTATACAGAGAGTCAAAGAAATGTAATTATGCAGCTGAACAGCAAAGAAGAATTGTGGAGCGGTTGTGGTGATATCAGATTATGAAGAGTTTTTGCAGTAACACCAACTGATTGTTTTTCTAAGTATCCTACCCAGGGTACATTTAAGGGTCACCTTCACCCAGCTGCGTTAGAAATTGCCTGTCAAGAAGAATCCATTTGGTAGAAATCATTTTCATGTCGTAAGCAGTTAGAAGGGCAATCCCAGTGTCAGAAGATATTGAACATGTGCGATCAATAACCCATGGACTCTGAATTCTGAAAGATACGGGGCGAGGAGGAGGAGGAGGAGGGTGGGGAGAGAGATGGCATCGGAATGTCTCTCTCTGTGTCACAGCACAGCGTAAATGTGCACAACACAGCCGCTTCTCCTCAAGGCGTGTCACGAGGGAGCGAGCGAGCAAGCCAGGCCCACCCAGATCCCAATGAGATGCAAACAGCCTAATAGGCAATGCATTACCCCACTCCCCGCCATGTGCCCCCTGACAGCAGAGAGAGAGAGACGCTCCCTGACGAGTGTCGCCTCCTCCTCCTCCTCCTCCGCCTTCTTCTCCTCCTCCTCGTCTTGCCCAGCGACCGGCTCTCTGTGTCAGCACAGGGCCACTGCGTTGGAGTGAGGAGCGCTGGGGGAATAAGGCTGATTTCGCTTGACTAGAACCGCTAATGCCACGGGGCTTTGGGAAAGGAGAGGAACAAAAAAAGACAAGCCTCCAATACCATTGTGAATTTTTGACTGCGAAAATCCCATCAACTTTTTTTTTTTTTTTTTTTAAAAGAGAGAGAAAGCGCTCTGAATAATAGATAGGTTTATGTGCCGTGATTATTGGGCCAGAGCGTAATCACTCGCTCCTTATTCAGCGGGAGCTGCGCAACCGGGCGCCTCGGCTTATTTCCGAGGTGCTTGACTCCATTCAACGCTTGTACAAAAAGTGGCGGCCGATAAACCTTGAGACTTCGCCATTCCCATTCTGCCGGCGGTGTCAGGTCAAGGATGCCTCTCTTGTCTGAGGAGCATCCCGCGGTCTCGTTGAAGATTCTCCACATCCGCAAAATGCTTCATTTATCACCAATTACTGGGCTGTGACATTTACGGAGCCATTATCTCAGTAGAGAAATCTTTGTGATTTGTAATCACATGGCTTTGGAGAGATGCCCCCCCCCCCCCCCCCCATCCTGCATAAAGCAATGATAAATGTTTGGCCACTCTCATTGGCATGTTAAGAGGCTTGCGCTATAAAGTGCTTCTCCGAGAACCTCGCTGTTTAATTGATTTCAGTCTCGTAATGGTGCCAAATATTTTTGCGAGGACCTTGAAAGGATGATGAATCAATGCACTCGTGAAGCGCTCCCGTATTTACGCGGGGCGTCTGTACCAGCGGTGGCCCTTGTTAGGCGACCTCGCCATCTGTCGGCACTTTTGTGGTAGAATTCAGCATCCCATGATTGCGAGGCTGCAAATAAAAAAAAAAAACGTCCATTACATTAGCGCTCTAATGGATTAATCGGAACAATGCCCCATATCCCTTACCTCTTGTTTTCTCTCTCTCTCTCTTCCCCCCCCTCCCCCATACAGAGCTGCCAACTGGATGGGAGAAAATTGAGGATCCTGTCTATGGGGTTTATTATGTGGAGTAAGTACTATTCTGACTACATACACAAGCGCATGCTGCCCATTGCCATTTTTTTTCGCAATTGCCCTGTGATTTCACTTTCGCGAAAGAAAAAAAAAAGAAGTATGGCCTCATTTTGTTTCTCAGTGCCATTACAGATTGTAGTCCAGTTATTGTCATTACCATGTGAGAAACGCATAGAGAGAGGGGGGTGCTCATTGCCTCTGTAGGCCTGAATATGAATGCATTCATATGTTGTTGATGTTGTGCAAAGCAATGCTCTACCTCAGTGCCCCCAGAGCCATTTCACTGCGTTGTTGATTTTTTTTCCCCCCTCCCGTCTTTTAGACGTGTTTATTTTTTGCACATGTTATTTGCTGCATAATTGTCCAACCCATTTCCCCCTTTCGATTGTAATGAAATAACCTTGCAGGCGCAGTTGTTTTTCCTGAAACAGCACTTTGGGGTGATTGTTTGCCGCTGATACCCTGGGCCTTGCTGTCACTGTCTCTGCTCCTTCCTTGCCGTCAGGGAGATTTAGTACACTCTGTGTCAGGGAAGCTGCCAAACAGCGTGTACTTCGATATATCACTGTCTCAATGCATCTTTATCCTCTCCCTTTCTCTTTCTCGTTCTCTCCTTCTTTCTTTCTTTCTTTCTTTCTTTCTTTCTTTTTCTTTTTTCTTCATCACCACCTTCCTCCCCTCCTCCATTCCTGTTTTCATTGCTTTCTCGTGCTCCATATAATGCCTCTCCTTCATTTCATACTCTGTGAACTTGTCATCCTCTTTGTCTTGACTTTTTATCACCTCATACTAATTCACATCTCTGTTTCTCACACTCCCCCATCCCTCTATCTATCTATCTATCTGTCTATCTATCTATCTATCTATCTATCCAAACACCCATTCATCCATCTATCTATCTATCTATCTATCTATCTATCCCTTCTTCTTTTCTTCCCTCCCATCCCAACTTCAGCCACATTAACAGGAAGACACAATATGAGAACCCCATCCTGGAGGCCAAGCGCAAGAAGCAGCTAGAGCAGCAGCCGCAGCCACCTGAAGGTGAGCGCTACGTCCGAGGTTGGTGTGCAGCCAGGATCCTGGCGTCATCTTTCTTTTCATTTCCTTCTCAGTGTCTTATGTCTGGGGCCATTCATCATTTCAGTGTGGTGGTGGTAGAGGTCATGAAATATGGGCATTTTTAATTGTTCACGTTGGCGACCAGGGTCAAGAATGAGCTTTATGAAACATTTATGGCTTTAGAATAGCAGAAGATCCCACAAGGTTACACACGCTCCGTAGCATCTTGAGACTTTGTGTCGATTCCCGACAGTGCCCCTTAGCTATTCTAAAATCACTGTGATCTACAACCTCATTGGGCTTATTACACACTTCTGGCAGACATCTGATTTCACTGACTGACACCAGTGTCTACAGTTCTTCATTTGTCGCATCCCTTCCATCTGCCCAAGACACATCGTCTGCCACATTTAGCTGCCCGAGACACATCCTCTGCCACGTTTAACATTCTCTCGGAAATGAACTCTAGTTCTTATTAGCACGGTTTTTGCCACCTCATTGACAAGCTAATGCATCATGTCTGAGTACAATAGCAAATGATCACTACAGGGGAAATTCATCTAAGGGTTTTTCTTTTTTTTGGCTTGCTCCAGTGTTCCATTTTTGCCCGGAAAAAAAAATAAAAATCACCATTTGTGTTCAAGAATAATCTGATGAAATTTTCGGAAAGGAAAAAAAAAACAAAAAAAGAAACACACATTTGGGACTGAGGATTCCTTTGATCCTGGTAAAACTCTGTAGTACTCTCCAATGAAGGCATGGGCGGGAGGAGGAGGGGGGGGGGGGTCCTCCTGCCTGTCTCTGGAGTATGCCTCTCCTCCATATGTAGGACGGAGTCCCACTTTGAATGCAGGTTTCCTCTCCGGGGATTGTCTCTCTCTCTCTCTGTCTGTGTAACAGCAGACTCAGCTGAACGCAGAGACTGCCTGATTACCTGCCGACTGTTTTCTTTTTTTCTTTTTTTTGTCTCCCCCCCTTGCTTTTGAAGCTCAATATGTGTTTGGAAATTTTAGTCTGTCATTGATTATTCACTGCGCTGAGAGTGCATATTAAGAGGCTTGTGCCGGCCGGACACGCTGTTTAAAAGCTGTGTCATCATCGCAGAGGACAGTAAAGTAGTCGTCTCCTCTAGGCAGCTAGCTGTAATGCTAGTCCATTGCTGAGGCCTTTTGCTCAGTTCTTATTGCTTATTGAGGTGGTTTTTTTTTAAGCACAAAGGTGCAAACGTGCAGTGCAGTAAACACAAGGATGGCAAGGAGCCACTCAGTCTTAAAGCAATTTTAAGAGTGCTGGGCTGGATTTATGACAGGTTCAGAAAAACACAACAAAGCTGCACTTCACATAAGCTGGGTTTTTCTTTTATTAGAATTTCAGTTGCACTCAGGGCCTCCTTCGGTGTATTAGGGTAAAAAGCCTTCAAGTCCTTTCTTCTGCCAGTGCGATGCAGTTCAAAAGTTGACTGTTCGTGCTTCAGATTCCGATAAACAGGAAGTGCTCCTTGTGTTTTTTTTCTAGAATGGATAGAGGACCACTCGTCAGCTGGCGCCCCCCTCGCCAGCTACGCCGCCAACCACCAAGAGACCTACCGGGACCCGCCGCCGCCTGGTCCGCCGCCCGGCCCGCCACCTCCCATCGGGGCAAAAAGTATGTTCTGTTACCCCCCAATCCGCTCACTCACTCACCCACCAACCTCACCCCCTCCACCCCTATATCCTCACCCCACCACCCATCCACCACCACCACCACCTCCCCCATCCATCCACCCCTATATCCTCACCCCACCACCCATCCACCACCACCACCACCACCTCCCCCATCCAACCACCCCTGTGTCCTCAGCCCAGCACGGCATGACAATGAAAGCACTCGGCTAATTAGTCTGACGGTAATCTCAGTCCATCTCAGTGTGAATCTCGGGCCGTCTTCTGTCTCTGCCCCCCCCAAAGGCCCCGAGACTCCGCCGAGCAAATCCTCTCCCCTCCTCTCTCTCCGCCTTGTTATATCTAGCCTTTCAACTCTCTCCCTTTCTTTTTTCCCCCCATTGTTTTCCCTTTATTTCGTGCACCCACTCTCATGTCCAACAGCCTTTCCATCTTAACTGCCTCGTCCCAAATAATAGACAGGCTGGCACATGCAAGACGTGCCTATAAGCCTCAACGGGGCTAGAGGGGGAGAAAAAAAAAAAAAAAGAGCCGAGCTGCTTGGCGGTCTCGCGCTCCAAGACAACAGACATCTTTCTGCATGCTGTCCAGAGATGTCTGCCATTGTTAGCTCTAGTTCTGCGGCTAGTCGCTGTCCATCTCCCTCGGGCGGTCTCTGGCGCGGGCCGGCACCACTTCACACGGAACGAGAGCTGGGAGCTTTGTAAGCCGCCTCTGAGAGGGGTTTGGATGGCTGACCAGTGTGGGCTGCTGGATTGGATTCAGATTACGGGACAGAATGCTCTTGGCGTGCGTCGCTTGGCTTAAAGGCATCTTGCAGCCCTTCAGTTACCAAATCGAGAATAAAAGGCCCTCAACCGAGTCTCCACTGCCCACACACACTCTTTCTTTTTCTCTCTCTGTCTCTCTGTCTCTCTTTCTTTCTCTCTCTCTCTCTCTTTCTTTCTCTCTATAGCTCACATGTACTTGCACTCACACTCACTCACACTCACTGTACTCATGTACAGTATGTGGCGCTGGCTTCCTTTGCCTCGTGAAGGCACACACATAAGCCCATGGGACTCTATGTGTGAATTAAACTGCTTGCATGTCTACTGCTCCATACGGCTGGCTTTTTTCTCGGTTCCATTTCCTCAATAAATGGTACTGGACCCATGGCTCAGCGCTACACATGCATGCACACACACACACACACACACACACACACACACACACACACACCGAGCTCCTGGTTTCTTGCATGGCCCTGAGCGGCACACATACGCTTCCGCGCGTCCTATGTGTGAATTATGCGCTCCGCATCTGCCTCCGGCCTCATTGGCTCTCGCGCCGCCTCGCCTCCCCTCGCTCCATCTCATTTCCTGTAAAGTGCGCCCTCATCACATTCCGTGATTAACACCCCCGCCGTCGCCACCGCCGCGGCCCAGCGGCCCCCAGTCTCGCCGCCATCACGGGCTCACGGTTTTCCGGGGGCCGCGCCCGGCCCGTGGCACACATCATCCGAACGAGCTGTCGGGAGGCACGGCGAGGCAACGCCTGTCGCTCGTAGCTAGCGGTGTAAATGGAAATGACTTGATTTGTCCCTCCACCTCCACCTCCTCCCACCCCCTGCACCCCTCCCATGCATGCTACGCACCCTTCCGCATCCCACCCTTTTCCAATTCATCCCACACCCCGTACCGGAAAGTCGTGATTGACCAAACAGGATTGCATGATCAGGGGACGCTTCATTTTTTTCCCCTTTTTTTCCTTTTATATAACGCGTGTGTGTTTGTGCCCCACTGCTTCAGGAGGCAAGCCCTTCTTTACGCGCAACCCGGCCGAGCTGAAAGGGACCTTCATCAACACCAAGCTCAAGAAGAGCCGACGAGGCTTCGGCTTCACCGTGGTGGGGGGCGACGAGCCCGACGAGTTCCTGCAGATCAAGAGCCTGGTTCTGGACGGGCCCGCCGCCCTGGATGGGAAAATGGAGACCGGTATGCGTGCTGTCACTGGTGTCTGCATGAGCCTTAAGGGCCGCTCGATAAGGAAACCCGAATGCGTGCATGCGAGCGAACCGGGTGACACATGAAATACTGCGTTCCAAGAGAGTCTTAAGTCGGATAGGATGGAATTTCCCAGTCAGAAAAATTTGAAATGTTACTTCTGAAGTCGGGGGAAATTAATCTCCCCTGACTTTTAACTGGCAACGGAACTGGGAAATTTCAAATCGGACGTATCCAACTTGCGAGTTATCTGGAACGCAGCGTAAAATGTCTTCTCTTCATCATCCAGCATAAGTGTCGTCTCTTCCTCACCCACCCCTCCTTCTATACTCTCCTTTGCCATCCTCCCCCTACCCCTCCCTCCCTCCCTCCCTTCCTTCCTTCCTTCCCTGCTTTTGCAGGTGACGTGATAGTCAGTGTGAATGACACCTGCGTCCTGGGCTATACTCACGCCCAGGTGGTGAAGATCTTTCAGTCCATTCCCATCGGCTCCATGGTGGACCTCGAGCTTTGCCGCGGCTACCCGCTGCCGTTCGACCCCGATGACCCCAACACCAGCCTGGTGACCTCCGTGGCCATCGTGGACAAGGAGCCCATCATAGTGAACGGGCAGGAGAGCTACGACTCCCCGTCGAGCCACGGCAGCCAAGGCGGCAGCCAGAGTGGCAGCAGTGCCAACGTCGCGGGCAGCATGGCGGGCATCAACGGCATGCGCGAGCCAAGGCCCCACAGTCCCTCGGCCGATGTGGCCTCGAACGGTTCGCACGGCTACCCGAACGACGTCGTGACGCTCGCCTCGTCCATCGCCACACAGCCCGAGCTCATCACCGTGCACATGGAGAAGGGCGACAAGGGCTTCGGTTTCACCATCGCCGACAGCCCGTCGGGCGGCGGACAGCGCGTCAAGCAGATCGTGGACTACCCACGATGCCGCGGGCTGAGGGAGGGCGACATAATCGTGGAGGTGAACAAGAGGAACGTGCAGAACCTGACGCACAACCAGGTGGTGGACATACTCAGCAAGTGCCCCAAAGGAAGCGAGGTTACCATGTTGGTTCAGAGAGGTGGGTGCAGCCGCTGGGCTAACTGTTAGCATTATTAGCCCTACTGATGCCATTTGTTGTCATTTTTCTGCTAGCATCTAGCGATAGACGATTAGCATCGCTAAAATATAAAACAGTTGCCACAGTATAGAAAGGGACACATGCACACACACACACACACACACACACACACACACACAAACGCCCACACACACACACACACGTGCACTCGACCTGGAAGGAGGACAATGTAGGAGGGAGACAGGAAAAGCAAAGAGGGAAGGCACTCATCACTGAGAGCTTGAGTAGGAATGACAAGCAGCGGTAGACCGAGACAGCCTCAGGTGGACGGTACAACTCAGGTCAAACTGTCTCATGAATATGGAGTTTGCGACTTGAGTTCCTCTTGAGAATCCCATGGCTTTGCTGTCTGTCTGTCAGCCCCTTTTGACAGTCGAGTGGCTCTTTCCCTTGTTTCTCTGGAAGGAAAGTTAAAATTGGAAATGTCAGTGTTGACTTACAAGTGCTTGTGTGGTTTTGGGTCCCGCTGCCACGGGCTTTCAAAGCAGATTGTCCACTGGCCTTGGCTTTTTAGAATGATGTGAAGGTTCTGTGTGGGTGTCTGAGGAAAGTGCCATTCTAAGATTGAATTCCAGGCTTTGGCGGAAGGATTTACTCAAGCACTAAAGTAGGTAAAAGAATAAAAGCATGAGAAAAAAGGTTTGCGACGGCAGACTGCTTTACTCCTCGGATGAAACAGACAAAAAAAGATTACTTTTAATTGGATCCTCAAATGTCACAGCCAATTTAATTTGACTTTAAACTAAAACTAAAAAGCAACAGCTGTTGGAAGATTATCAGTCCTGGAGAACTGGAAATACTCTTACACATTTCCAACCTTGTTGTACCTCCTGTTTCTTCCAGGCATGCTGTGTAGGAGCAAGCTTTCCTGCGTTGTTGCCGGACATTTTAGCTGTTGCAAAACCACTGAACCCTGCATGCAGCACCCAACGTGGCCTTAATGGAACATCGATAGAAAGAGTGTTACAAGTTGAGCTAGATCTCCGGCAGCCGAATAACCCGATTGTCCTTCAGTGCTTGATAAATTGTGCCGAGCCCTGTGATGTCAAAGCACTTTTGCCCCACTCGCCGAATGCAAAGTGTGTACAAACAGCGCAGGAGTGCCAAGCGAGGACCCTGTGATATATGAGTCCGCCCGCTCACCAGGAAGAGGGGGGGAGTATATATATTAAGAGCGCTGGACCGTGGTCACGCTTAATCATTGTTAATAGGGAGCCGGCATGGCCACCGAGCGGCCATTAATAGGCCAGTTTGTGCGCTGAGGTGCCTGAGCCGCGCGTAAGCCGGTGTGGAGACTGGACGCAGATGCCCTCCACGGCTCTCCCAGGGGCAGCCCACACCCACGCGGGGAGGGGTATTGGCCTGAGAGCCACCCCCTGGTGGGACGGGGATCAGCCCGGCTTCTTTAATTATTCTCTCTTCTCTCGCCTGGACTTTAATTGCTGCTCTTGATGTCAGTAGCCGAACCTACCCACCACCACCACCACCTCAACACACACACACACACACACACACACACACACACACACACACATATACGGCATCTCATCCCAGCTAATCGTCAGCACCCCCACAACCACCCTTTTTTGCATCGCACAGTTTCAAGATATTTCACAGCCGACCAATTAGAGCTCTCTGCCTGGGAGGATCAGTGGACAGCTCTAATTGGTAGGAGGATGATGTCCTTCTCCACTGTATCTTCACACTGTTGAATGAACTGGTGTGGATGGGGTGTGTGTGGGTGTGTAGGTGGAGGGGGATGATGGGGTCAGGGATGAATACTTACCGACAGACCATATTAAAACAGAGGCAGGGTAACCCACTGCTAAGGACTGCACACTTTTTTTTGCTCAAGGTTCATAGGCTAATTGGCTGGTGGTCTACTAATAGCTCTGGGTGAAAACATGCTAAAGGTCTCGTCACAGACTAGCTGTACTGTATCCTCAATGTGCTCTCTGGAATCACTCATTCCCAGGGAAGCCATATGTATTATTTTTATACAGTCCGTCATCGTAATTGAAAATATTCTTCTCATTCACATAGGTGAAGACACCTTCACACTTCTCACCCCTCGACGGCGTCCTCATTAGAGTGCTTCGGCCCGTCACTACTTATGTTAAGCGGATTGTGATTGGCTAGCGTTAGCTCCGATTTTGCGCTCCGGCCCAGGAGGGGCCGTGATTCATGTTAATTTGTTTCCGCCGCGCCGCCGCGTGGGTCTAAAAGTCACCGGTCTCCGCTCGGAGAAAGATGAGGCGACGGCTCGCTCACATCTGCTGTGCCCGCAGTAATCACTAACAGGGGTGGGGGTGGGGGAGTGGGGGGTAATGGGCTACGCTTGCAGAATACCTGATTGTTGGCTTTCAGGAGCCCCAGCGGCAACTCGACTCTTGAGTTCGGCTCAGGCAAATGGGGGCCCATGGGGGCCCGCGGGGCCCCGTGAATGTCTGCTTTAGTCCAAAAAAAGAAAAGGAAAGAGAAAAGAAAACGATGGAAAGCCCCGCCGACATGCCTCTGGTTGGGCCTACCATTGAGAAGGCGGCCGGGACAGGATGGTGCTGGAGGCTCTGGTCTCCCTGTGGGTCAGGGGCAATCATGACTCCCTCCGGGGGACAGACGGGTGGGGAGGGGAGAGGAGGGGAGGTGGGGAGTCTAAAGGAGCTGGCACGGGGAGTCGTGAGATCAGGCGTGCAGCCGGTGATGGAGCGAGCCACATAACGGCCCCGTATGGGGCTCTGCTTATTAATCATCAATCAGCCGTGGCAGCCCCAGACAGCCATGTCCCCCCAATTTCCCAGGTGATGGCCAAGCCTCAGGAGGGGAACGCGAGAGAGGGGGGAGAGAGAGAAAGAGTGAGAGAGAGAGAGAGAGAGAGAGAGAGAGAGAAGGGGAAAGAGAGAGAGAGTGAGAAGGGGAGACCAAAGGGAGAGAGTGTGGGAGAGAGATTAATAGAGACTTAGAGATGTGAGCGAGAGAGATAGAGAGATGAACTAAGAGGGAGAGGACGAGGCACGGAAACAAGAGCGTGGTCTGACAGCCTCTTCAGTATGCTCAACCCCATGTGCGTTTTTTTTCTCTTTTTTTTGCGTTAGCAGCCCAGTCGAGCTGATAAAATGTGCGAATGACATTGACCGCCTGTCCGCCTCCAGCAAGAACAGCGCGAAAGGAATTGTTTGTTTATTCGATTTCGGTGTTGTGCTTCGAGACGACTCTTATCTGTATTACGGACAGATTTGCACGCGGATTTGTAAGAGGTCCCTCTGTCAAAACAACGAGACTTGCTCTCCACAGAGGACACATACATACGCACGCGGGAAGATAAGTGACTGTGACGAGCACGGGTGGGGGGGGGGGTTTGGGGGGGGGGGGGCAGAATGAATTGATTAAATGCAAAATGGAGGATGCCACTGTTTTTGCACAGTTTGCATGATTTTTTTGCTGACTCGGAGCGTGGTGGTAATGAATGGGATCGGCAAGCGATTTCTGTCGAGCGTAAAAAAAAAATTAAAAAAAAACAATGACGTAAGATAGGCGGCAGGATGGGAGTAAATGTCGCTCTTGGATTGGGACCAGACTCTGTTCCACTAGTGGCATCTCGCTCTCTCTCTATCTCTCTCTCTCTCTTTCCCTCTCTCTCTCTCTCCCTCTCTCTCGTACTGTGGGCAGACTGCAGGTGTGTGTCAGGCCAAGGCAGTGATAAAAAGAAAGGACTGGTCACCCTTCCCCTCGCCACCACCTCTCGGCCACTGTCCCCAAGGACGCAGAGCGAATCACCGCAATCACGCCCCTCTTTGTTTCCATGACAATGTTCCACAGGCTTTTTGCCGAGGGATTTTCTCGTAAGGGGCAGCAGAGAGAGAAGGCATGGGTGTCGTCACCCACCCTGTCCACTGTCACCCCCCCCCCCCCCACCCCACACCCCACACACACACACACGGTAGACTCACCAAATGGCACCAGACAGCAGACAAAGGCAGTCACTTCACACTCTGTCCCACAGATCCCCACCCAATTCTCCCTGTCATGAGCAGGGCTGCTCAAAGCCTGCTCATGCTCAGGTGAAGCCCTGGAGGGATTTTTAAATAGCCGAGTTCCCCGTGTCAGGTGGCTGTCTCATCTCCTTGTTTGTCTGAGAGATTTGCTTTCCTCGTGCGCAACAGACATCTTTCAGGCTTTGGTCTAGACTGAAGTGTTTTAGTGAAAACATAGGACAGTGCAGCATAGTGGTTTTACATGTAGTCAGTAGTCAGTCTGCTGTGTGTGTGTTTGTTTGTGTGTGTGTGTGTGGGGTGTGTGTATGTCTCATTTATTGGGTATTCACACGAGGGCCCACCTTTTAATGTCAGCTCATGGTCTGTCACTTCCAATTTTTGTATCCCTTTTTGTACCCGTACCTCAGCAATTCCTTCCCTCTCCCACCCCACATCCCTTTTCGCCACTTCTCCCCTGCCCCCCCCCCCCCCCCCCCCCCCCAACATCCATACTGCACCAGTCAGGCTGCGTAGCAACACACACACACATAAATCCACACGAGTGTCTCGGGATGTGTCGGCATGAATCACACATAACTCTATTTGCACGCAAGTGAGTAGTAGCCGCCTCCGCGCCGAACGGAGACCCACGGGGTTAGACCACCGTGGTTGCCAGGAGACAGTCTGTCAGTCCACCCCCCCCCCCACCCCCACCCCGCCCCCTTTTTGATGATTGGGCCTGTCGCTGTGGCATCGGTGACAGATGGCTTGGGCCGGGCGGAAGCTCTGTCCCCTTGGGTCCAGATGGGGGGATGTGGGGG